>NW_022436991.1:1101321-1407913 GCF_009761245.1 Sapajus apella
CTCTTCTTCTTTCTCCTTCCTCCCCCTCTTCCTTCTCCTCCCCTTTCTCTTCTTCTTTCTCCTTCCTCCCCCTCTTCCTTCTCCTTCTTCCTCCTCTTCGTTTTCCTCCTCCCCCTCCTCTTCTTCCTCTTTCTCTTTTTCCCCCACCTCCTTTTTCTTCTTTGTACACCTGAGACAACAGGCCCGGAGAGGTTAAGTCACTGCCCAAGTCTGTATATGTAGTAAGTTCTGGATCGTGGATGTGATTATAGGTGACTCAAGTGCCTGCACTTTGCTTACTGTAACAAATAATTATATTGTTAACTCAGAAAGCACAGGCTGGAGTGCAGTGGCGTAATCACAGCTTATCACAGCCTCAACCTCCTGGGCTCAAGCTATCTTCCCACTCAGCCTCGTGAGTAGCTGGGACTACAAGTGGATGCCACCATGCCTGACTAATTTTTGAATTTTTTGTAGAGATGCGGTCTCTCTATGTTGCCTAGGCTGATTTCGAATTCCTGGGCTCAAGCAATCCTCCTACCTCGGCCTCCCAAAGTGTTGGGATTATACTTGTGAGCCACCGTGCCTGGCCCCTAATTTCTTTAGTAGCTATGTTTTCCTCTGAAGCAGAACCACCGTATCATCCCTAAACTGCCAACCTCTAAATCTTTGTATGAGAGAGAAATAAAACTATTCAGTTTAAACCATTGATAGCTGGGGCTTCTGTTACTCATCATTCAAACTAATTTAAGTCCTTTGTTAATGGAATTTTCCTTCTTTCAGTAGATCTTTATTAAAAACCTCCTGTAAACCTAGCATTGTGCTATTTGCTGGGGACTGAATGGTGAGAAATAACAAACACATTTAGTGGAACACCACTGAGAACTATCAAAGTAAGAGCCATTTGTTTTTCAAGGTAGTTAGAACATTAGTTTATTAACCAACATATAAATGTAATTTTTATTTTCTTCATATTTATTTATTTATCTATTTATTTATTTACTGAGATGGAGTCTTGCTCTGTTGCCCAGGCTGCAGTACAGTGGTGTGATCTTGGCTCACTGCAATCTCTGCCTCCTGAGCTCAAGTAATTCTCCTGCCTCAGCCATCTGAGTAGCTGGGACTACAGGCATGTGCCACCACACCCGGCTAATTTTTTTGTATTTTTAGTAAAGACAGGGTTTCACCATGTTGGCCAGGCTGGTCTTGAACTCCTGACCTCAGGTGATCTGCCTACCTCAGCCTCCTGAAATGCTGAGGTTACAGGTGTGAGCTACTGTGCCCAGCCTAAATGTGATTTTAAAAGATCAGATTAGCAAAATGAAAGTTGGGGCACTGTGGGAGTGAGATATAGGGCAATGAAATGAGATTTGAATCTGGGGGAGCCCTAGATGTTTGTGGGACCAGTGAAGGCTGAAGCTATTAAGGGAAGGTGAAATAGGATAGTTGATTTAAAAAAATTTTTTTTTTCTTTTCAGTTTTGCCTCAGTCTTTGGGTCCATGGAGGTGGGTATCCAATGCCAGCTGTGGCTGGAGCTATACCTGGACACATGGCCCTTTCTTTTTGACCTTGTCTGACACATTTTGGAATGGTAGAGAAGGCTTGTTTCTTAGTGCCCCTCAAACAACCAGCCTATTGTATATTTCTGGGAGGGCCTGTGGATCTCATCTTTGACTGCTAACTAGATGAGATATTACAGGTTTAAAATAACTTTGTGTCACTAGGGTCACTTCAGATGTTTTCAGCCAAGAGCTGCCATTCATCCTAGAGGAACAAAACCCCACAATGCTATGAGCAGCACAGGAATAAAGACAGATGGAGAGAGGGAAAGAGTACAATACCCAGCATCTTCAGCCAAAAATATCCACCGTCAGGATATTGTTCAAATGGTTATAACTTCAGGAAGGGAAGGAAATGGAGTCAGGAGAAAGGTGAAACAGGGCAGGTGGAAATGAAACACACAGCTCCTCAAGCTCTACAGGAAGCTGGTGCTTATTTAATCTGTCATCCATTCTACAAATACATATTGAGCACCTATTATATGCCTATTGAGCACCTACTATGCACCAGGCACTGAGGATCCAATGATGGACAACAAAAACAGACATGATCCCTGCCCCTGTGAATCTCACAAAGCAGCAGAATGTGAAAGCTTCCAGAGTATCTTCGGGGTGGGGGGCAGCTACAGGAATAGGGGGGAAAAATGGCCATTTTTTGAATGCCTGTATTCCTTTTAATCCCCCCACAAAATTGTGAAAGATATTATTATTGTCATCATCTTCATTTTAGAGAAGGAGGTCAGGGCTCAAAAAGTTTAGGTAATTGCCCCAAATTGCCTGCTAAGCAGCAAAAAAAAAAAACCAGAAACAGAATTCTAACCTAGGTTAGACTGACTCCATTACTTAAATAATTGGTGGTTGGATAAATGTCACATATACATTTTTTGGTTTATTACAAGTAAGGGTCTATCCTGGGCTGACTTTCCTCTGAAACCCAGCACACACATAAGCTACTCAAGCATTCTTGGGAATAAAACTCATTTTAATATTAATTACAGTCAACTAGTATGAGGAGGGTAAATCTACCACTATATATTAAAACTTGGAAATCAAAGTCATATTGAAATTGCATTAGAAATATTTGGGTTATGCTTTTGGTTACTTAATTAGGCCGCATTTCATGGCCATAGCTTTGAAGTTGGCAAATGACTGCTAAGAGTCTCTGCTACTTGTAGTCCATAATTTGCATCTTTGAATTTTTTCCCGTGAAGTAACAGATTTTCATACTTTAATCAAATCACATATATCAATAATAATAGATAAAACTGGAATATTAAGTTCTAGCTATGGTTCTAAGTGTGTTCCATGTATAATGTTTGTAATATAAATGTCACCTCATCTAATCCTTCCAGCATCCCTCTAAAACAGTTCTTATTAACATCATTTCCATCTTTACAGATGAAAAACTCTGGTTCAATGAGGTTGAGTAACTTCCTCCAGACCACACAGCCGATAAACGACACAGCCAAGATTTGAACCAAAGCAATACTCACACCAGAGCTGTATTAGTCAGGGTTCTCTAGAGGGACAGAACTAATAGGATATACATACATATGAAAGGAAATTTATTAAGGAGAAATGAATCACATGATCATAAGGTGAAGTCCCATGATAGGCTGTCTGCAAGCTGAAGAGCCAGGAAGCCAGCAGTGGCTCAGTGCAAGTCCTAAAACCTCAAAAGGAAATATCCAAGACTGGGTAATTTGTAAAGGAAAGAGGTTTAATTGACTCACAGTACTGTATAGCTGGGGAGGCCTCAGAAAATTAAAATTATGGTGCAAGGTGAAGGGGAAGCAAGCTTGGACCTTCTCACATGGCAGCAGGAGAGAGAAGTGCAAGCAAAGGAAATGACAGATTGCTTATAAAATCATCAGGTCTCTCAAGAACTCACTCACTATCATGAGAACAGCATGGGGGAACCCACCCCACTCCATGATCCAATCACCTCCCACCGGATCCCTCCCTTGACATGTGGGGGATTACAATTCAAGATGAGATTTGGGTGGGGACACAGCCAAACAATATCACCTTTTTCTATCTCTTGCTACCTCCTAGGCTACTTATGGCCGTTAATGCAGGTGTTCCACCTGCCCTTAAATGTTTTAATTGACAAATAAAAATTGTATATTTTATAGCAAACAACATGAGGTGATATACGTAGATATATGGCTAAATCAAGCTAATTCACATATGCAATACCTCACATACTTACCCTTACTTTGTGGTGAGAACACCCCTACTCTCTTAGCAATTTCAAGTACATAATACACTGTAATTAATTATGATCACCATGTTGTATCACCCACACTTATTCCACTTGGGAACCTCCCAGTGATCTTCATTGCTTCTCCCTCTATACCCCTCACTTCAACCAATGCTTGCTGGTCCTGATGGGGTATGAACAGAATAAAATGCCTTCACAGTCAAGAACTGTTGCTTCAAATCCCCAATCTGCTGTACCTAGGTTGTGTGACCTTGGGCAAGCCATTTCCCTTCACTGGAACTCAGTTTTCCCATTAGTAAAATGAAAGGATGGGATTAAACTTAAGCTACCATTCTTTCTTGCTGTAAGATTCTATAGTACTCTTTGAATAGACATCTAATTGCCACAGGTCTCTTTCCTTGTTGACTGGGCTGAACATGCCAGTTTTCCTAGCTCTCCTGAGTATCTGAATCACTTGAGATGCCTATTGAAAATACAAATTCCCAGGCACTATCTCAATCCACTGCTTCAGAATCCCCAGGACTGGGGCCTGGGAAGTGGGGAGAGACATCAAGCGCCCCAAGTGATTTTTATCTTCAGGGGTGTTTGGAAAACAAGACACTAAGCTAGTTGAATTTCATGGTTGGTATGGTTTGATGTGCTATTTGTTCTAGTTAAAATATCTACATTTTAAAGAGGTCTGGACTGCCTAAACTCAAAGTTTATTAGTGTTGGTGGGGATCACGCTAAGTGAAGAGGAAGCATTTATTGAGGGCCTTAGTTCCTGAAAACAGCTAAATATCACAAACTCTACCTCATCTTCCTCCCACTAGCTGTGTGAAGTTGGACAGGTCATTCACTTAACTTCCCCATGACTTAGTTTCCCTATCTATAATACAGTGTAACCACAGCACCTCGTTTTTTTTCTTTTTTGGGGGTTTGCAGTTGCTCAAGCACCTCTTTTAGTTGTTGTGAAGGTTATGTAAGTTAGCACAATAGTTGGAACATGGTAAGCACTTAACACATATTCTTTCCAATGGGCCCTAGGAGAAATACACCATTATTTCTATTTTGCAAAACTGAAAACCTGATTCATGTGGGCCAAATTCACTGCAAGGTATATTTTCTAGGTAATTTGTCAGTGAAGCAAGTGTATTCGAATTCAAGTGTACAATGATCCTAACATTTTGGTTTCTCTGTCTATCCCATATAGTTGCCTGCTCAAGGGAGCCAAACCTGGCTTAGTCAGATAACTGGTCAATTCAGAAATCTCTTTGGTCAAAGTAGTGGTTGAAGTTAACTGGACGATCCATCTCTGTTGGCAGAACAGCCTTCGGGTAGCCCATTCCCCAGGCTCTTGAATAGTGCTGGTTCTTCCTTCATTGTCATGGTTTCACTCAAAAGAACTGTGCAGCCTTTATTCTTCTCTTGAAGGATTTATAATTTACCAGATTTCTCTCCTGGCTGGGCCAGCTCAGGCTGTATCAGGTTTGATGTGCACTTCTAGTTTGATCTCTTATTTATGGGAGGCAGTTTTCACAAACAAATAGAGAAGCAGAGTTTTCCACCCAGATACAAATGTCTGATTTGCTCCCTAGGCCTGCAACAGGAGTGACGGTTTGGCTTCTCTGCATCTGTATCTGTGTCCAGGTGCATAATTTGTATATTGCATGGACATGTAACTCGTCCCCATATTTTACATCCATGCCAGCTGGTTTGTATGCCTGTCAGGCTGAGCTGTGACAACTCACATTTATAGAGAGTACTATGAGCTGAATGTTTGTGCCACCACCCTCTTGCACACCAAATTTATATATTGAAGTCCTAACCTCCAATGTAATGGTATTTGGAGATAGGGCCTTGATAAAAGTAATTAAGGCTAATTGAGATCCCAAGAATGGAGCCCTGATCTGATAGAATTAAGGTCCTTATAAGAAGAGAAAGAGAGACCAGAGCCCTGTTTCTCTCTCTCCATAATGTGAGCACACAGTGTGATGGCAGCAGTCTGCAAGCCAAGGAGAGAGCCCTCACTAGCACTCAATCCTGCTGGCTCCCTGATTCCAACCTTTTATCCTCCAGGACTGTAAGAACCCAACTTCTGTTTTTTAAGCCTCTCAGTCTATTGTATTTTGTTATGGCAGCCTGAGCTGACTAAGAAAGAAAGCTATACCACTCTTTGGCCAGATAAGCCAAACCAAACATACAGATTCACTTAGACCTTACAAAGGTAGGTGTGCAGTTATTGACTTAAACAAAGCACAAGAAATAGAGCAGTAGATGACTTGAGGTGGTTACAACATATCTGGGTTTGGAGGGTTTGAAAAGATAACTTTGAAGGAAAGGAATATCGGGGGAACTTGTGCTTCCCCACCTGTCCTCGTATGCTCATTGTATTTCAAGTCAGGTGCTCAATTTGTTTTAAAATTAGTCCTTTGTTGTTGTTTTTTTTTTTGACATAGAGTCTAGTGCTATCACCACACTGGAGTGCAGTGGTACAATCTCGGCTCAATGTAACCTCCGCCTCCCGGGTTTAAGCTATTTTTCTGCCTCAGCCTTCTGAGTAGCTGGGATTACAGGCGTGCACCACCATGCCTGGCAATCATTTTTTTGTATTTTTAGTAGACATGGGGCTTCACCATGTTGGTCAGGCTGGTCTTGAGCTCCTGACCTCGTGATTCACCTGCCTCAGTCTCCCAAAGTGCTGGGATTATAGGCATAAGCAATGGCACCCAGCCCAGTCCTCTTTAAATCTGTATGCCTTAAAATGGTTTAAATGGTGAATTTTAAGTTCTGTGAATTTTATCTTAAAAAATTTTAAACTGTATTGACATATCACATCAAAGTAAGGATATGAATAAGTAAAACATGATTTTTATAGAACATGCTATAGCAGTGATAAATAGATGAAATCAGTATGCATAAACATGAATAGATCCTTCAAAGATAATGTCACAGAAAAATGGATGTTGCAGAAATATAACATTAACTAGATAAAATACGCAAAACAATACTATGCATTGTTTATGGATTTACACAGGGATTTATTGATATCTAGAATAAAAACAAAGCTTAGAAAATGCTCACCTGATAAAGATAACAGTTGTCTGGAAAGGATTGATAGAATTGGGAAGAAGTTAAAAGGGAGATTTTTAAAAAATAGTATTGAGTGATTTTTTAAAAAATTTAAATACAATACGACCCAAGTATAATCAAATGTTCACTTTTGTTCAGTGTAGATGGTGAGTATATAGGTGTTGTTTACATTATTCCATATACTTTCCCATATATTTATTCATGTCATCTAAAATAATGCTTGGGTATGCATTTAATATTTCTGGAAAACTCACAAGAAACTGGTTACAGTGTTGGTTTTGGGAAGAGAAATTGGTAGACTTGAGAGCATTGCTGGAAGTAAGAAGGACATTCATTTCAGCTATGTGAACTTGGGGAAGTTCCTTAAAGTTTCCCACTTCATATGCTAAAAGCTAGTAACAAGAGAACATACCTATAGGGATGTAGTGAAAATTAAATGAATTCATGCATGAAAAGTGCTCAGAACAATCCTGGGCATATAATTTGTACTTAATAATTAGTAGCTATTATTTGTATTTCTAGTATTGCATATGGTATACTCTTTCATATTGTTTGATTTTTTAGAATTATCTGCTTGCTTATATTTTTGGAAAATTAGTGAAAAGAACAATTAATAAAAACTCTTCCAACTTTTGGTTGTTTGAAAATTTAAAAAAAAAACCTCATATTGCAGTTGCATTTATTGACCTTATAAAAATTCTCAATTTGTACATATATTTGCAGGTAGCTATATACAAAAATTTTATGAATATGTGTGTCTGATGTATACTTTCCAAAGAAATGTAAATTTCCTAGTATAAGTTATCCATTCCATATAATGTCAAGAATGCAATACAGCTGGCTTATGTTTCATTCACTTGAACACAGAATTCTAGAACCCTTAACTTTTTAGATGAGGTATCAGAAAAGGGCTTTAGTAAGAGGTATATTTGAAAGTAGCATGAAGTAAAGCAGAAGTCCTAAACTGGAAACTAGGGGGCTGAATTAGCCCACAGATGAGTGCTTTCTTTGACCTGCACATTGTTTTAAAATGTTTTTGATCAATTAAAAAAATTCCTAATTGTCATTTCACTTTGGACAAGTTATTTCATGTCTTAGAGCTTAAGTTTTCTTATCTGTAAAACTGGGGTTAAAATGCTTGCAAATTTTTTATGAGCACTATATGAGATCACAAATGCAAAGCACACACTGCAAAGCAAGGCACATCCTAGGTGCACAGGAAATGGTAGTTTCTGTTAATGAACATAATAAATGCAGTGATGAATGTGTTTTCCACGACAGAGTGTGTCAGAGTCTTTCACTTGGCTAACTCACAGTGAATGTTTCCAGTTTGATCAGCTGTGAAGTGCTGCTGATGGCCCTTGGGTGATACTATGTGCTTCCTATTGCATGTAACTGGTGACACTTGGTTACCCCAATTTTTGTGGTTGAAAAATAGTGATTTTTCAAAGTAAATAATTTGTTTGTAATTGTTAGCTGTAGTTGTCTTGTTAAAAAAAACCAACCTATTTGTTGACTCTGAAATATCATCTATTCACAAAAAGCAGAAGAGATGCTTGATTTCTTTTCCTTTAATTATCAGTTGAGAATAATGAGTTGGTGCCCCTCCAACTGCCAAAGGGTCCAGTTGCTTTTTATGTTTGTTATAATTAAGAGCGCATGAATTTTATGTAGTTGTTGTGCTCAATCCTTTGTGATCATTTCTTTTTAATGCTCGGATTGTCTCATTTTTGGCCAGTGGAAGTCCCTTCAGGCTAACCTTTGTGTCATTTTGATACAAACATTTATTTTGATAGCTTCCTTGCTTTCAGGTGCATGCACACGCACGCGCGCGCGCACACACACACACACACACACACACACACACAGAGAGAGAGAGAGAGAGAGAGAGAGAGAGAGAGAATAGAGAGAATGTCCCAAGCTCTTATTATTTCCTATTTTAGTTCTCAACCATTTCCCCATGTGGCCCTACTTTCTTTTTATGGACAACGGCATGTAGAGACCAGAGTCTGGGCCTAGGAAGCTAATTGCTAATGGACTGCAAATGCCTTTTTAGTATTCACAACTAGGAAATCTGTACTTTTGTTTTGGAAGAAAAAAATAAATCCTGAGTTCACTCGGATACTCTCAATTTAAATAAAAAGTATTATTTTAACTTACCTGTTTTGGTTTTATATTTGCATCTATTTTCTCATGTTGATAATTTAGGGACAAAATGACACTCACATACATATTTCATATATTTTATATTTCTGCATGTGTATGCATAATTTCAAAATAAAAGTGACAATAGTATTATTAATGTTAAGACTACTGGAAATAGTTTTTTTTTGTTTTTAGGATTATGCCACTTGGAATATAAGTCAGAACATTCTGTGTCAAAGTCACTTAATATAATTCTCTGTGTGATTATGCCAACAACTTCACATACAGTGAGGTTCCTATGTTTGAGTTTGCATTCTGCAGACAGCTCTATGAGACCAAGTTGATATCCTACAATTAGATTCAATTCAATTCTAACTACCCAAAGTTAGCATCAGATCCCACATGTTAAAGGTGAGGGTCTGCGACAAGACTATCTTTACTTCAGATACCAGCCATACGTGGTGTCTCCAGACTACCTGACCTTCTGCTCAGCTGACCACAACCCACTCATGTTCAATAATTTGCTAGAATGACTCCTAGAATTCAGGAAAGTGACATAGTTACAACTATCATTTTAATATAAAGGACCCAAAAAACAGTCAGATGAAGAGATATATAGAGTGGCAAGGTTCAGAAGGGTCCTGAGTACGGAAACATCTGTCTCTGTGAAGTCAGAATGTGTCTACCTTCTGACGTAGTGATATGTTCACCAATCAGGGAGCCCCTTTGAGCCACAGTGTTCAGAGTTTTTATTGAGATCTCATTACATAGGCATGATTGACTAAATCATTGACCATCTGATTTAATTAGTTCTCCAGGTTCCTTCCTCTTCTCAGAGATATGGTAGCTAAAAGTTCCAAACCTCTAATCATATGGTTGGTTTCTCTGGTGACCAGCTCCCATCTTGAAGCTTTCTAGAGGCTCCTCCATAATTAACTTTATTATTGTAAGGTACTAGTCTGTTCTCACACTGCTAATAAAGATATACCCGAGGAGATGGGATCCAAGATGGCTGAACAGGAACAGGTCTGGATTGCAGTTCCCAGTAAAAACACAGAGGGTGAGTGATTACCACATTTCCAAACGAGTTTTTACTGCCCACAGACCAGGAGATTGCAGGGTGGAAAAGTGCCACGAGCCCCCAGTGTGGTTGTTTCAGTCGGTGCAGCAGGTATCCACACAAAAACTTACACAAATCCAAGCGCCTTTTCAACTGGCGACTGGAACACCTGGGAGACAGAGTCATCTGTTCAACAACAACAACAAAAAGGACTGAAACAGGGACCCAGGCCAGGAGATTCCCAGGCAGAAAAGTGCCACGAGCCCCCAGCATGGCTGTTTCAGCTGGCGCAGGGGGTTTCCATACAAAAACTCACACAAATAAGGGCGCCTTTTCAACCGGCGACTAGAATGCCTGGGAGACAGAGTCGCCCATGCAACTGAAAAATAAAGGGGACTGAAACAGGGAGCCAAGTGATCTGGCTCGGCCTATCCCACCCCCCACCAAGACCAGCAATCTGAAACGCTCTGGACTGAGAGTTTCACAGCAAGCACAGCTGGACCCGGGACAGTCCAGTTCTGTCAGGGAAGGGCATCCGCCATTACTGAGGCAGTCCACCACTACCGAGGCAGTCTGCCATTAACAAGGCAGCCCTCCACTGCAGAGACAGTCCGCCATTACTGAGACAGTCCACCATTACAGAAGCAGACTGCCATTACAGAGGCAGTTCTGACTATATCCCTATAAATAAAACTTCAAGGAAGGTCACAAAGTGGCTGGGAAGAGCCCATGGCAGCTCGGCAATGCCTCTGCTGGCAGACTGTGATTAGGCTACCTCCTTGCTGGGCAGGGAATCTCTGAAAAAAGTCAGCCGCATGACAGAAACTTATAAATAAAGCCCTACATTCTCAGAACAGAGCACCTGGGAAAAAAAGGCAGTTAAGAGCTCCGCTGCAGCAGACTTAAACAGACCTGCCCAGCAGCTCTGAACGGAACAACAGAGCTCACAGCTCAGCATTTGAGCTCCTATAAACGAGAGACTGTCTCCTCAATTACACCCCCAACCTCCGTATATCCAAAGAGTCACCTCATAAAGGAGAGCTCAGGCTGATGTCTGGCATGTATCCTTCTGGGACAAAGATAGCAGAAGAAGAAACTGCCAGCAAGCCTTACTGTTCTGCAGCCACCACAGGTGATTCCCATGCAAGCAGGGTATGGAGTAGACCTCCAGCAGTCCTACAGCAGAGGGACCTGACTGGTAGAAGGTAAACCAAGCAACAGAAAGAAATAACTTCATCAACAAATAGGACGTTTACTCAGAAACCCCATCTGAAAGTCACCAACTACAAAGACCACAGGGAGATAAATCCACAAAGATGGGAACAAACCAGTGTAAATAGGATGACCAAAAACCAGAACGCCTCTCCTCCTCCAAGGGATCACAACTCCTCATCAACAAGGGAACAAGACTGGATGGAGAATTAGTCTGATGAACTGACAGAAACAGACTTCAGAAGGTCGGTAATAAGAAACATCTAGGAGCTAAAAGAACACGTTCCAACACAATGCAAAGACAATAAGAACCTTGAAATAAGGTTTGATGAAATGCTAACAAGAATGGACAGCTTAGAGAAGAATATAAATGAATTGATTGAGCTAAAAAACACAACATGAGAACGTCATGAAGCATACACAAGTTTCAATAGCTGAATCAACCAAGCAGAAGAAAGGATATCAGAGACTGAAGATTCAACTCAAGAAATAAAATGAGAATGCAAGATTAGAGAAAAAAGAGTGAAAAGAAATGAACAAAGCCTCCAAGAAATATGGGATTGTGTGAAAAGACCTAATCTACATTTGATAGGTGTACCTGAATGTGACGGAGAGAATGAATCCAAGATGGAAAACACCTCAAGATATTATCCAGGAGAACTTCCCCAACCTAGCAAGGCAGGCCAATATTTAAGTCCAGGAAATACAGAGAACCCCACAAAGATATTCCTCAAGAATAGCAACCCCAAGGCACATAATTGTCAGATTCACCGGGGTGGAAATGAAAGAAAAATTGTTAAGGGCAGCCAGAGACAAAGGTTGGGTTACCCACAAAGGGAAGCCCATCAGACTCAGAGCATATCTCTCAGCAGAAACTGTACAAGCCAGAAGAGAGTGCGGACCAATATTCAACATCCTTAAAGAAAAGAACTTTCAACCCTGAATTTCATATCCAGCCAAACTAAGCTTCATAAGCTAAGGAGAAATAAAATCCCTTACAAACAGGCAATTGCTCAGAGATTTCATCAGCAGCAAGCCTGCTTTACAAAAGCTTCTGAAAGAAGCACTAAGCATAGAAAGGAACAACCAGTACCACCCACTCCAAAAACGTACCAAAGGGTAAAGAGCATCAGCACAATGAAGAAACTGTGTCAACTAATGGGCAAAACAACCAGTTAGCCTCAAAATGGCAGATCAAATTCACACACAACAATATTAACCTTAAATGTAAATGGTCTAAATGCCCCAGTCAAAAGACACAGACTGGCAAACTGGACAAAAAGCCAAAACTCATTGGTGTGCTGTATTCAGGAAACCCATCTCACATGCAAGGATACACATAGGCTCAAAATAAAAGGATGGAGGATGATCTATAAAGCAAATGAAGAGCAAAAAAAAAAGCAGGAGTTGCAATCCTAGTCTGCTAAAATAGGCTTTAAACCAACAAAGATCAAAAGAGACAAAGAAGGGCATTACATAATGGTAAAAGGATCAATGCAACAAGAAAAGCTAATGATCCTAAACACAGATGTGGCCATTACAAGAACACCCAGATACATAAAGCAAATTCTGAAGACCTACAAAGAGACTTAGACGCCCACACAATAATAGGAGACTTTAACACTCCACTGTCAGTATTAGACAGATCAGCAAGACAGAAAATTAACGATATCCAGGACTTGAACTCAGACCTGGACCAAACAAACCTAACAGACATTTCCAGAACTCTCCACCCCAAATCCACAGAATATACATTCTTCGCAGTACCACATCACACCTACTCTAAAACTGACTACATAATTTGAAGTCAATCACTCCTCAGAAAATGCAAAAGAATGGAAATCATAACAAACAGTCTCTCAGACCACAGGGCAATCAAGTAAGAACTCAGAATTGAGAAACTAACTCAGAACCACACAGCTTCATGGAAACTCAACAACTGGCTCTTGAATGTGGACTGGATAAACAATGAAATGAAGACAGAAATAAAGATGTTCTTCAAAACCAACGAGAATGAAGACACAACATATCAGAATCTCTGGGACACATTTAAAGCAGTATCTAGAGGAAAATATATAGCAATAAATGCCCATATGAGAAGAAAGGAAAGATCCAAAATTGACAACTATTGTCAAAATTGAAAGAGCCAGAGGAGTAAGATCCAGAAAACTCAAAACCTAGCAGAAGACAAGAAATAACTAACATCAGAGCAGAACTGAAGGAGACAGAGACACAAAAATACCCTTCAAAAAAATCAACAAATCCAGGAGCTAGTTTTTTGAAAAGATCAACAAAATAGACCGCCAGCCAGATTAATAAAAAAAGAAACCAGAAGAATCAAATAGATGTAATAAAAAATGACAAAGGGGATATCACCACACATTCCAGAAAAATACAAACCACCATCAGAGGTTACTACAAACAACTCTATGCAAATAAACCAGTAAACCTGGAAGAAATGGATAAATTCCTAAACACTTGCATCCTTCCAAGCCTAAACCAGGAAGAAGTTGAAACTCTTAATACACCAATAACAAGGGCTGAAGTTGTAGCAGCAATTAACAGCCTACCAAACAAAAAAAAGCCCAGTTCCAGATAGGTTCACAGTCAAATTCTACCAGATGTACAAAGAGGAGCTAGTACTACTCTTTCTGAAACTATTCCTAGCAATCCAAAAAGAGGGAATCCTTCCCAAATCATTTTATGAGACCAACATCATCCTGATACGAAAACCCGGCAGAGACTCAACAAGAAAAGAAAACTTCGGCCAATATCCATGATAAACATAGATGCAAAAATCTTCAATACTGGCAAACCAATTGCAACAGCACATCAAAAAGCTTATCAGCACCATCAAGTAGGCTTCATCCAAGGGATGCAAGGCTGGTTCAACATAGGCAAGTCTATAAATGTAATTCACCACATAAACAGAACCAAAGACAAAAACCACATAATTATCTCAATTGATGCAGAGAAGGCCTTTGACAAAATTGAACAGCGCTTTATGCTAAAAATTCTCAATAAACTAGGTATTGACAGAATGTATCTCAAAATAATAAAGCTACTGATGACAAACCCACAGCCAATATCATACTGAATGGGCAAAAACTGGAAGCATTCCCTTTGAAATCTGGCACTAGACAAGGATGCCCTCTCTCACCACTCCTTTCAATATAGTATTAGAAGTTCTAGCCAGAGCAATCAGACAAGAAAAAGAAATAAAGGGTATTCATTTAGGAAAGGAGGAAGTCAAATTGTCTCTGCTTGTAGGCTACATGATTGTATATTTAGAAGACCCTATTATCTTCTCAGCCCAAAATTTCCTGAAACTGATAAGCAAGTTCAGCAAAGTCTCAGGATACAAAATCAATGCGCAAAAATCACAAGCATTCCTATACACCAATAACAGACTTAAAGAGAGCCAAATCAAGAACAAACTGCCATTCACAATTGCTACAAAGAGAATAAAACACCTAGGAATGCAACTAACAAAGGATGTAAAGGAGCTCTTCAAGAACTACAAACCACTGGTCAGTGAAGAGAGGACACAGACGGAAAAATATTCCATGCTCGTGGTTAGAAAGAATCAGTATCGTGAAAACGACCATACTACCCAAAGTAATTTACAGATTCAACACTATCCCCATCAAGCTACCAATGACCTTCTTCACAGATCTGGAAAAAACCACCTTAAACTTCATATGGAACCAAAAGAGAGCCCGCATAGCCAAGTCAATTCTAAGTAAAAAGAACAAAGCTGGAAGGATCACGCTACCTGACTTCAAACATACTACAAGACTACAGGAATGGTGCGGGTACTAAAACAGAGATATAGACCAATGGAACAGAATAGAGGCCTCAGAGGCAATGCCACACATCTACAACCATCTGATCTTTGACAAACCTCAGAAAAAGAAGCAAGGGGGAAGGATTCCCTATTTAATAAACAGTGTTGGGAAAACTGGCTAGCCATGTGCAGAAAGCAGAAACTGGACCCCTTCCTGATACCTAACACTAAAATTAACTCCAGATGGATTAAAGACTTAAACATAAGACCTATCACCATAAAAACCCTAGAAGAAAACCTAGGCAAAACCATTCAGGACATAGGCAAAGGCAAGGACTTCATGACTAAAACACAAAAAGCACTGGCAACGAAAGCCAAAATAGGGAAATGGGATATAATTAAACTCCAGAGCTTCTGCACAGCTAAAGAAATAATCATGAGAGTGAACTGGCAGAATGGTAAAAAATTTTTGCAATCTACCCATCTGACAAAGGGCCAACATCCACAATCTACAAACAACTAAAACAGATTTACAAGAAGAAAAACAAACCCATTCAAAAGCGGGTGAAGGATATGAACATACACTTTTCAAAGGAAGACACATATGAGGCCAAGAAACATATGCTCATCATCACTAGTCATTAGAGAAATGCAAATTAAAACTACATTGAGATACCATCTCACGCCAGTTAGAATGGCGATCATTAAAAAAATCCGGAGGCAACCGATGCTGGAGATGATGTGGAGAAATAGGAACACTTGTACACTGTTGGTGGGAGTGTAAATTAGTTCAACCACTGTGGAAGATAGTGTAGCGATTCCTCAAGGACCTAGAAATAGAAATTCCATTTGACCTAGCAATCACATTACTGGGTATATATCCAAAGGATTATAAATCATTCTATAATAAATCTACAAGGACACATGTACACGAATGTTTACTGCAGCACTGTTTACAATAGCAAAGACTTGGAACCAACCCAAACGCCAATCGATGATAGACCGGACAAGGAAAATGTGGCACACATACACCATGGAACACTATGCAGGCATAAAAAATGATGAATTTGTGTTCTCTGTAGGGACATGGATGAACCTGGAAACCATCTTTCTCAGCAAACTGACACAAGAACAAAAAACAAACACTGTGTGTTCTCACTCACAGGTGGGTGTTGAACAATGAGAATGTAGGGAGGGGAGCATCACATACTGAGTTCTGTTGTGGGGAATTATAGGAGGGACAGCGGCGGGTATGGAGTTGGGGAGGGATAACACGGGGAGAAATGCCAGATATAGGTGATGGGAAGGAAGGCAGCAAACCACATTGTCATGTATCTGCATGTTCTTCACATGTACCCCAAAACCTAAAAGGCAATAAAATATTTTTTTTTAAAAAAAGACATATCTCAGCCTGGGTAATTTATAAAGGAAAGAGGTTTAACTGACTTACAGTTCCACATGGCTGGGGAGGCCTCACAATCATGGCGGAAGGCAAAGGAGGAGCAAAGTCATGTTTTACATAGTGGCAGACAAGACGGCATGTGCAGGGGAATTCCCCTTTATAAAACCATCAGATCTCATGAGATTTATTCACTATCACAAGAACAACACATGAAAGGCCAGTCCCTCACTGGATCCCTGTCACGACACATCAGAATTATGGGAGCTACAATTTGAGATTTGGGTGGGGACACAGCCAGCCCATATCACGTAAGCATGACATTTTTGTCACCTAAGAAAACTGAAAGGTTTTTGAAACTCTATGCCAGTAATCAGGTAGAAAGACCTGATGTGTGTAGGTACACATACACATGTATATATACATATATGCATATATATAGTATCACATATGAATTCTCAATCTAATGTTATTTTTAATAGTGAATATTGATATTATGACCGGGTCCTAATATAGGTATAAACAATAGTATTTTGCACGTCAAAAGTGCTCGCCTACCTATCTGTGTTTTGATCATAGTCTTTTTGAGACTTATGATAAGCATGTTGCTTCATATTATTAGTACAGAAGTTTCATACATGTATACTTTGTCTTTCACTTTGCTTCTTTTCCAGATTAGGATGACTCCATTTCTTCTCATTAATAATATCTCAGTGTTTCTGCAGCTGGACTTGATAAATGAATATTGGACCAAAGTGAAAAATTTAGGAAAACTCTGAGGATATAAAGGTGTGAAATGTTAGAAAACAGTATAATAAAAACTAATTCTTTCCTCTATTAGTAATTTTAATATGTGATTTCCCAGAAAAATCTCACATCAGCTTCATGTCTGCTTTTTTGTTTCCATCAGTGATTCTCAAGGCTAGAGGCATATTTCAATCACCTGGCGATTTTTCAAAACATTACCAAGGCCTGGACTCTACTCCTTCCCCCATCTACCTAGATTCAAATTTAATTGTTTCCAATTTAGTTGAGCTGAGCTAGACTTTGGGCGTTACTATAATTAAAAACATACTAAGGTGCTAGTAAGAACTCATGTCTAACTTACTATATATAGGTGCAGATGGTTACATATAGAAGTATTTATAGGTAATTGGGCATTTACTCAGTTAAAATACATAGTACATACATGTATTTACTTCTCTGTCAATTGAGAGGTCCTAGAAGCAATGACACCCCAGTGGCAACAAGCACTCACAGAGCCCATATCCAATTTCTAATATTATTCTCAAGTAAACACCATTCTCCAGTAAAAGGAACCAGTGCTCCTGGGAGAGATGAGTCATTCTAAGACTGGGGCAAAAAATACACAAGATAAACTTGGAGCATCTTGTAGTGCCAAGAAGTAAGGAAGTGCTCAAAAGCAAAAGAAAACAAAAAACAAAACACCCACAATGAGAAGGGTATGTGGCACACAGGAGTCCAATGAAAGAACTCCCAATGGCCAAAGCTGGAACTGTTTGAGAAGAGAATAAAGCAGGCCATGCATGGTGGCTCATGCTTGTAATCCCAGCACTTTGGAAGGCTGACGTGGGAGAAGGGTTTGAGTCCAGGAGTTCGAGACCATCCTGGGCAACATAGTGAGACCTTGTCTCTACAAAAGATACAAAAGTAGCCAGGTGTGGTGGTATGTGCCTGCAGTCCCACACTCCACAGGCTGAGGTGGGAGGATTGCTTGAGCCTGGGAGGTTAACCGGGTGCAGTGAGCCGAGATGGTACCACTGCACTCCAGCCTGAGTGACAGAGCAAAACCCTGTCTCAGGAAAAAAAAAAAAAAAAAAAAAAAAAAAGAAGAATAAAGTAGTTTCAGATTCTAGCCCAAAGCATAAAATAAATACCCATGAGTCTATGCTGATATAAGCAAACAATTTAATAAGCAAATAAACGGGGGAGAACAAATCTCCCCTGCAGAAGAATTCCAAATAACGTTTATAGATACTCCCTCTTGAAGGAGAGGGAATATTACTCCTTAAGTGTAGACTACAGGTAGCTTCCTTCCAAACAAAGAGTACCGCATAAAAAGGGAGAGAAAGAGTAAATTTACAGTGGAGAAACCTGGAAAACACTACTCAGCATGTCATTATGGTGAACATCAACAGTGATGAGTCATGTTGATGGCAGGGAACCCTGATATGATTACAGTTTACTCCAATGTTCCTCCTCCTATAAACCCATAATTGAAGTGACATGGTTTTGCTGTGGCCTCACCCAAATCTCATCTTGAATTGTAGCTCCTATGACTCCCACATGTTGTGGGAGAGACCCAGTGGAGATAACTGAATCATGGGGGCAGTTTTCCCCATACTGTTCTCATGATAGTAAGTCTCACGAGATCTGATGGTTTTATAATGGGGAGTTTCCCTACACATGCTCTCTCTGCCTGCTGCCGTCCATGTTGTGTGGTCAGTACCACATGTTATCAGTGGTGCATGGAGCTCCTGGTCTCCAGTTATTGTATCTCAAATGCCTGGCATGATACTAGAAGCCATCATCACAGGTCCTCAGAAAAAGTAGGTAAGATAAAGTTACTGACATAGGTTGGCTGTGTCCCTACCCAAATCTCACCTTGCATTGTAGCTCCCATAATTCGCATGTGTTGTGGGAGGGACTTGGTGGGACATAATTGAATCATGGTGGCAGTTTTCCCTACACTGTTCTTGTAGAGTGAATAAATCTCAGGAGATGTGATGGTTTTATAAAGGGTTTCCCTTTTTGCCTGGCTTGCATTCTCTCTCTTGTCTGCCACCATGAAAGACGTGACTTTGCTTCCCCTTGCCTTCTGTCATGATTGTGAGGCCTCCTCAGCCATGTGGAACTGAGTGCATTAAACCTCTTTCCTTTATAAATTACTTAATTTTGGGTATGTCTGTATTAGCAGCATGAGAACAAACTAATACACTAAGTCTAATAAGGAAAAAAACATGAGACACATCCCAATGGAAAGACATTCTGCAAAACACTTGACATGTTCTCCCCTGGCTCCGAAGGTGATCAAAACCAAGTTAACTCTGAGAAATTCTCATAGCCAAGAGGAGCCTTAGGATGGAGACAGGATGACTAAATATAATGTGGTATCCCAGATGGGATCCTGAAACAGAAAAGCAACATTAGTTAACAGTAAGGGAAGCTGAATAAACTGTGGACCATAGTTTATAATCATGTGCTGATATTAGTTCATTAATTATGACTAATGCACCATATTAATATAAGATGTTAATAATATGAAGACTGGGGTGTGAGGTATTCAGTAACTTATGTCCTATCTGCACAATTTTTCTGTAAATTCAAAATTATTTTAAAATAGAAATCTTATTTTTAAAAAATCTATCCAGACGCTTTCATGCTTCTTCTTCTTTGCAATATCCCAGAATAAAGGAGAAGAAGAAAATGATTCATTCTACCACAGCTGCTGTACCCATTCAGTATGCTGAAGTATAAATTGGATTATCTAACTATTAAAGCTAAGGTGTGGCTTTCTAATAGGCTTAACATTTTCAGGTGGTATTTACATTTTAAAAGAGGCTCTTATTTACTCAAATCTCCAAATATAATACCCAGGAGATATTTCTGAGCAGAGCCTTTTTTGATGTTCTGTATCTGTGACTTTCATAAGCAAGACACAAGAGCAATGCAAAAATTGATTCACAGACTTCCCAACAGCCTTCTGAAGTCTGCATACATAAAGTTGATGGCTTTTGACCTAAATATTTGATTAAAAATTTAAAAGACCAAACAAGTAGAGACAGAAGCATGGTTTAATGGAAAAATCTTGGCCATGGATGTCAGACAGACCTGGGCTCTAATTATGATGCCAGAAGTTTAATCTTGACACCTAGGCCATGCTATTTAACTTCTCTTGTCCCTAAGTTCCTTACTTTAAATAAGGATAATGGAATATGCAATGCGGTGGCTGAGTGACATAATACATATAAAATACCATGTATAGTTCCTAAAACACAGGAGAGTTTTTGAAAAGGTTATGAGGTGTCATCAACATCATCATCTTCAACAGGTCCTGTTTTCAAACTGTAAGCTGTGACAAATTACTGAATATCCCTCAATTCATTTTGCTCATCTAAAATGGGAATAAAAACTCATATTCCATACTTTTATACTGCTAGTGGGAATGCAAATTAGTTCAGCCATTGTGGAAAAAAATTTAGTGACTTCTCAAAGAACATAAAGCAAACTTATCATTTGACCCAGCAATCCCATTACTGGGTATATACTCAAAGGTATATAAATGTTTCTACTATAAAGGCACATACATGCATATGTTTATTGCAGCACTATTCACAAAAGCAAAGATATGGAATCAACCTAAATGCCCATCAATGGGAGACTGAATAAAGAAAATGTGCTATATATACACCATGGAATAGTAAGCAGCTATAGAAAAGAAAATCGTGTCTTTTGCAGTCACATGAATGGAGCTGGAGGCCATTATCCTAAGCAAATCAACTCAGGAATAGAAAACAGACACCACATGTTCTCACTTAAAAATGGGAACAAAACATTGAGTACATATGGACACAAAGAAGAGAACAACAGATACTGGGACATACTTGAGGGAAGAGGGTGGGAGGAGGGTGAGGACTAAAAAACTACCTCTCAGGTACTATGCTTACTACTTGGATGATGAAATAATCTATGCACCAAAGCCCTGTGACTTGAAATCTACCTATATAACAACTTGCACATGCACCTGTGAATTTACAGTAAAAGTTAAGGCCGGGCATGGTGGTTCACGCCTGTAATCCCAGCACTTTGGGAGGCTAAGACAGATGGATCACCCAAGCTCAAGAGTTTGAGACTAGCCTGGCCAACATGGTGAAACCTCAACTCTACTAAAAATACAAAAAAATAGCTGGGCATGATGGTGGACACCTGTAATCCCAGCTACTGAGGAGGCTGAGGCAGGAGAATTCTTGAACCCAGGAGGCAGAGGTTGCAGTGAGCCGAGATCGTGCCACTGCACTCCAGCCTGGGCAACAAGAGTGAAACTCCATATAAAAAATAAAAATTATTAAGTTCACTTCTTTTGCAGGGACGTGGATGAAGCCTGAAACCATCATCCTCAGCAAACTAACACACAAACAGAAGACTAAACACCACATGTTCTCACTCATAATTGGGAGTTGAACAATGAGAACACATGGACACAGGGAGGGGAACATCACACACTACGGCCTGTTGGTGGGTGGAGGGAAAGAGGAGGGAGAGCATTAGGACAAATACCTAATGCATGCGGAGCTTACAACCTAGATGATAGTTTTGATAGGTGCAGCAAACCATCATAGCACATGTATATCTATGTAACAAAACTGCACATCCAGCATATGTACCCCAGAACATAAAGCAAAAAAAAAAAGTTAAAAAATACATAAACAAATTTATGTATTTTTGGGAAATGTTTGTGAAAAAAATGGATGTTCCATACAGAGTTGTTATGAAAACTAACAGAGAAATGCTTTTACTACGTGTTCTCTCTTGTTTGAATACATCTGTTTGTATCTACCTATTTTTATCCATCTACCACCAATAACTATTTAACTGTGTATCTAATTTTCCTATCTATCTATCTATCTATCATCTATCTGTCTATTTTTATCATTTAAACAAGCAGAATCCAAGTATCCTTAAACTTGATTAACAAAATAGGGCTAGAAAATTTTCTGCACAAAAACTTGTAATTGTTTTAAACAGTGAGAAGGAATGTGTTTTTGGAAAAGCTCAAAGGCCTTCTTTGATATTCATGTGTTCCACATAAAACTCTCAAATAATGCATATAAATGAGGGAAGCTTTAACCTGCAATAATTAAAGGGGAAACCATTAGTTTTAAATAATACTGAAATTGTGGGTTTATTACATTCTCAGTGTCTTGAATTTAGAGTAAAAAATAAAGCCAAGTCCAGGGATGCTGTCTCTATCCAATGACTGCTTCCAATTAATAATTTTATGAATTGAAAAATTAGTGTTTTCTTACTGGTGTCACCAAGGCCAGCTGAGAAATCATTGGTAATTCTGGATGGTTTGAAGCCTAGAGTCAGGAATATGGCTTTTATTTTTCAATACAGCTGCCCATATTGCAGAATCCTTGCAGGCAGTTTGGCAATAAATATTAAAAACTTAATAATCACGCTGAGATAAGCCACACAGCAGCTAAATATCCCTTGCTATTCTGGTCATCCCACTTTCCACTGGCACCTGCCTAAGACCCACAGAGGCCCATTTTCTTCTCATATTTCAGCCAGTAAACAGGCAGATACAACGGTCCAATTGCCTGGTTGAGTCTGACTCTGAGGTCTTTTGGATTCATCAGGTATCTGGCATGGAAAATGAAGGGAAGGGGAGGACCCGAGAGGTGACCCAGGATTGAATCCTGAACAATTACACCTTTTGGAGTCAAGCAGAAGAGGAAGAGCAACAAAGAGATGCAAAGGCAGAGTCGAGGAGGTTCCAAAAACTGAAAAGGTTATAGAAGCTGAGAGCTTCACACCTTCCTATGGCAAGCGCTGCTGAGAAACTGAGTAAAATAAGACCAAAATGTAGGCATTGGGTTTGACAACATGGAGGTCATTGGTAATGTTGGCAAGAGAAGTTTCCATGAAGAAGGGGAGGGAGCTACGATGTAGAAGGTTACAGGGTGAATGGGAGATGAGAAAGAGTCAACCAGTGTCTTTTTTTGTGTTTGAAAAATTTTTACAGGTGGGGTGTGGTGGCTCATACCTGTAGCCACAGGACTTTGGGAAGCTGAGGCAGGAGGACTGCTTGAGGCCTGGAATTCAGGACCAGCCTGGGCAACATAGCAATACTCTGTTATATATACAGAGTATTGCTACACACACACACACACACGTGTGTACAAATACATGTAAAATTAAATAGAAGAAGGCACTTATAAACTCATTATCAAAACTGTACACATAAACATGCCTCACATTTCACTTAATGGATAACCGGGCATATGAACTGGAGTCCACAGAATCTTACTGCTGCCTGCCCATCTTGCCCACCCTCCCAGGCCTCTATGCTATAGCTCTGCCCAAAGTACCCTCTTGACACATTTTTCTTTTCTTAGATGCCTGATGCCTTAAAGATGAAGTCTTTTTGCTACTCTCCTGAGACACCATTTGAGGTTAACACTATCAACCCATCTTCCTTGAAGAAATGGGCTCTCAAGACTCATGGCATGGTAGACCAAAATCTTCCTTTCCTTTTTTCAGTGCAACTTAAGCGACCATCATAAGAAAGGGCTCAAGTTCTTCCTATGATCTACAAGGCTCTCTGCATGACCACCTGGCTCCTGGCCTCTCTGCAAAACTTTCTCACCACTTCCTCCTTGTTCACCCTCCAGTCACAGTGGCTTCCTTGTGGGTCCCTGAGCATGTAAATATCTGCCTCAGGGGTCTTTGTTCCTGCTCTTTCCTGTGCCTTGGACATTTCCTCCCTGGTAGTCACATGGCTCACTCCCTAATCTCATTGTGAACTCTGATGAACTGTCACCTCAAATGTCACCTTCCCAAACTTTCCCAGCTAAAAGAGCTACTCCTGTCACTCTCTACCCCTTACTCTGCATTATTCTGTTTCACAGTACTTGTAGCTCCCTGATATTATTTGGTATCTGTTTACTGTTTATTTCTGCACCACTCCTCCCAGCACCTGAAAGTGAGCTTCATGTGTCATTCACTGTTATCAACAAGGTCCTCATACAAAGTGGGTGCTCAATAAATAGTTATCAAATAAGCCAAAGAATATGGCTTATGTTTTCCTGATTTAAAAATTGGTTTCTGAAATTTTTTATTGTTATGGATAGTTACTAAGAGCTAGAGAGTTCAGGAGCCGTGGAGTTGGGGGAGACCTCAAAGAGCGTCTGTATTATTAGGGAATCTATGAAAAAAAATAAAGAATTAAGCATGTTAGAGGATGCTGCAAATTACTCTCTTGGGAATTACAATGCACATTAACTTAGAGAAAGCAAGAAGTTCTGCCATAAAGAAAACAGTTTACAATGACTTAACCTAGCAATGACTAGGCCATTGGCTTAAAAGACATTTTCTGATTATGACATTTTCCAGCCCCCCACCCCCCTCCCCCGAGATGGTGTCTTGGTCTGTCACCCAGGCTGGAATGCAGTGTTACAATCTCAGCTCAGCTCACTACAACCTCCGCCTCAAGGGTTCAAGCAGTTCTCCTACCTTAGCCTCCCGATCAGCTGGGATTACAAGCACCCGCCACCACGCCCGGCTTTTTTGTATTTTTAGTAGAGATAGGGTTTCACCATGTTGGCCAGGCTGGTCAAACTCCTGACCTCGTGATCTGCCCACCTGGGCCTCCCAAAGTGCTGAGATCACACGCGTGAGCCACCACGCCCAGCATGACATTTTATTCCTATGAAAATTCTCTTGGCCCTTGATTTTTGTGGAATATATAGAAATACATAAAAGCAAAATATAGCATAATGGGGGTGGGTCAGTGCAGCATAGTAATCAAGAGAACAGACTCTGAGACCCATTCTAGTTTTATTATACTTATACTGGCACCATGGCTTTCAGCTGCGTAACTTTGAGGAAATTATTTAATCCCTCTGTGACTCAGTTTCCTCATGTGCAAAATGAAGATAATAGTAGAACCTACTTCATACTATTGTGATGAGAATTAAATTGATTAATCTTTACCAGTACTTAAAAGAAATGCTGGACTCATACTTAAGTGCTCACTAGCTGTTAGCTGATATTACATGCCTGTGTTCTTCAATAAAAATGAGAGGACAGAATAAAAATAAGTTCAAACTCTTTAGACTCTAGTAACTTTAAAAAGCAACGAAATTTCAACCTCACTGCATTGAAATTCTGATCTTTCCAGAAACTGCTCTTGGGCAGTTTGGAAATCTCTTTTGCTCATTTCACTGAACCCTTAGTGATCCCAGGTAACCTCGCTGAGTTCTTTATTTCTTCTTGCTAAGCTGTACTACAACTTTTTTTTTTTTTTTTTGAGATGGAGTCTCACTCTGTCGCTCAGGGTAGAGGGCAGTGGTTCGATCTCAGCTCACTGCAACATTCACCTCCCGGGTACAAGTGATTCTCCTGCCTTGGCCTCCTGAGTGGCTGGGATTACTGGTGCATGCCATCACTAATTTTTTTGTATTTTTAGGAGAGATGGGATTTCATAATGTTGGTCAGGCTTGTCTCTAACTCCTGACCTCGTGATTCGCCCACCTCGGCCTCCCAAAGTGCTGGGATTACAAGCGTGAGCCACCACACCCAGCTGTACTACAACCTTTAAAAAATACGTGCAAAATAGTGACTAAGTCCTGATTATGTAGATATGCAACTGTCTTTCAAAATATATTCTGTTTCCCTCTTTCTTGGCTTCTGTTTGTCTCTGGCCTCTGTGTATCTCTGTTTTTATTTCTGACTCACGTCTATTTCTGTCTTTATTAGATGCTTCTTTGCCTGACTCTCTTTCTGTCTTTGTCTCTCTTTCTCCCATATACATAAAAACAATATGGGGGGGTATATACGTAAGTATTTTTCCAGACCAGACTTGGCTTTTTGTTATACTGACACTCCTCCCCACTATGTTATTATGAGGAACTGGGATTTGATCTCTCTCTCTCTGACACACACACACACTCTCTCTCTCTCTCTCTCTCTCTCTCACACACACACACACACACACACACACACTCTGACCTGTTCACACAAGCCTCCCTTAAACTGGGTCAAGTGGAAGATGCAGCCCCCCCAAATAACTCCTTGACTGTAACTAAGCACTGTAAAATGTGTTTATTTGTAAAAGTGTTCCATTTGGGAGGTTTTCCCCCTTGAAAACCTACTTAAAATTACCCATTTGTGTTTCACTCTTGGTCTCTTTCTGCAACTCAGCCCTACCCAAGGTTAGTAACCTTTCCTTTCTATTTTCAGTTATCTTTGGTGGTAGTTTCATTCCACAACTTTAGTTGCTACCTAGCAATTTAAATCAGGGTGTTTGGCTTCTGAGATTTTCTAGAGAATAGCATATCTGATAATAAGGATTGGTTGACAGGCCCCATCTTCTGTCTGCATTGTTTAGTAGGGGACAGAATGAAACATAAACAGCAAGCTAAATGGTAGTATCCTCTTTCAGGTAATTCTTCCATTAATTCAATAGAGAGGAGAAAACCTGTCGTCTTCATTTGAGGAAAGGACATTTGATGCCAGTATTTTTAATCAAATTTGTCCAGAGTAGATTGGAAGCTGATCTTCAAGATATCAAACCAATATACAAGAACCTGTCATGGTTGGGTTCATTTTTGTGGGTTAAAAAAAAATAGCCCAACAACTCTTTGACCTATACAATCTGTCTTTGAAAAATGGTTTCCACATGTGTGACATATTTGGACTGCCTTGTAAAAACACAATTTTTATTTGACAGTTTTAATATTTCGAACACTCCATGTTGACATTTTTATCAGATGGGTTGTTTTGTTGACAGTGGGAGTTTGCAAACTAATAAAGAAAATCAGAAAGGAAATTAGCTTGAAGCTGCTGAGTATCTGAGACCAGAAGGTAAACGAAGGAGGTACCAAGTCTAGAAATAATTACCATCACTGCCACAATCCTCCATTAGTGCTGGCAAAAGATCCAGGGTCTGACAGTTAAATTAAAGCTTGCAACCCAGTGAAAAATTAGCAGCAGAAAGCTTGAATTCTGGTAGCATCACACTGCATGCCATTTACTGTAAAACTTGACAACTTTGCTCCATTCATAAGATTCACTGGAGGATAAGACCGCTTTAAAAATGTAGAAAACAAATTCATCTATGGCAGGCAGTATTTACAAAGCAATGGCTCAACCTGCTTGCCATTAAAGTAGAAACTTGCTCAACAGAATTTTTCTTTTGTAATGCAGCATTAGATAATGACTGAATTTGGGAGTTGAAGTCAGGCAGGCTTGAATGTAAAGCCCAGCTGCAACATGTATTAGCTGTGTGTCCTTGGACTAGTGACTTAAACTTTCTGAGACTTAGCTTCCTCACCTTCAAAACACATGTATCAGTGTCAGCTACCTAAATTAGGTCATTAAGAGAAAATAAGATAATGCATATAATGTGCATAGCACGATGCCTGGTACATGACACTGAAACTATGTAAGCTGTTCTTATTGTTGCTCAAACAGATGGCGGAAGAAGATATTAATTATAATAGAGACATTTTGGAGCCTTCTTAGAAAATGTGGAAGCTGAGCTTCATCTTGAACTAAGAGTCAGAGACTGACATGTCCATTTGGGTTGGGAGAAGAATGGCAACCTAGGAAGTGGAAAATGTTTGAGCAGATCTGAGGTGGGAGAGTTTATGGCTTATTCAGTGACAGGCAGGAGGACAGAAAACAGGAAATGGGGCTGGCTGTGGTGGCTCACACTTTGGGAGGCTGAGGTGGGCAGATCATCTGAGGTCGGGAGTTTGAGACCACCCTGGCCAACATGGTGAAACCTCGTCTCAACTAAAAATACAAAAATAGCTGGGTGTGATGGCAGGCGCCTGTAATGCCAGGAGGCTGAGGCAGGTGACTCGCTTGAGCCGGGGAGGCAGAGGTTGCAGTGAGCTGAGATTGCACCACTGCACTCCAGCCTGCCTGGACATCAGAGTGAGACTCCCTCTCAAAAAAAAAAAAAAAAAATGAAAACAGCGAATAGCTTTGAGGTATTGTTGTTTCAGGACCACTTTTCTCTGAGATTCTTCTGGTACAGTGGGTTGACTTCCTGAGTAGTCAGGTGACATGCTTAAAACAAGGTTGTCTAGTCAGGCACAAAGACTCACACCTGTTAATCACAGCTACTCAGGAGGCTGAGACAAGAGCATCACTTTAGCCCAGGTGTTCTAGGCTGCAGTGTCTCAGCTTGGCATGGAAACTCCCTTGCATGACGTGGTCCCTGCTCACTGGGCCAGCCTCATCTACCACCTTCTCCTTATGTATTGGTGTTATCAAGCTGCTTGCCTGGCAACCCTCTCACTGTCCTCTCCACAGGCATGCATACACAAGTGCACACACACACATGATCAAGGCACTGCACTCTAGTCTGGGTGACTGAGGGAGACTGTCTCCAACAACAACAACAACAAAAAAGTAAAGTAAAAGAAAGAAAAGAAAAAAGGAAAAAGCTTCTCTAGTCCAGTTCTTAAGCATCCAGACCACAGGTAGGATACAAGCTCTGCCATTCAGGTAGTTCACTATTTCTCCCAAGACCCTCAGACACCTTAATTCTTTACTCCTCACCCTGGACTGCACTTGCTAATCTGATGGATTAAAAATGACATTTTCTAGTTGACTATTCATTTGGGAAATGGGTACAATGCTATAATTCAAATATAATGCTATTAGTTTTAAAGAATAATCTGGCACTATCTGTTAAAATTAGACATGTGACTATCCCTTCATCTACAAATTCAACTTTGAGAAATCTGTTCGATAAAAATAAATGTACTGCCAGTTGCGGTGGCTCACGCCGGTCATCCCAGCACTTTGGCAGGCTGAGGTGGGCAGATCACCAGAGGCCAGGAATTCGAGACCAGACCAACACTGTGAAACCCCATCTCTACTAAAAACATAAAAATTAGCTGGGCACAATGGTACACACCTATAATTCCAACTACTGAGGATGCCGAGGCAGGAGAATCACTGAAGCTTGGGAAGTGACAGTTGCAGTGAACCGAGACGGTGCCACTGCACTCCAGCCTGGGTGACAGAGTGAGACTCCACCTCAAAAACTTAAATAAATCAATAAAGGTACTAGCACCTGGACGTTTATTTCAGTATTATTGACAGTGACTAAGAAAAGCAAGAAACTGTATTGTCCCCCGATAGTTGAATTAATGGAGAGGTTTTCTTATTGCATAAAATATTATACAGCTTTTATAGTAATTATCAATAGGCACATCCTATAATCTGAGCAAGTTGCATTATATTTAACCTGGGCAAATTGCATAGTGTAATGAGACTACTATAGTCCATTTTTTTAAACAAAAAAATAGAAAAACCGTTTACTTATATGACTATATATGTTTTTATATAGTTGTATAAACATAAAGAAAGGTCACACATATTTCTTCGGTAAATGAGTGTCAGAGACTGAGCAGGACGGGAGAAACTTGCCTTTTTCTTTGCAAACCTGTTTTTGATTTGTTGCCACAGGCACACATTTTGTAGCTTGGAAGGTAAATCCAATGAAGTATATAAAAAAAGGAACTTACCTGCTGAAGGGGGATAGAGTAAAAGAAGGGGAGAGTGAAGCTGAAGGAAAATTGTTCAAGTCTTAAGCATAGAAGAGGAGAACGACAGCAGCTTTTGTCCATTTATGTGCTGGATTGGCTTAAAATCTGCTTAAGGTGGAATTTTTCTTCCTTTTTGTGCAGTAAACAGGGATATTACAAACTGAATTCATGTGTCTTAGCTTGGCATGGAAACTCTCTTGCATGAGGTGGTCCCTGCTCATCAGGCCAGCCTCATCTACCACCTTCTCCTCATGTATTGGTATTATTGAGCTACCTGCCTGCCAATCCTCTCACTGTGCTCCCCACAGGCATGCACACACAGGCATGAAAACACAGGCACACACATACAGCCATGCACACAAAGGCATGCACACAGGCAGACATGCACAAACATGCACATTCATGTATGTGCTTCATGCCATTCCTCACCTCTATATTCTTCCTGCATTTCACAACACCTTCCCACTCCTCATCATCTGGTTAACTTTTACTCTCTAACATTCAATTTGGGAAATACTCCTTCACCCAAGACTGGGCTAAGCACCCCTTATATATGCTTCCTTAAAATCCTGGGTAGTCTAGCTCAGCCCTTCCATATGGCTTTGAAATAATTTGCATAGGCACTGACTGCCCCTCAAGATGATTTCTGTCTCATCTCTTGCTGGAATCATTTTAATTGGATTTATGTCCCTTATAAGCAAGGATTATCATATAATTCATCCCAAAGTGCTGAGATTTAGGTGAATTTTGTTTGGCTTTTATTTCAGAGGAGGAAACGGAGATTCAGAACAATTCAGTGAACTGCTCAAGGTCACATGGTGAGGGATGGAGGGAATCAAACTTCAAACTCCTATCTTCAGCCTCCCACGCTGAGACTTCTTCTATGCCCATATTGTAAACTGCAGAAGTAGACATACTCCTAATGAAATTAACTAGTGACTCTGCTACTGCTATCTAGGTGTGCTTCACATTGGAGTACAGATTGCCTCAAAAACTCTCAGTTACTATATACCCTGACAACTGGATCTCAAACTATAATATTCTAATGACCATATGTATGAGTGAGGACGTTTTCAGCTGTAATTAAGAAAATCTAATGTCAATATATATAGTTACCCCTCAGTATACAGAAGGAACCTTTCAACTGACAAACTTGTCAATACTTGTATCCACCTGGGGTCCAAAAGGCTTGGAAAAAGGAGCCTGATCTGACCTTCTCCCACGATTGACATTTCTGTAAAATAAAATAAAAAAATAACAAAGTAGAAACCCAAAAGAGGGCTTCCTTAGGGCCTGTTTCCCTCTATCAGCCACCTCTCCCTCTGCCTGGAACCTCAACCAACTTGCTCTGACTTATACATTGTTTCAAGAGATGTAAGAGCCCAATAAATATAATTTTTAACAATCATATTAAATTATTGAGATTATGTATGAGATACTGTGCAAGGCTATGTATCCGTCATCTCAATTAATTCTCAAAACTATCATGTAAGGTAGGTTTTATTAATAATTCTTGGTATGCAGATGAGGAAGTTGAGGCTCAGAGAGGTGAAGTAACTTGCCCACAGTCACACAGCCAGTAAGTGTTATAGTCAGAACTGGAAGCTTCTCAGTCAGGATCTGAAGCCATTGAGCTACACTCCCATGTGAGGCCATATAGGTCGGGGGAAGGACTTCCCCCCAGAAGCAATGGGAAGCCACTGATAGCAGGAAATGCCACGATCATTCTGAAGTGACATTTGGGTAAGATTACAAGGTTCTAAACAATACAGTGAGTAGACTTGTCGGGGCTACTACAGGAGTTTCTCTGAGAGCCACCTTGAATGCACCCTTGCTTCAAACCAAAGCAGCAACCCTTTAATCTGCTTCACACCTTGGACTTAATGCAGTATTTCATTTGAATGAATGAAACATTTCAACATTTTAAGAAAAGAAAATTAGGAAACCATTAATCTAGATCAGGGTTGAAAAACTAGAGTCTATGAGCCAATTTCAGGCTGCTGCCTGTTTTTGTAAATACGGTTTTCTTGAGATACAGACTCACCCATTCATGTTTAAGTTACCCACTATTTCTTTTGCTGTAAGCAGCAAAGCCTGAGGTATTTACTCTCTGGACCTCCCCAGAAAAAGTGTGCAGACCACTGATCTAGATTAGGATTTATCAATTTCAGCACTATTGGTATCTTGGGATGGATAATTCTCAGTTGGCTGAGTCTGATCTGCATGTTGTAGGATGTTGTATTAGTCTGTTCTCACACTGCTGTAAAGACATACGTGAGACTGGGTAAATTATAAACAAAAGAGATTTAATTGACTCACAGTTTCACAGGTTTAACAGGAAGCATGACTAGGAGGCCTCAGGAAACTTACAATTGTGGCAGAAGGTGAAGGCGGAGCAAGGCACAGCTTCACAAGGCAACAGGAGAGAGAGCGAGTGAGCAAGAAGGGGGAAGTACCACATAATCATCAAACAGCCAGATCTCCTGGGACCTCACTCACTGTCAGGAGAACAGTGTGGGGGAAACTGTCTCCATGATGCAATCACCTCTTACTAGGTCCCTCCCTCAACACATGAGGATTACAGTTAGAGATGAGATTTGGCTGGGTACACAGATAAACCATATCAGATGTTGAGCAGCATCCCTGGCCTCTACCCAGTAGATGCCAGTAGCACCCTCCCACAGTTGTGTCAGCTGACATCCGCAGTTAAGAACCATTGATCTAGATGTTTTTGCTCTTTCCACATGTGGCATTCTAAACATTTATGGTTTTTTGTAGTGACTTTAATGCATGTGGTACTTTTTATTGTGTACCTACTGTGTGCCATTATGGCATTATCATTTTCTCTCAACAGATCTTGCTTGCTCTTCAAACAACTCCAAATATGTCATCTCACTAATGTGTTATTAAAACAACCCCCCTCTTGCCGAGCACGAGCACGGTGGTTCACGCCTATAATCCCAGCACTTTGGGAGGCCGAGGTAGGTGGATTATCCAAAGTCAGGAGTTCAAGACCAGCCCGGTCAACATGACAAAACCAGGTCTCTACTAAAAATACAAAAATATACCAGGCATGGTGGTGCATGCCTGTAGTCCCAGCTACTGAGGAGGCTGAGGCAGGAGAATTGCTTGAACCTGGGAGGTGGAGGTTACAGTGAACCGATATTGCGCCATCGTACTCCAATCTGGGCGACAAGAGCAAAACTCCATCTCAAAAACAAAGAAACCCTTTCATTTTCAGACAGTACGTGCTCATTACAGAACAAGTTTTTGGCCTTGTTTAAGGTGGTGGAGAGTGACCTGGGGCATGGGAAAGAGGAGGAGGCTTGGTATTGGGGTACCACTTCAGCTGCTTTTACAGTATGGCATTAATTGGACAATTCAATCAACTTTCTCCAAACTTCAGTTTTCTCATCTCTGAAATGGGGACAAGAATAGCTCAGTGAGCGGTTTTGACAATCAAATGAGATAACATCATAGGAAGACTGGAAATATAAAACATTTCATGGATATTATGTTTATATGTATTCCCAAAGTGTTTATCAACATTTGAGTAAAAACATCATCCTGGTAGAAATTTGACTGTACATGCAGAATAGGAGACATCTCTCTCTGAAGCACCAAAGTTCTGAGAAAATTTGTGAAACAAATAAGAACATTTTCTCAAGTCCCTCTCTGGTTAAGAAATATCACTATGTGACTAATGCATACAGGGGCATAGAGTAAAAGAAAGCTGAAATCATGCCACATTTTATGACTTGGTTATAATATAAACTCTTGGGAGCTGGAATATTACTGTGGGGTTAGACAAGAAAATGATGCTTGATTATGGTATTTCCAGGCCTGTCGTGGCAGTACAATAATTAAGAAAAAAAGTGCCACTTGAGACTGTAATACTTTCCATTTTCACAATTTCTTTTTCTTTTGTAAATTCTAAGAATTTAGAGATCCTCTGTACCTGTACCATTATCAAGTACTAAAATCCTTGTCTCAAAAACTATTTTATTGTACTAATAGCAATAGAGTTGTTTACAGTTTAGACATTTCCTTGTGGCCCAAAGATTTCACAATGGTGTAATCAGGGAGGTAATGTAAGCTAATTATCTATGTTTGAATTTTGATTCAGAGTCAGCTTTCTAGCCAGGCATGGTAGCAGTCACCTGTAGTCCCAGCTACTCGGGAGGCTGAGGTGGGAGAACAGCTTGAACCCCGGAGGCGGAGGTTGCAGTGAGCCGAGAGCATCACTGCACTCCAGCCTAGGCAACAGAGGGAGACTCCATCTCAAATTTAAAAAAAAAAAAGGAATCAGCTTTCTAATGAGAGCTTCTACAATGACACTTTGTGACTCTGTGTGGGCAGAAATTGTTCTTGTATATATATGTATGCATGTGCACACATGGAAATGTAAAGAATGTTATATGTGAGAAGCTGTCCATGGAAAATGTGAAAGTTCCATCCAAATGCTGAAACTATTGAAAACCCTTCTAACCAGTGTGCACATCCTGGCTGGAAGTCAACAGTCTGGGTTGCAGTCTGCTTTTTCCATTTCCCTCTCTGTGCCTTTGGGAGAGTTACCCCTCTCTGGGCCTCAGTTTTCCCACCTATAAAATGAGCACACTGGATGGAACTGAGGTCCCTCTTCCTCTACACCTAGTTCTTCCTTCTCGGACCTCCAACACCACTTGAGATTAGGCCAGTTCAACATGTCCAACTCTAAACACCTTCTCTTTTGCCTCTCCCACACAAACCCGTCATCTCTTGCTGATTTTGCTTTTAATGGCATCACCATTGTTATAGGAAAATTTTCCAAACAAGTAAAATCATGACTCCCATTCTGATATAAAGTAAACATGTATGTACTGGCTTGAAGAGTAGTCTCCTCCAAATTTGTATCCACCTGTAACCTGTGAATGTGACCTTATTTGGAGATAGGGTTGTTGTAGCTGTCATCAAATTATAAGGTGAGGTCTTACCAGATGATGGTAGGCCTTGGATTCCAATATCCTTTTGGAGACAGACACATAGAATGCCATGTGAAGGTGAAGGTAGAAATGAGAGAGGTGTGTCTACAAGCCAAAAATTGCTGGTAACCTCAAGAATCCAGGAAGAGGCAAGGAAGGAGGCTCTGTAGAGTCGTTAGAGAGAGCCTTCAGAGCTCTTCAGTGATTCTCACCCCTTTGCTTCTTTTCCCTCCTCTGCTTCTCTCCTAGGTTAGCTTTACAGTGCCTCTTTCAGACCTGGTATCTGCAGAGCCTCAATTTTATCCTCCAAAACTGCAATATAATACATTTCTATTGTCTTAGGCCACCGCCTTTTAGTAATTTGTTACCACAGCCTCAGCAAACTAATATGCATGTTAAAGATTTTATTTAACCCATGAATTAAATGAGGAAAACAAGCAATAAACAGTTCAAAGGAAAAGCCAAAGAAACACAGAATTATAAGAAGGAAAGGAAGGTTGAAATGAATGTATAAACAGATACAAAACTGATTTTTTCATGGTGATGGGGAGAAGCTTTTCCTCTGTGGACATAATTCATTTACCTATCTGTGAATCAGAATTACTTCTGTTGACATTGGTTATTTGCAACTTACACAGTTGTAAAATAACTACTATAAAATCAAATAACCAGGAAGGAATGCCCTTGAAAGTGCAGAGTTTTCCATTACAGCACAGATGATCCCTTCTCCATTTTCTCGTAATTCAGGTTTAGAAGCTAAGGGTCATTTTTTACTTCCTTCTCTACAGTGCTTCTTTTTATTTTTTTGAGACAGTCTTGCCCTGTCGCCCAGGCTGGAGTGCAGTGGCACGATCTTGGCTCACTGCAACCTTCACCTACCAGGTTCAAGCGATTCTCCTGCCTCAGCCTCCCAAGAAGCTGGGATTACAGGCACCCGCCATCATGGCTGGCTAATTTTTGTATATTTAGTAGAGATGGGGTTTCACCATATTGGTCAGGCTTGTCTCAAACTCCTGACCTCACGATCACCTGCTTCGGCCTCCCAAAGTGCTGGAATTACAGGCGTGGGCCACTGCACCTGGCTCTGCAGTACTTCTTATCCAACCCTTGCTTCTTTTCCCTCCTCTGCTTCTTAGTTTAGCTTTTCAGTGCCTCTTTCTGGATCATTCCTGGAGTGCCTTTGATCCCAACCTTCCACTGAGCCCCAGAACTGACCCGAGAATCCTGTCACTTTGAGTAAGAGGGGAGTGTGATGGGGCTGAATTATGTCTCCTCAAAATTGGTATCTACCCTGAACTCTGGCATGTGACCTTATTTGGAAATAGGGTCTTTGAAGACCTAATAAGTTAACAATTTTGAGATAAAATCCTGGATTCAGGGTGGGCCTAAATCCAACGGCTTATGTCCTTATAAAAAGAGGAGAGGATGCAGAGAGACACACAGAGGAGAAGATCATATGAAGACAGAGGCAGAGATGGGAATGATGCTGTCATAAGCCATAGAACTCCAGAAGCCACCAAAGCTAGAAAAGGTAAAGAAGAGATTCTCCCCTGAAGCCCCAGAGGGAGCACAGCCCTATGGACACCTAGATTTTGACGCAGTGAAATTTGATTTTGAACCTTCTGGCCTCCAGAACTGGAAGACAATAAGCTTCTATTATTTCTAGCCACTAAGTTTGAAGTAACTAGTTATAGCAGTCATTGGAAACTAACACAGGGGAGAGGGCAGTGGAAAATAACTGTACTGGTCTGTTCTCATGATGCGGGTAAATTTATACCCAAAACTGGGTAATTTATAAAGAAAAAGAGGTTTAATGGACTCACAGTTCCACGTGGCTGGGGAGGCCTCACAATCACAGCAGAAGGCAAGGGAAGAGCAACGTCACGTCTTTCACAGCAGCAGGCAAGACAGAGAACGCAAGCCAGGCAAGAGGGGAAACCCCTTGCCTGTGAAACCATCAGATCTTGTGAGACTTATTCACTACCACAAGAACAGTAGGAGAGAAACTGCCTCCGTGATTCAGTGACCTCCCACCGGGTCCCTCCCTCCCACAACATGTGGGAATTATGGGAGCTACAATTCAAGATGAGATTTGGGTGGGGACACAACCAAACTGTATCAATAACTTAATTCAATCTTACCTACTTTTTCTGAGGACCTGCTATGCTTGCTTCCAGTATCATAACAGGCACTGGGGATATGTTAACTGTAGACCAGGAGCTCCATGCACCACTTCAAGGCCCAGGAAAGACCTAGACAAAACTCTGGGTGGGCTTCTGTTACATTCCAGCATTGGCTCTCTCAGCTTTTAAAATTTTACTTAACCACTCAGTCAGTGCTGAGATAGCTGTTAGGGAGACCTAGCCTGCCACAGGCCTGTGGTGGGAAAGTGGTGGTGGGGGGAGGGAGGCTTTTACACCTTTTAATTGTTTCCTTTGCGCAGAAATACGAGGCCTTAATGATTCCAATTATAGAGTTAGATCAGTTTCCTATTGCTGCTGCAATGGATGACCACGAGCTAACGTCTCCAAACAACACTATGTATTATCTACAGTCCTGAAGGTCAGGAGTCCTTAAACTGAAATGTTGGCAGGGCTACATTCCTTTGGGAGGCTCTAGAGGAAGGTGAATGTTCTTGATTTTCCCAGCTTCTAGGAGGCTGCCTGCTGTCCTTGGCTTGGAACAAACCACCTGCAAAGTGCATCACTCCAATCTCTGCTTCTGTTGCCACATCTCTTCTAGTCTCTGCCTTTCTTTTATAAGGACCTTTTTGCTTATATTGGGCCAAAACATAAACATATAATCCAGGTTGATCTAATTTAATCCCATATGAAAAGTACCTTTTGTCAAGTGAGGTAACATATTCACAGGTTCTGGGGATTACGATGTGGGCACCTTTGGAGTAGGGGTATTATTTAGCCCCTCACAAGTGTTCTTTAATCTTATTTTTGACATTGGTGGTAACTATCTACCTACCTACCTACCTGCCTGCCTGCCTGAGGCATTTGAACCAGAACAACTCCATCCTGAGTAGGGGCTGGGTAAAATAAGGCTGAGACCTGCTGGGCTGCATTTCCAGGAAATCAAGGCATTCTAAGTCACAGGATGAGACAGGAGGTCAGCACAAGATACATGTAATAAAGACCTTGCTAATAAACAGGTTGCAGTAAAGAAGCCTGCTAAATGCCACCAAACCAAGAGGGCAACAAGACTGACCTCTGGTCATTCTCACTGCTATGCTCCCACCAGCTCCCTGACAGTTTACAAATGCCTCTACATGGTCTTTAAAGGAGAAGCATGAACAATCCATTTCTTCTTTAGCGTATCATCAAGAAATTACCATAAAAATGGGCAATCAGCAGCCTTGGGGCTGCTCTGTCTATGGAGTAGCCATTCTTTACTCTTTGCCTTCATAACCTTGCTTTCAGTTTTTCAGACTTTCCCTGAATTCTTTCTTTCTTGTGTGAGATTCAAAAACCTTCCCCATCCAGTGGTCTGGATGGGGACCACTTTCCTGTAACATATTTACTGTAAACCCCAAATATCTGAGGCAGGTCTCAATTTAGGAAGTTTATTTTGCCGACCGTCTGTGACACAGCCTCAGGAGGTCCTGATGACGTGTGCCCAAGGTGGTTGGGTTAGTTTCGCTTTTACACATGAGAGACATGAGACCTCAATCAATATGTGTAAGATGTATAACACCCATAGTGTACAACTCCAAGTGGGGGCTTCCAGGTTTGAAGTAGGTAAGAGACAAATGTTGCATTCTTTTGAGTCCTTGATTAGCCTTCCACTGAATACACAATTTAGTCTGACTCAGTGAATCTGCATTTTTACATAACCAATAGGGCAGAGGAAGCAATTGCTTGTCCTTTATCCACAAGGAATTTCCTGTGGGCAAATTGTGAGGGAGGTATGTAGCTTCTTATCTTTGTACGCCCTAAGCAGTTCCCAGCTTGATTTTTCTTTTTGGCCTAGTGGTTTTGTGGTCCCAAGATGTGTTCTCTCTCTCATTCTCTCTCTCTCTCTCTCTCTCCCCCCCTACCCCCACCCCCACTCCTTTCCTATGTCAATTGAGGAAAAAAAACAAGACAATCTCCATTATTTTAGAAGCTGCCAAAATTAAGGACACGTGCCCGGAGATAGGTCTATGCCTTTCTCTGAGGATGATTTTGAGGTCTCCAAATTTAAAGGGGAAAGGGCAGGATATTGAGAAGTACACAATTTTCAGGTAAGAAGTGGGTAGAGAAAACGGGAAAATAGTTACTTATGACTTTGTCTGGCTCTATGAACCTGCATTTCCAAAATATAAGATGACATGGACAAATGCGGCAGAGGAAAAATGCAGCGAATCTACATTTTTACATAAGATACCATAGACAAAAATTAGACAGGGAACAATCAGACATGCATTTGTGTCTGGTGGGCAGGGGGTGACTGCACCTCTAAAGATAAGTTACCAGTTTACACTGCTATGGTGACATTTTAACAGAAATACCTTAGAGTAAAGTGCTAGGAACTCACTAGGTATCCCTGTGGGCAAAATATAGGGGAGGCGTGTACCTTTTCACCTTGTAGCCATCTTATTTAGGAAGCAAAAGGGGAGGCAAGTGACCCAGTTCCCAGCTTGACTTTTCCCTTTAGCTTAGTGATTTTGGGAACCCAAGATTCCTTTTCTTTCACAACTACATACATTTTACTGATCAAGATTCTTAAATGAGGAACTTTTGTACCTGACACAATTAGCTAGAAAAACGAAACATTAAGCAAAGAATCTTCAGACAATGAAAAATTCTGCCTTATTACAGAGGAGCCAGAAAATCTTAGAAATAACACATAGACTCTGGAGCACCCTGTTCAAAAGTAATGTTCTCTTAAGGAGGACATATATTATGTGGAGGTCTCGGGGAGTCTCTGGACCTCACATGATCAATTGCTACTCATCAAATTGGGTCAAACATAAGGTTTCTGTTCAAAGATATTGGCCTCATCTAACACATGCTCAGCTGCTAAATAATAAAATTGGGTTGAGATCTTAATATTTAGCCTACTTTTTTTTTTTTCTATTGTACTTAAGATTCCGGGGTACATGTGCAGATCATGCAAGATTGTTGCATAGGTACATTAATGGCAAGGTGGTTTGCTGCCTCCATCCCCCCATCACCTATATCTGACATTTCTCCCCACGTTATTCCTCCCACTATCCCTCCCCAGCCACCTGCAATGGACCCCAGTGTGTGATGCTCCCCTGTGTCCATGTGTTCTCATTGTTCTTCAAGATCCACCAAGAGTGAGAACATGTGGTGTCTGATTTTCTATAGGCATTTTCCTTTCTCATGTTTGCCAAAAGCAAAAAGTCACATTTATAATCACCTGTGAATTAAACAAGAGGAGATTTAGTATTTCCTCCCAAAGAACACTTATTCTTATAGAACACCAAGCAAACCCACTAGATTTTGTGGAAATCTCTGCACACAATCAGATTCCCATCCTACAGTTCCTTTTCTTTCTGTTGAATTGTCCAAATGACTACATGCAAGATGATAATCTCAGTAGCCTGTGTTCTGCTGCTGGTGTGATGTACAGACCTCAGACTATGGCTTTAGAGCCATGGTTTCTAGAGAAAGTGCAAGTTTTTTTATTCCACGTGGCCTCTGGCCCTCTGGCCAATTATTTCCTAGTCAGCCTGAGTGTGTTATATAGTTAATCCTTCAAATGATAGTGTTGGAAATGGGTTTATAACATCAGGAAAAATCCACATTGAGACAAGGGATCGCTCAGCAAGGTTTACTTCCTGTAGGAAGGGTGCAATTTGCCAGCAGCCTTGCCACGAGAGCACACCTGAACAAAGGAGACAGGGACATTTATAACTTTCATAACCTGAAGCAATCGCCCTACTGCTGTGTCCAGTTTCCACTGGGTGGAATGGGACCTTGCAGTCTATGCTTGACCTGAACGGCTAAAATCTTGGAAGTTTCCTGAAGAGATAAAGAGAAAGAAGACGAGGAAGAAGAGGAAGCTAGTCAGGAGAAGGTCAGGAGGGTTTCCAAATAAGGCATGGCATGCACCAGGGTTTGGAGCTTGCCCAGTCCTGTTTAGACATGTCGGAGAGAGTCAAGGTAGCTGATTTAAGACATAGCTGATTTAGAGAGAGAGAGAGAGAGAGAGAGAGTGTGTGTGTGTGTGTACACACACACACACACACACACACACACACACACACACACACGTATATGTTTATCCTAATAGTGGATAATGGCCACACAGGAAGAGATTTTAACTCCTTATCATGTAGTCTAAGATATAAACTTTGAAGAACAGCTTTCCCATCTTTCACAGATAGCTAGAAGAGAGTGGATGGTGAAGACAGGGCAACTCGTCTCCAAGCAGGGATAAGGTGGAAATTGCAACATTCATGGGTGTCTTATGGTGATAAGCAAGGCAGGATGTTAAGCTAATAGCCAAGAGGCCAGGCACAGTGGCACATGCCTATAATCCTAGCACTTTGGAAGGCCAAGGTGGGCAGATGGCTTGAGGCCAAGAGTTTGAAAACAGCCTGGCCAACAGAGTGAAACCCCTTCTTTACAAAAAATACAAAAATTACCCAAGTGTGGTGGTGTGCACCTGAGGTTTCAGGTACTTGGGAGGCAGCAGTGAGCTGTAATCATACCACGGCATTCCAGCCTGGGCAACAGAGTGAAGCCCTGCTTCGAAAAAAGAAAAAAAAAAAGATCACAGCCAAGGAACAGAAAAGTTCTGGAGGGAACTCACTCCTGTCCTCTAGGATTGGCTGCAACTGTATCTTTTGTACTGAGTGCGCCAGGACAAACCAGGATAAAGGTCATTTACTAGGGGAAGGAATATTGCAAATGCATACTCCTAGGACTTAGCCCAGCAGATGCTGAGGGTTTGCATCTATGTTTGCACATGTCAACTAAGCTTTTGAAAAAGGCAATAAATTGAAGCAGTAATTTTGATTTTGGCCACAAGCTACTTCAAACCCTAGCTGGTCCTGCAGGAGCCCCAGCTGGTCTTAATAGCTCATCTTCTCCACCCTAGATATTGTACAAAAAAAATGGCCCTGTCTCTTCCAATCTTTCTACTTCCACACTAGATGGATCTACTTTTCATGTTATTCACTTGATCTGAAACATTAAATAACGCCTCAATTCTTACACCTATTGAATAGGACTTAGCCTTCTTAACTAGGGCTTCATTTCTTGGCTTTACTCCTACTTTTGCCCTGGAAATTTCAGCTATTGAAGATGACTTTTCTTTTCCTATCTCCATGACTCTGGTTAAACCTCTCCCCACCTTTTTATTTTTTAAACTGAGAACTTGATTTTTCATCATTTTGTCTAAATTCTTACCTATTCTACAAAGGACATTTCAAGTGCTTTCTTCTTATAAAAGTCTCCTGGAATTTTTATCAACCAGATGAAACCTTTTGCTACTTAAAACTTTATTCTTCTTAGACACTGTTTCTGAGAAACGTTTGACATATCACAGACTGTAACTTTTAAAAAAGTAATTGGTTCACATGCCATAGTCCCCTTAAAGGACTGACTTACTATGAATAACTTTTTTTTTTTTTTTTTTTTTTTTGAGACAGGGTCTCACCCCATTGCCCAGGCTGGAGTGCAATGGTGTGATCTTGGCTCACTGCAACCTCTGCCTCCTGGGTTCAAGAGATTCTCCTGCCTCAGCCTCCTGAGTAGCTGCGATTATAGGAACCCACCACCATGCCTGGGTAATTTTTTATATCTTTAATAGAGACAGCGTTTCACCATATTGGCCAGGCTGGTCTCAAACTCCTGATGTTGTGATCCGCCCACCTTGGCCTCCCAATGTGCTGTGATTATAGGCATGAGCCACTGCACCCAGTCAGAATAACTTTGATTTTATATGACAGAATCAGCAATTTCTGGTCCACTTAGAACAATTCAATTAGCTAAGATGACCTATTTTGTAGGGGGAAAAAAACTGTAGCAGTTCTTAAAACTTTTTATTTTTAAAGAACTCATTTAAACCATGGACTTGTGCTCCCCAACAAATTCAGAAAGCAAAACTCCAGGGAATTTTGCCTCATCGTATTTCAGAATGTGCTTGGATCTGTGAATTCCATCTGTGAAATATCACCTTCATTTGCCCAAGATTAAGTACTTTGCTTCCATAGGTTAATCATCTGGCATCTTACATTATTTGAAGTAAAGGGAACTATATTTAGTATTGCCAACAGAAGACTGCCAATGGAATTCATAGGAAACTTGATTCAATAACTGTGTGTTTGTTGTTGCTGTTGTTGAGACAGAGTCTTGCTCTGTCACCCAGGCTGGAGTATAGTGGCACAATCTCGGCTCACTGCAACCTCCACCTCCCAGGTTCAAGCAATCCTCCTGCCTCACCCTCCCAAGCAGGTGGGACTACAGGCATGCGTCACCAGGCTCAGCTAATTTTTGCATTTTTAGTAGAGATGGGGTTTCACCAGATTGGCCAGGCCAATCTTGAACTCCTGACCTTGTGATCCACCCACCTCTGCCTTCCAAAGTTCTGGGATTACAGGCAGGAGCCACTACGCCTGGCCTCAATAACTGTATTTTTAAATGGATCTGCTGTCAGAAAGAAAAGGAGCTACCCATGAGCCATGCAAAGGTCAGGATATTATAAATGCCGTTTTGCTTGGATGCAAGTGAACTAAGCATTTTGGCTCTGTACTAACCAGACGTATTTAAATGCAAGTCACCCAGGGTTTGAACTACTCTCTTTTGATAGCATAAAAATAACTTCCCCAGGTCAGTAGTGAACTATTTAGTGTATCAGACTCAATGTACTGATAAATACCTTCTAGTCTCATTTGGTCTATTTCTAATTAAACAAGATCAAACTTGTAGCTACTCAATATCAAATCAACTGTCTAGGGGTTTCTTTGTGGTTGTTTCATAAAGCTGTTAACACAGCTGTGGGCCAAGTAATTAACTGACAAAATTAATTGATCCAATTTGGTCATTATTATTCGAGAGAAAGCAATCCACATGCAAGCGATAGAGGTTTACATAAAAGCTGTTCTCAGGACTTTGGTGTATAAAACCCAACTGACTCTCTCTCCTGACTCGTTGTAGCCTCTCTTTTCTGCTCCACTATGTTCTGTTGACTCAAACACCGTAATTTTCTTTGTCATTTCCATCTCTAACACTGCTACCCACTGCCTCAAATCCAGACAACTACAATACTTTCCAATTAAACTTCCACCTTCTTGTTTCTCCTCCATGCAAACAAATTTCTCTTAAAAATAATCTTTTGTTTACATAAATAAAGCATATTCTCCTTGTTAAAAGTAAAAACCTCATGGATGTGGCTAAAGTCCCTTTGACAATCTTCTTATCTGATCACAGTACTATTTCTTCCTCCAGCTTCTCCAAAGGCAGCAGTTGCATATGTGAACTTCCAGACATGATTTTGTCACTTAGGCTAGAGTATAATGGTCTGATCTCGGCTACTACAACCTCTGCCTCCTGGGTTCAAGTAATTCTCCTGCCTCAGCCTCCAGAGTAGCTGGGATTACAGGCGCCTGCCACCATGCCCAGCTAATTTTTATATTTTTAGTAGAGACGGGGTTTCACCACGTTAGCCAGGCTGGTCTCAAACTACTGACCTCAGGTGATCCTCCTGCCTCAGCCTCCCAAAGTGCTGGGATTACAGGCATGAGCCACCACACCCAGCCAATACTTTGTATTTGTAAAAACACATGCCAATTGAAAATATGTAGAATAGAAAATATGTTGAAATGTATGTGCCTGCATGTGTGTATGTGTAAATAGTATCGTGATTATTTAGGAACAAGCTTTTGAAAAAATATTATACTGTGATAAGAACACTTAATATGAGATCTCTTAAGAAATATTGAAATGCACAGGATGGTTGGCTGTGTACAGTAGATCTCTAGAATGTATTCATTCCGCTTAACTGAAACTTTACGATTATTAACAACTTTCCACTTCCCCTCTCCTCAACCATTAAGTTACCATTTCAGTCTCTAATTCCATAATTTCACTATTTTAGTTTATTATTATTATCATTTTTAAAATTTTGAGATGGAGTCTCACTGTGATGCCCAGGCTGGAGTGCAGTGATGCAATCTTGGCCACTGCAATGTCCGCCTCCTAGGTTCAAGTGACTCTCCCATCTCAGCCTCCTAAATAGCTGAGATTACAGGTGTGCACCACCATGCTGGACTAATTTTTCTATTTTTACTAGAAGTGGGGATTCACCATGTTACCCAGGCTGGTCTTAAACTCCCGACCTCAGGTGATCTGCCGGCCTCTGCCTCTCAACGTGCTGGAATTACAGGTGTGAGCCATGATGTTCAGCCACTATTTGAAATACTTCATATATAAATATATATACGTGTATACGTACACACACACACACACACACACACACACACACATATATATAAATATATTTATACACACACATATATGTAAACATATATATGGTACCCTGCAGAATTTGTTCTTCTATGACTGGCTTATTCTACTTAGCATAATGTCCTCAAGGTTCAGACCATGGTGTTACATATTGCAGAATTTCCTTCCCTTTGAAGGCTGAATAACATTTCATTGTTTTGTATCCATTCACCTGCTGATGGACACTTAGGGTGTCTCTTCATCTTGGCTACTGTAAATAGTGATGCAGTAAAAGTGAGAGTGGTAACATCACTTCAAGATCCTGATTTCAATCCTTTTGGACAAAACTCCTGAAAGAATAAGCAGGCGAAAAGCTTCATGACACTGGTTTCAGCAATGATTTCATGGATTGGACAACAATAGCATACACAACAAAAGCATTAATAGGCAAATAAGGCTACATCAAAATAAAAAAACTTCTGTACAGCAAAGGAAATAACAGAGAAAGGCAACTTCAGGAAAGTGAGAAAATATCTGCAAAACATGTATCTGATTAAAGGTTTGATTTCTGAAATCTATAAGGAGCTTCTACATTCCATAGGAAAGAAATAAAAACTTAATGAGCCCATTAAAAATGGTCTAACCGCCATTACTGAGGCAGTTCTAACTATACCACTATAAACAAAACCACAGGGAAATTTACACAGCAGCTGGTCAGAGTCAATGGCACCTCAGCAATGCCTCTGCTGGCAGACTGTGACTAGGCTACCTCCTAGCTAAGCAGGACATCTCTGAAAAAAGGGAGCAGGACGTGAGGAACTTATAAATAAAGCCCCACTTTCCCAGAAGTGTACCTGCCCAGCAGATCTGAATGGAACAAGGGAGCTCACAGCTCAGCACTTGAGCTCCTATAAGGGTCACACTGTCTCCTCAAGCAGCTCCCTGATGCCCGTATATTCAAAGACACCTCATCGAGGAGAGCTCAGGTTGACATCTGGCAGGTATCCTTCTGGGACTAAGACAGAAGAAGAAACTGGCAGCAACCCTTACTATTCTGCAACCACTACAGGTGATTCCCAGGCAAGCAGGGTGTGGAGTGGACCTCCAGCAGTCCTACAGCAGAGAAGCATGACTGTTAGAAGGAAAACTAAGAAACAGAAAGAAATAACTTCATCAGCTACCAAAAGCATGTCCACTCAGAGACCCCATCCAAAAGTCACCAGCTACAAAGACCACAGGTAGATAAAGCAACTAAGATGGAAGAAAGCAGTGCAAAAAGGATGAAAACACCCAAAACCATAACACCTTTCCTCCTCCAAGGGATCACAACTCCTCACCAGCAAGGACACAAAGCTGGATGGAGAATGAGACTGATGAATTGACAGAAACAGGCTTCAGAAAGTGGGTAATAACAAACTTCTTTGAGCTAAAGGAACATGTTCTAACCCAATGCAAATAAAATAAGTATCTTGAAAAACGGTTTGACGAAATGCTAATGAGAATAAACGGCTTAGAGAATAAAAACGACCTGATGGAGCTGAAAAACACGAGAACTTCAGGAAGCATACACAAGTTTCAATAGCTGAATCAACCAAGCAGAAGAAAGGATATCAGAGATTGAAGATCAATTCAATGAAATAAAACGAGAAGGCAAGATTAGAGAAAAAAGAGTTAAGAGAAATGAACAAAGCCTCCAAGAAATACAGGATTACATGAAAAGACCTAATCTACGTTTGATAGGTGTACCTGAATGTAACAGACAGAATGAATCCAAGCTGGAAAATACTCTTTAGGATATTATCCAGGAGAACTTTCCAACCTAGCAAAATAGGCCAATATTCAAGTCCAGGAAATACAGAGAACATCACAAAGATATCCATCAAGAAGAGCAACCCCAAGGCACACAATCGTTAGATTCACCAGGATTGAAATGAAGGAAAAAATGGTAAGGGTAGCCAGAGACAAAGGCCGGGTTACCCATAAAGGGAAGCCCATCAGACTCACAGTGGTTCTCTCCACAGAAACCTTATAAGCCAGAAAACAGTGGGGGCCAATATTCAACATCCTTAAAGAAAAGAACTTTCAACCCAGAATTTCATATCCAGCCAAACTAAGCTTCATAAGTGAAGGAGAAATAAAATCCTTTACGAATAAGCAATTGGTGAGAGATTTCGTCACCACGAGGTCTGGCTTACAAGAGCTCCTGAAAGAAGCACTAAATATAAAAAGGAACCACCAGTACCAATCACACTAAAAACGTACCAAATGGTAAAGAGCACCAACACAATGAAGAAACTGTGTCAACTAATGGGCAAAACAACCAGCAAGCATCAAAATGGCAGGATCAAATTCACACATAACAATATTAACCTTAAATGTAAATAAGCTAAATTCCCCAATCAAAAGACACAGACTGGTAAATTGGATAAAAAGTCAAAACCCATCGGTGTGCTGTATCCAGGAAACCCATCTCAAATGCAAGTACGCACACAGTCTCAAAATAAAGGGATGGAGAAAGATTTACCAAGCAAATGGAAAGCAAAAAAAGCAGGAGTTAAAACCCTATCTCTGACAGAACAGACTTTAAACCAACAAAGATCAAAAAAGACAAAGAAGGGCATTACATAATGGTAAAAGGATCAATGCAACAAGAACACCTAACAATCCTAAATACATACGCACCCAATACAGGAGCACCCAGATATATAAAGCAAGTTATTAAATACCTACAAAGAGACTTAGACTCCCACACAATAATAGTGGGAGACTTTAACACTCCACTGTTAATATTAGACAGATCAACAAGACAGAAAATTAACAAGGATATCCAGGACTTAGACTCAGATCTGGACCAAGCAAACCTAACAGACATTTACAGAACTCTCCACCCCAAATCCACAGAATATACATTCTTCTCAGCACCACATCACACCTACTCTAAAACTGACCACATAATTCGAAGTAAATCACTCCTCAGCAAATGCAAAAGAATGAAAATCATAACAAACAGTCTCTCAGACCACAGGGCAATCAAATTAGAACTCAGGATTAAGAAACTAATTCAGAATCACACAGCTTCATGGAAACTGAACAACTGGCTGTTGAATGTTGACTGGATTAACAATGAAATGAAGGCAGAAATAAAGACGTTCTTTGAAACCAATGAGAATGAAGACACAACATATCAGAATCTCTGGGACACATTTATAGCAGTGTCTAGAGGAAGATTTATAGCAATATATGCACACATGAGAAGCAAGGAAAGATCTAAAATCGACCCCCTATCATCAAAATTAAAAGAGCTAGAGGAGAAAGATAAAAAAAAAACTCAAAAGCTAGCAGATGTCAAGAAATAACTAAGATCAGAGCAGAACTGACGGAGACAGAGACACACACACACACACACACACACACACACACAAAACCCTTCAAAAAATCAAAAAATCAATAAATCCAGGAGCTGGTTTTTTGAAAAGATCAACAAAATAGACCACTAGCCAGATTAATAAAAAAGAAAAAAGAGAAGAATCAAATAGATGCAGTAAAAAATGATTACGGGGATATCACCACAGATTCCACAGAAATACAAACCACCATCAGAGAGTACTACAAACAACTCTATGCACATAAACCAGTAAACCTGGAAGAAATGGATAAATTCCATGACACTTGCACCCTCCCAAAGCCTAAACCAGGAAGAAGTCCAAACCCTGAATAGACCAGTAACAAGGGCTGAAGTTAAGGCAGCAATCAACAGCTTACCAACCAAAAAAAGCCCAGGTCCAGATGGGTTCACAGCTGAATTCTACCAGACATATAAAGAGGAGCTGGTACCACTCCTTCTGAAACTATTCCTAACAATCCAGAAAGAGGGAATCCTTCCCAAATCATTTTATGAGACCAACATCATCCTGATACTAAAACCCAGCAGAGACTCAACAAGAAAAGAAAACTTCAGCCAATATCCATGATGAACATAGATGCAAAAATCTTCAATAAAATACTGGCAAACTGATTGCAACAGCACGTCAAAAAGCTTATCCATTACCATCAAGCAGGCTTCATCCTGGGGATGCAAAGGCTGGTTCAACACACGCAAGTCTATAAACGTAATTCACCATATAAAGAGAACTAATGACAACAACCACATGATTATCTCAACTGATACAGAGAAGGCCTTTGACAAAATTCAACAGCGCTGTATGCTAAAAACCCTCAATAAGCTAGGTATTGACGGAATGTATCTCAAAATAATAAAAGCTATTGATGAAAAACCCACAGCCAATATCATACTGAATGGGCAAAAACTGGAAGCATTCCCTTTGAAATCTGGCACTAGACAAGGATGCCCTCTCTCACCACTCCTATTCAATAGAGTATTGGAAATTCTAGCCAGAGCAATCAGGCAAGAAAAAGAAATAAAGGGTATTCAATTAGGAAAAGAGAAAGTCAAATGTCTCTACTTGCAGACAACATGATTGTATATTTTGAAGACCCTATCATCTCAGCCCAAAATCTCGTGAAACTGATCAGCAACTTCAGCAAAGTCTCAGGATACAAAATCAATGTGCAAAAATCACAAGCATTCCTATGCACCAATAACAGACTTAAAGAGAGAGTCAAATCAAGAACGAACTGCCATTCACAATTGCTACAAAGAGAATAAAATATCTAGTTATACAACTAACAAAGGATGTAAAGGCCCTCTTAGAGGAGAATACAAACCACTGCTCAACAAAATGAGAGGACACAAACAGATGGAGAAATATTCCATGCTCATGGTTAGAAAGAATCAGTATCTTGAAAATGGCCATACTGCCCAAAGTAATTTACAGATTCAACGCTATCCCCATCAAGCTACCGATGACCTTCTTCACAGAACTGGAAAAAAAAAAAACACATTAAACTTCATACAGAAACAAAAAGAGAGTCCGCATAGCCAAGTCAATTCTAAGCCAAAAGAACAAAGCTGGAGGCATCACAACACCTGACTTCAAACTATACTACAAGGTTACAGTAATCAAAACAGCATGGTACCAGTACCAAAACAGAGATATAGACCAACAGAACAGAACAGAGGACTTGGAGGCAATGCCACACATCTACAACCATCTAATCTTTGACAAACCTGACAAAAACAAGAACTGTGGAAAAAATTCCCTGTTTAACAAATAGTTTTCAGAAAACTGGCTAGCCATGTGCAGAAAGCAGAAACTGGACCCCTTCCTAACGCCTTACACTAAACTCCAGATGAATTAAAGACTTAAACATAATACCTAACACCATAAAAACCCTAGAAGAAAATCTAGGCAAAACCATTCAGGACGTAGGCATAGGCAAGGACTTCATGACCAAAACACCAAAAGCATTGGCAACAAAAGCCAAAATAGATAAATGAGACCTAATCAAACTCCACAGCTTCTGCACAGCAAAACACACAGTCACTAGAGTGAATTGGCAACCAACAGAATGGCAAAAAATTTTTCCAATCTACCCATCTGACAAAGGGCTGATATCGAGAATCTACAAAGAACTAAAACAGATTTACAAGAAAAAAACAAGCCCATTCAAATGTGGGCAAAGGATATGAACAGACACTATACAAAAGAAGACATATATGAGGCCAAAAACATATGAAAAAGTGCTCATCATCACTGGTCATTAGAGAAATGCAAATCAAAACCATACTGAGATACCATCTCACACCAGTTAGAATGGTGATCATTAAAAAATCTGGAGACAACAGATCCTAGAGAGGATGTGGAGAAATAGGAACACTTTTACACTGTTGGTGGAGTGTAAATTAGTTCAACCATTGTGGAAGACAGTGTGGTGATTCCTCAAGGACCTAGAAATAGAAATTCCATTTGACCCAGTAACCCCATTACTGGGTATATATCCAAAGGATTATAAAATCGTTCTACTATAAGGACACATGCACACGAATGTTCATTGCGGCACTGTTTATAATATACCAAAGACTTGGAGCCAACAAAATGCCCATCATTGATAGACTAGACAGGGAAAATGTGGCACATACACACCATGGAATACTATGCAGCCATAAAAATGAGTTCATGTCCTTTGTAGTGACATGGATAAACCTGGAAACCATCACTCTCAGCAAACTGACACAAGAACAGAAAATTGAACACTGCATGTTCTCACTGATAGGCGGGTGTTGAACAATGAGAACACAGGGACACAGGGAGGGGAGCATCACACACTGGGGTCTGTTGGGGGGAAATAGGGGAGGGACAGTGGGGGGTGGGGAGTTGGGGAGAGAGAGCATGGGGAGAAATGTGAGATTTAGTTGATGGGGAGGAAGGCAGCAAAGGATCATAAATTGTTCTATTACAAAGACACATGCACACGTATGTTCATTGCAGCACTGTTTACAATACCAAAGACTTGGAACCAACCCAAATGCCCATTGATGATAGACTGGACAAGGAAAATGTGGCACATATACACCATGGAATACTATGCAGCCATAGAAAACTATGAGTTTGTGTCCTTTATAGGGACACAGATAACTCTGGAAACAATCATTCTCAGCAAACTGACACAAGAACAGAAAATCAAACACCGCATGTTCTGACTTACAGGCAGGTGTTTAACAATGAGAACATACGGACCCAGGGAGGGGAGCATGACACACTGGGGCCTGTTGTGGGGGAATAGGGAAAGGACAGCAGTGGGTAGGGAGGTTGGGGAGGGATAACATGGGGAGAAATGCCAGATACAGGTGACGAGGGGATGGAGGCAGCAAACCACATTGCCATGTAGGTACCTTTACAACAATCCTGCATATTCTGCACATGTACCCCAGAACCTAAAGTGCAATAAAATATATACAGATATAAAAGAGTTTAAAAAATGGTCTAAAGACCTGAATAGACATTTTCCCAAAGAAAACATAAAAATGGCCAACAGGTATATGAAAAAATACTCGAAGCCACTAGTCCTTGGGGAAATGAAAATTAAAACCACAATGAGATAGAACCTCAAACCTGTAAGAATAGCTATTATTGAACAAAATTTTAAAAACCAAAGACAGGCCAAGCATGGTGGCTCATGACTGCAATCCCAGCACTTTTGGAGGCTGAGGCAGGTGGATCACCTGAGGTCAGGAGATCGAGACCAACCTGGGTAACATGGTCAAACTCTGTCTCTATTAAAAATACAAAAATTAGCTGGGCATGGTGGCAGGCGCCTATAATCCCAGCTACTTGGGAGGCTGAGGCAGGAGAATCACTTAAACCTGGGAGGCAGAGGTTGTAGTGAGCCAAGATCGTGCCACTGCACTCTAACCTGGGTGACAAAGCGAGACTCCGTCTCCAAAACCAACCAACCAAACCAAAAAAACCCACAAAAGACAAAAAGTGTTGGTGAAGATCTGGAGAAATTGGAACCCTGCTACACTGTTGGTGGAAATGCAAAATATTGTAGTCACTACGGAAAACAGCATGGTGGTTCTTCAAAAACTTAGTAAGAAAATTATCATGTGGCAATATGCTTTTTTTCACTCAACATTTCACCTTGAAGATCTTTCAACATTCTTTCACATAGACTGACTTCATTCTTTTTATCTGCTCCATATTTATCTGCTCAATACTGACTTAGTCAATTTTGTACTCCATAGTACAAAATTTTCAAAGCTTATTAGGCTATTTTCCTGTTGATGGGCATTTAATATATTTCAATTACTAAAAGCAATGCAATTTATTTTGGCATCTTCTAAACTATCCCTCAATGTACACTCCTTTATAAAACTTTCAGGGGCTTGCACTATCAAGTTCAAATGGCATTTCAGAGGAAGTATCTCTGATCTGGGCTTTTATACACACACACACACACACACACACACACACACGTATATACATTTTATTTTTCACTGCTTCCCAACACATGTACCACACTACATGCCCACCACCAAGCCGCTGTTTCCAGTCCGTAAATACTCCTTGCGCTACAGCTCATTCTGCATGAACCTCAGTATTGTTATGGTGACCCTATCCTCCTCATCATCATCATCAATTACCTCTAAAGAGTACCTATCACATTCCCGTCTTTTTCTAAGTGTTTTACAAGTATCCAATCTTTCCTCCTACTCTATGCTTGTTTCCATGTCACAGATAATGAATCCAAGGCCCAGAGAGGTTACACAACTTGCCCCAAATCACCTACCTTATAAGTGATACAATCAGGATTCAACTCCAGAACATCTGGTTCTAGAGTCAGTGTTCTTAATCATTCATCTGTACAATCTCTCTTCTAAAAATTGTAAGACAGCCGGGCATGATAGCTCACACCACTTTGGGAGGCTGAGGCAGGCAGATCACCTGAGGTCAGGAGTTCAAGACCAGCCTGGCCAACAAGGAAAAACCCTGTCTCTACTAAAACCACAAAAATTAGCTGGGTGTGGGGGTACATGCCCATAGTCCCAGCTACTCAGGAGGCTGAGGCAGGAGAATTATTTGAACCCAGGAAGTGGAGGCTGCAGTGAGTAGAGATCACACCACTGTACTCCAGCCTGGGCAACAGAGTGAGACTCTATCTCAAAAAAATAACAACAAAAAATAAATAAATAAAATGGTATGCCACTGCCTCTTTGATATCTTCCCTGATCACCACTCCAGATCTTTACATTTATCCTCCAATTCAACAAATATTTTTAGGGTCCTGTACTATGTGTCACACTTTATGTTAGTTTCTGGGGATTATATTGATCAATGTCCTAAACTTGTCAGGCTAATAAATATGACCTTCTGATGCCCTGCTATCCACATCCTCAGAGGTCCCAGATGCATGCTATTGTTTATCTTCTTAGGCAGGTGTTTTGTATCCTCATATAAACTATATACGCCTTTAGGGGAATGGTTGTATTTTTGCTCCTCGTTATCTCTTTTAACCTTAAACTCATCATAGTCGCTTTATTAGCACTGAATGATGAAGATGCTTAATAAAGTTTGTCCTGTGTTGACTGTTTAAGTGTTACCCACAAGAGAATTTGAGACATGGTGCCAGGTGAAGCTAAACCTAGAGACTTGTCCATGAGTCTAACTCCTACCTCCATGTCCAGAGATCCACTTGATACACTGCTAAAACCCACTTTTTGAAGACTTTGATGTCTCCACTGAGGACGCAGGACTTCAGTATCTAAAGACCATTTGAAGGACCTCATCTGAGGCCTTAAGTTCTTTTAAAGCAGATGAATGAGTCTTGGGGGCTGAACTGATATAATATGCCTTCAGGGAGCATGGGGGCTTTAGAGAAGTGTGCAGGGCCAGCCAGTCCTGGCTCTTAGACCTGGAACATCTCACACAAAAAGGCAGGAAGATTAAAAGAGTGCCTGTTCATCAGAGGGGCAATATGTCTACCCACTTTGCCGTCTCTAAGACTGTTCTTGTTAAACTCATATTTCTATTGCCACATTTAAAATTTAATGCCCTCATATATCCTAAGACAAGTTATTTGTATATTTAAGATTTATGGCTTGGAAGAGCATTCTCCTATGCTACAACATCCCTAGTACCAAATACCAGGTACTAGACTTGTATTTTCTTTCACCTAACAGGTAATGAGAAGAGAATCAGAGAGAATCAAGTAGGATTAACAATAACAACATCAACAACAGAAACAACCAAGGAAGTCAAAAGACTTAAGTGTGAAGGTCAGAATTACACGTTCTACGTCTTTTGCCCATAAAGGGCAGGAAATACAACATGAGACTGAATTTGTTAAAATCGCACCTTGTTAGTTTACAGACCAGACAATACCTTCGTCACTTTTTTGGAAGGTATTTTTTTATTCATTTTGCTTCAATTCAGGTCCAGCACAGGGACCTAAACACAGCCCATTTACTTGTTCTGAGCAGTTTTATTTTTATTTATTTATTTTATTTTATTTTTTGAGACAGAGTTTCGCTCGTTACCCAGGCTGGAGTGCAATGGCGCGATCTCGGCTCACCGCGACCTCTGCCTCCCGGATTCAAGTGATTGCCCTGCCTCGGCCTCCCAAGTAGCTGATCTCAAACTCCCAACCTCAGGTGATCTGCCCACCTCGGCCTTGCAAAATACTGGGATTACAGCTGTGAGCCACCATGCTCGGCAATTTTTTTTTTTTTTGGTGGGTTGGGTGGGATAGTTTTGCTCTGTTGCCCAGGGGAGGGCAGTGGTGCAATCTTAGCTCACTGAAACCTCTGCCTCCCAAGTTGAAGCGATTCTCCTGTCTCAGCCACCCGAGTAGCTGGGACTATAGGTGCCCGCCACTATGTCTGGCTAATTTTTGTATTTTTAGTAGAGATGGGATTTCTACATGTTGGTCAAGATGGTCTCAAACTCCTGACCTTGTGACCTGTTCACCTTGGCCTCCCAAAGTGCTGGGATTACAGGCATGAGCCACCACACCTGGCCTTTTTTTTTTTTTTTTTTTTTTTTTTGGAATATTCTTTTATAGACTTGTCCTACATCATAGCTCAGAGGAGACAATCTTCTTTGATTCCAGTATGCTGTATTTGTACAGTATCAAGAGAGTATAAACACATCTTTATCAGGTTTCATAGTCTCTACAGATGGAGGAACTGAAAATCAGGAAAACTGCTTAAGTTAGCAATAGAATGAATATTAAAATATGGGTCTTCAAACCCTTGTGCAGAAAACCCAGTTTTCTGCCATAAGGCTTTCCTTCTCTGCATTGGGGATATCTTTAATAATCAATATTAACATAGCCAGGGAGGTCTGTACATTATTTTCAATCATATCCCACTACTTCCACATAGGCTGGGCTCCAATAATACCAAACACCTCTTGGTTTCCCCAAACATTCGGTGGTCTTTCTGCCTCCTAGTTTTGCATATGTGGTTCTTTCTTTCCTATTCAGTCCCATGTGTGTGGTGAGAACTTCTTCCTTCCAGACTCAGTTTAAATGTCACTTCTTACCGGAAGCCTTCCATGCTTTCATTGTCAACTTCGGACTTTTTAGAGAATTATGTCCTTTAATATTAATCCAAAATGTATAGATTTTCTAAAATAGATTTTAGATGCTATACACACACACACACACGGTAACTATTTAAAATGATGGATATATTAATTGGCTTGATGTAGTATCCATTTCACTATGTATATGTATATCAAAACATGTTGTACACCTTTAATACATACAATACAAAAATACATTATAAAATAGAAAAAAAAATGTATTGAGCTCCAATCCAATAGGAGGCTGGAAATCCAGTATCTTTGTCCTGTATCTCCAGGGATTTTTGCCAGAACCTGGGGTGGGAGGAACTTACACTCTCCAGATTATATTATCTCTTGCTTTTAGTCTCTGCCATGGATGAATTTCTCACCTCTTCCTTCGTACCTCCTACAAACTGCTCTTTTCTTTCCACTCCCCTGACCAAGACTGACATGGTCTTCAAAGTACTGCTGACACAGGTTGTCCTGTGTAGCAGATATTTATTTGATTGGATATTTTTTGCTAATAGTTGGAGATGACACAGGAAGCAAAGTAGGCAGTAACTTGAGATGAAATATTAGACATCGTGATCCCAACAATCCATCAAACATTTCCTGGCACTGGTGATTTCTCACTGGCTTTATCTGCACTGAAGACTTAGCTTTCTGCATCTTCTCCCCCTCCCTGGATGTCTCCTGTCCTCTTCATTTGCCAGCCTTGAACTCGAGCATTCTAGTGTCTTTCAAGTGCAGAGTGTTCTAAATTTCCACTTGCCCCAAACTAGTACCCCAAGCTAATCCCTAGCCTATTTTACATATCCAAATATTTCATTCAAGTGGCCTGCTGAAAAAGGGCCCCCATTCCAAGTCTGTCCCCTTAGCATCACAATGCATTCGGTGTGTGGGCATTATTAGATTGATTTTTGAGATGGAGTCTTACTGTGTTGCCCAGGCTGCAGTGCAGTGGCACAATCTTAGCTCACTGCAACCTCTGCTCCCGGGGTTCAAGCTATTCTCCTGCCTCAGCCTCTGAAGCAGCTGGGATTACAGGCACCCACCACCCTCCTTGGCTAATTTTTATATTTTTAGTAGGGACAGGGTTTCACTATGTTGGCCAGGCTGGTCTTCAGCTCCTGACCTCAAGTGATCCACCTGCCTTGGCCCCTCAGTGCTGGGAATACGGATGTGAGCCACTTCACCCAGCCTGCATTATTGGTTTTTACTAGCAGCATTGCCAATGGGTGAGAAAATAGGATTGGTAGAAGAGAGGAAGTCAAGGATGTTTTTTCCTGTTCTTTCTTTATATTTCTTTATGGTTTGCATTTTATTTGATGAGTGTGTATTGGTTTAATAATTTAAACATTGTTAACACAAAAATGTTTAAAGTACCCTTTATAAACAAATTATATTTTTCCCCAGTTCTTTGGACAAGGTCCAATCTTTAGGAGTTTCTTGCACAGTGACCTTCTAAACAGAAGAGGAGCAGCATTAAGGATTTATTCTCTTCCTGTCCAAAGCAAGGCAGGTCTTTTGTTTACGCCAGTTTTCCCAACTACCACATGAAAAGTCAGAGACTGTATCTTAATTATGTTTCTGGTGAAAGAAAAAAAATTGTGCTTCAATGGAAAATTACCCATTGTCTAAAGCATGCTCTTCTAGGTTATTGAATGCGAGCCTTTCAATGTGTCAAGTCATTTGACAACTCTGTAACTTACAGATAACTGATAGCAAAGTAAAATAATTCCTGACTGTAGACATGAAAAATTCTGTAGAGGTTCAATTCTGTACAAGAGAAGTTCCCCACTGTGGAAGAGGTCAGTTTTGTCCCCAGTTGCATATTCAATTTGTAACAGTCCCAGGGGTTTTTCTTGCCCACTGCCCAGATAGAACCTATTTATTGAGATAAGCCAAAAAGCAACAAGAGTGTCATATGTGTAGAGTGGAATAAACAGGCTCGAGTTTTAGTATTACTCAAATCAGCCTCTCTGAGTATTCGGAGGCTAGGGTTTTTTAAAGATAGTTTGGCAGGCACAGGGCTAGGGACTATGGAATGCTGATTGGCTGGGTTGCGGAAGAAATCATATAGGGTCAAAGCTGTATGTCCCTCTTGTGCAGAGTCAGTTTCTGGGGTGGGGGTTGGGGGGACACAAGAACAAATGAGCCAGTTTGAGTCTGAGTGGCACCAGCTTGTTCATCAGAATGCAAGGTTTCAAAAATATCTCAACCACCAATCTTACGTTAAAAAAAAAAAAAAAAAAATTCTATCTGGCCAGGTGTGGTGGCTCATGCCTATACTCCCAGCACTTTGGGAGGCGGAGGCGGGTGGATAACCTGAGGTCAGGAGTTCTAGATCAGCCTGACCAACATGGAGAAACCCAGTCTCTACTAAAAATACAAAATTAGCCAGGCGTGGTGGTACATGCCTATAATCCTAGCTACTCAGGAGGCTGAGGCAGGAGAATCACTTGAACCCGGGAGCTGAGATTGCACAATTGCACTCCTGGGCAAAACTGGGCAAAACTCCATCTCAAAAAAAAAAAAAAGAAAGAAAGAAAAAGGAAATGCTATCTACAGGAGCCATTTGGGAGGTTGGGAATTGGCAGCCCCTGGCTGCATGACTCCTGAGCCACAATTTCTAATCTTTTAACTAATTTACTAGTCTTACAAAGGCCGTCAGATCCCCAAGCAAGAAGGCAGCTTATTTCAGAAAGGGACTTATATTATCTTTGTTTTAAAGTTAAACTTTAAAGTGAATTCCTCCCAAAGTTAGATAGCCCTATGCCCAGGAATGAAGAAGGGCATCTCGGAGGTTAAGGGCAAGATGGAGTTGCTTAGGTTAGATTTCTTCCCTCGTTGTATTAGTCCATTTTCACACTGCTGTAAAGAATTGCCTGAGGCTGAGTAATTTTTGAAGAGGTTTAACTGACTCACAGTTCCACACGGCTTAGGAGGCCTCAGGAAACGTATGATCATGGCAGGAGGTGAAGGGGAGGCAACACACATCTTACATGGTGGCGAGGAGAGAGAGAGAGAAAAGGGGATCAGAAGAAACTGCCACTTATATACCATCAGATGTCAGAACTCCCTCAATATCAGACCAGCCTGGGGGGAACTGCCCCATGATCCAATCACCTCCCACCAGGCTCCTCCCTCCACACGGAGGGATTACAATTGGAGATGGGATTTTGGTGGGGACATATAGCCAAACCATATCATCATCATTTTCCTGTCAGATTTTTCTGTCATAGTTTTTACAAAAGTGGTTTCCATTTCAGTATCTATTCCCCATGCTGAGTCTAATATTTGCATTCCCCTTTGAACTGGTGATAAAGTGTTGCCAGTTCAATTACTAGTAAGTTAAATATATTATTTAACATGTTTTCACTTTACGTCTGTATAACAGTCATGATTTTACCTTTTTGGAAAGTCTGAAAATAATCCTTTGAGTTTCTTCATTTCCTAGTACAAGGAGCAATGCATGGTTAGGTGCAATAAATATTTGTTAAACGAATGATTGAGAATAAATAAAAGAAAAACAGCAATGTATAAGCTCATTGCCATCAATACACCATCAGTCCAAGTGTGCGCAATAACTTCCTAACTAATGTCAATGTTTAACTTGAATTTTGACCAAGCCATATTTTTTTTTCTAATTAGAGAAAAATATTTAGAAAAGTAGAATAGATAAATATATGTTAAGAATATTACCAACCCATAATCTGTCTCCAGAATAGCTACCATTAATTTCTGATTTATTTTCTTCTGGTGTTTTTTTGGCATCTGTTCACTTAAGAATTGATGATGTACCTGCTATGTGTCAGCCAGTGGCAGCTACAGCAATGAAGAAGGCAGACCAGGACCCTGCCCTCTTGGAGTTCACATTCTAATTGGTGGGAGGGGAGAAAGACAAATAATTGAACAAGACAACTGCAGTTGATAAAGAGAGCACGCATGCCTCTCAATGCTTATTTTTAATCAGTTTACGTGCACTGCAGAATCAGTTTTAAGTTACGTAGCTTTTAAGAACATCCTATGCTCACAAGCATCAGTATGGAATTTGGCATTGCCATCAGCATCTGACGCTCTCAATGCCACCTGTCTCTTCTGCCCCACTACATGCTAAAAGCAAGTCTATGACATTGAAGGTGGTCATCTGTCAAGGTCAAAAGCTCTGCTGCTCTGAAATGACTCTGAGACTCAGAGTCGGGCTTTCAGTTTTAGCCTGTTTCCCGGGGGTGCAAAGAGTAATTTTTCTCTTGGGCTAGCAAAGAAGAAAGGCATTCCCAAGGTGTGGTGCAGTGGTCTTCCAAGGAAAAGGGGCTACCACATGGAGAAAGTGAAACAATTGTGGCACAGGAGAGGGTGGGGAACTAAGGTAGCTTGATTTGACATTTTTCTCTTGAAAAAAAGGTACTCTGGCAGGTATGCCACACACATGTGGTGAAAAATCAGTCTCCTGACATCTAGACTTTGTACTTTTCTTGTCAGAATGTTTTATTGCCAATTAATGGTTCTGCAACTTGTGATCTTTTATCAATTTTAACAATCTTATCTGAGAATATATACGTTGCAGGTCAGTGTATTTGTGTGTTTGTGTTTGCATGTATGTGTGTATGCGTGTGAGTTTGTGTATGTGTGTGTGTATATATATACATCCTAGGCTAGTTCCCACATGGGAACTTTGCTCTAAGATTGAAAAGAAAGTCCAAAAAATCCAACACACACACATACGTATTTACAATTGTTTCAAAGTCTCACATCTAATTAATTCTAAACCATAGCTTAGTATTAATTGCAACGAATCTCCTATGAACCAGATTCATGAGTTACTTCTATGAACTGGGACGTGAGATACATGACTCTATGATATATATACAACCTTTCATATGGTTAGAGGCACCAGTAGTGTCATCTGTAATTTCTGCCTCTCTCTTCTCTCACTTTCTCTCTCCTGTTCTGTTTCTTCCTGTTTGTGATGTGTCAGATTTTCTTTTCCCTAGTGGCAACACAACAATGCCTTAATTTAGACATCTGAAAAAAATGCAAAAGGACTTTCCAAATGTAAGCCTTTGAGAGATACTGCATTTTGATTTTAGAGTAAGTCTTATTCTCTCTTGATATATATATATATATATATGTGTGTGTATATATATATATATTGCATATTACATATACTTTATATATACATTATACAGACATGCAGACACACACACACGCACACACACACTTTATTATTCCTCCTTTGATATTTCCAAGGGCGAGTCTCAGTTCCTTTCATCCCAATGTTGGTTACTGATCTATAATATGTTTCAGACACATTATCTAACATATTGGTTAAGGCCCACTCAGTGTCTGTGTCCACAGGGCCCTGGGGTAACATAAGCTAAAAAGCAGACCACTTGCCTGGCAAAGTCTTACGAGGTATTACTGGACCAAGCACAACCGTCAATGGCTTTCTCCAAATAATCTCCTGCTATCGATCTTATTCCACTCCCTAACCGCCCACGGGAACACCATCAGGACCACTGGCTAAATGCATTTGCAGCCTTCCCTCCTTTATCGAACAGATTCTCACCCTCATAACCTCAGGCAGAAGGAGAGGTTTCCAACTCAGACTTGTATGGTGGCTATTTCATTCAGATAAACCCTGACCTTGACATCTCTTTCCCAAACCTCTTGAATTTCTATGCCTCAAAGGAGAAACACGTCTTTCATCTTGCCTGCCTTTAAACTTTGTTCCTCCAAAGGCTATGACAGTGTCCAAGGCCTGCAGGCAGATTATTAAATAGGTGACTCTTAAGATGATCCATGAAAGGACGAAAAGGACAATTATACGCACCCCATCTCTTCTGGGCCATTTTTCTCTGGATAGCTTGGGCAGAGACTTTGGGGAGGTGAGAGGTTTGAACTTTTCTGTCCAAATCAACCAATGATTTTATTTTATTGCTAAACCTCCTGCAGGATGTATATCCTTTCTCTCTGTGTATAAACATGAATCTCAACTGCTTGGGAGATTGAGGTGGGAGGATCACTTGATCTCAGGAATTCGAATAAGCAGTGAGCTGTGATTGCACCTGTGATCAGCCACTGCACACTAGCCTGGACAACATGGCAAGACCCCATCTATAAATTTTAAAAAATTATATTATAACTGTCTCTAAGCCCTTTGTGTATAGGGTTTACCTATCACTTATATGGATTCTTAGGTCTGGGAATGTCACAGTAACTTGATCAACGTATGTTTGTTTTTCGATAGCTATTGGTAGGAATTAGAATATCTCTTTATAATATGCAGTTGTTTTAAATCTGCTAGTGCTTGCTAAAATAGGATTCAAGCTGCAGTAAGTGAAACCCCTTCTTCTAGTTAGGAAGATCCATCAAGAGATGATAGTTGATGACTGAATTCATTTATTCATTCTGCAAACATTTATTTTCTCCTAGGTGTGAGGGGGACTATGCTTGGGATGGGAATGAGCCAGACATGATAATAAGAAATGCTTCCTCTCAAAAGATACATAGTAAGATATGTGAGCAATGCATTTAAAAAAGTGATAAATTTGAAATGGATTGAAAACGCCAAGTTATTGCTCAAACAAGGAAGCAAATAATTGTGCTTGACAGATGAAGAAACATAGGAAGGAAACTCACTATTCCTGCCGGATACGGTGGCTCAAGCCTGTAATCCCAGCACTTTGGGAGGCTCAGGTGGGTGGATCACTTGAGATCAGGAGTTTGAGACCAGAGTGGCCAACATGGTGAAACCCTGCCTCTACCAAAAAAAAGAAAACATTAGCCAGGTGTGGTGGTGCACGCCTGTAATCCCAACTACTCAGGAGGCTGAGGCAGGAGAATTCCTTGAACCTGGGAGGCAGAGGTTGCAGTCTACAGCTGTGAGGGATGCTTCAAGAACATAACTCCTTCTGTCTTTCTACACCATCATCCTCAGCAATGGCTTCCACGTAGTTATTTAACATGGCTGCTTGATGTCAGACCATCAAGACTGCACTCTGATTAGCAGGAAGGGGCCCAAATCAGGGAAACACACAGAGCAGAAAACTGATCCAAGAGAAGAAACTGGAGAGAAGGAGGGCCTGAATACATTTGAAGTCAGAGAAAAGATCCAGGAAATCAGAGAGGCAGGAAGCATGCAGCAAATAAGAAATCTTAGTACCAGAACTATCCTGATACAGATATATTTAAACAAACACACACACATGAGCGCATTAGCTCATGCCTGTAATCTCAGCACTTTGGGAGGCCAAGGTGGGCAGATCACCTGAGGTCAGGAGTTTGAGAACAGCCTGGCCCACATGGTGAAACCCTGTCTCTACTAAAAAGACAAAAATCAGCCAGGTGTGGTGATAGGCGACTATAATCCCAGCTACTTGGGAGGATGAGGCGGGAGAATCACTTGAACCCAGTTGGTCGAGGTTGCAGTCAGCAGAGATCTCTTGATTGCACTCCAGCCTGGGCAACAAGAGTGAAACTCTGTCTCTAAATCAATCAATCAATCAATAAATGGTTCACTTTGGTCATTATGAGGTGGGGGAGGGTCAATGATAGTTAAAGGAAAAGGATGCCACAAAATTATTTTCTTTGCAGGAAAAGAAAAAGAAAATCCCAGGCACTATTCCTAAATCAGCTCCATCAGCAGCCAGGCCTTTCAAAACATATCTGGAATGTATCAGGTCTCCTTCTCCCCATCTCTGCTGAGCTCACCCTTGTCCAAGCCACCAGGATTTCTCACTGAGATTACTTCAACAGCCTCCTCAAGGATTTCGCTACTTTTGCACTCATCTCTTATAGTATATCCTGCACATACATAGCAGCCAGAGTAATTCTGTAAAAAACATAAACCACGCCAATATTATTTACTTGCTTAAAACTGTCCAATGGCTTCCCATATACCCTAGAATAAAATGAAAACTCATTAACATGCCTTGCAAGGTGAATCTCTACCTCCTGACGGTTTTTATTTCCACTCTTTCGTTTACATACTAAGCTTCTAAAATCTAAACTTCCTACCTCAGGGCCTTTTGTATGAGCTGTGCTCTCTTCCTGGAATGCTTTTAGATTTTTGTGCAGCTGGTTTCTTCTTGTCATTCAGATCTTAAATTTCACTTTCTCATCCATTAGCAAGTGGCCACTATTTCATTCTATGTTAATATAATTGATTAAAAAAACACTCTTCTCTATTTTTTGTTTTCTCCTCCTTATCTTCTGTTTTCTTCCATGAAGAGGGCACTTCCTTGAGAGCAGGGATCTTATCTCTTGTTCACCACTACATTCTTGCTTAGAGCCTAGTACATTGCTTCGAATATAGAAGGTGTTCAATAAATATGTGTGGGTCAAATAGATGTATGTTCCCTCTACCTTAGATTGCAGGCTAGGTGTGATGGTTAATTTTATGTGTCAACTTGACTGGGTTATGGAATGCCCAGATATTTGGCTAAACATTACTTCTGGGTGTGTCTGGGAGAGTGTTTCTGGATGAGATTAACATTTGATTCAGTAGACTGAGTAAAGTAGCTCTGTCAGTCACCAACGTGGGTGGGTGTTGTCCAATCCATTGAGGGCTTGAATAGAAGAAAAATATGAAGGGCAGATTTGCCATCTCTGCCTGAACGCTTCAGCTGAAACTTTGATCTTCTCCTGACATCAATGCTCCTAGTTCTCAAGCAGACAAACTGGGACTGGAATCTATACCATTGGCTTTCTGCCTCTCAGGCCTTGGAACTATACCATGGGCTTTCTGGGTCTTCTGTTTACAGACAGCAGGTTATGGGACTTCCCAGCCTCCATAATCCTCTGAACCACTACCTTATAATAAATCTCTTTTAAGTCTCTTCTATTATTTCTTTCTCCAAAGACCCCTAATACACCCGCGTCTTCCTTTGGGAAATAAGAGGTGTTTTTGCATGGACTATTGTTTTTTAAAGTTATTGCAAATGGAGCGTGGAGTGAGGTATGTGACTTACAGAGACACTAGTTCCTAGGATTACTGGCATTCAGCTGTTCCTGCCTGAGTGACAATTACTCCCTCCAAGTCTAGTCAAAGCTATTGATCTCTGAGTGTGGTGCAGGTTCCACAGCCCCAGAAGCAGCTATAATTAACTGCTTGAGCCTTGAAAATATTTTCTGAGCAAAATCATAGCAACTAACATTTGTAAACAGCAGTTAGACGGAAGAAAAGGTAAAATTGTGTATGTCATCCTGTTTCTTTCATCCACATTTTAAGGTTCAAAGGAATGATATTAAAATGAATATCCCAGTGTTCCCTTTCACACCTGCCTTGAAAAAAGCAAAGAAAAATACTTAAAATATAGTGGGTACTTCTCTCTATAAACTGACCCCAGGGATGTTTGAGGGGTAAAAGAATCATGCCAGGGAGACCCATTTTTCACCTGTCAACCATGCTCAAATGAGTACCCAGTGAGACATCTTCTAGAAACTAGTGCATCTAACTCTCACAATAATTTAGAAGCTATATATTGCCAGTCTTACTTTCCAGAAGAGGGAAAACTGAAACTCAGAAGTAACACACAGTCAAGTCATTCATTCATTCATTCATTCATTCAAGAAATATTTATTAAGTATCTACTATACAGCAGATGCTATGCCAGACACTGAATTTTTCATGATGAATAAAACAGGTAACTTTAAAACATTTATTCTTGGTTAGGCACAGTGGCTCACACCTGTAAACTCAGTATTTGGGGAGGCTGAGGTGAGTGGATCACATGAGGTCACGAGTTCAAGACCAACTTGGCTAAGAAGGTAAAAACCCTATCTCTACGAAAAATACAAACACTATCTGAGTGTAGTGGCTGCTGCCTGTACTCCCAGCTACTCCGGAGGCTGAGGCATGAGAATTACACGAACTCGGGAGGCGGAGGGTGTGGTGAGCTGAGATCACACCATTGCACTCCAGCCTGGGCAATGAGAGCAGAACTCTGTCTCAAAAAGAAAGAAAAAAAAATTCTGAATTATCTCAGAGTGTTAAAAGAAAAGTTTAAGTATCTAGGAACCCAGTAAATAGCCAAATAGATAAAATATTACCAATACAATTGAAGCACTCGGGTATCCCACTCCAGTTGCAACCCTCCCCTTTCCCTTAGGGATAAACACTACTGTAACTTGGGTGTTTATCATCCTTGGGCATTTCTTGGATTATAGTTAATTTTTATCTTCTTTTTGCATGCCTACATCTTTGAAATATCCTGCCGTGAATATGTATTTCTTTCAAGAAATAAAAGCTGTAAGTTATTTTTTACAGATCCAACAGTGATAGTGGAAATCTGCACTGAAAAAGAAAAAAAAAGGCCCTTCAAGAACTTGCAGCCTGTGGCCCTCCTTTGTCTCGATCGGTCCTTTGACGCCAGCGGCCTCAGCTGTCTCTCCTGACACCTCTCCAAAGACCTAGATAACCCCTGGCCAGAAAGACTCCTTTTCAGGTCCTGTTGTCTCCGAAAAATATTTAAAACACAGTGTTTGTTGACGCCTGGAGCTGGGATTGTCAGGCTCCTGATGGGAACTTGTCCTTGATCTCTTGCTACTTTGTGGACACCCACGTTCTTTTGACACTGACCAAGGGCAAAGAAGATCAAATGTTCAATCCCAGCAGCAGGGAAGAAAGTCATCTGAATGCATTTCCAATATGAAAGCTGAAATTAGAGTGAAACTTCACCTTGCATTTTTTATGATGTATGTCTTAGTCAACTTCTGTATTTGCAAAGACAAAGGGAATTAATATTTAATATGGCTACAGTGGAAGGAGAGGGGAATAATCCATTCTCTGCAGTGTTTTTTAACCTTCAATTGTCTTAAAATATCAGCCTTTAATCTCTTGATTATGAGATAGATATGAGATAGATATGTCACTGTTCTATTTCTCATTGCTGTTGGGCAGGAACTATTTTATTCTTGGACTCAGACAGAACTGAGTTTTAGCTGCAGCTCTGTCATTTATGTACTATGTGACCATGGGCTTCAGTTTTCTCTTGTAAGAAACCCACCTCACAAGGGTACATTAAGAATTCAGCAAAATAGTCTTGGGCCACGAGATTGAAAAAAACAGATTCTGAACCCTACAAACCAAACAGACTATCGCCAATTTGCTTCCTGGGGAATGGGGATGGGGATTCCATATATGTTATAGCAAGGGTAAAATAAATCTGTTTCATGTAGACAGGCTGGTGTAGAAAAGGAAGAGTTTGAAAATGTTAAAGTTTCTACTTGACCTTCTGTGCAGCTTAGGGGCTGAAGCTCAGGATATTTGAGACTTGGCCTTAAAAGAGCTATTTCTTGTGTTTATGAATATGAAGATAGGTCCAAATCTAGATTGCTCTGTGAAACACGGGAGGGCCTCAGGATGAAGGAACCTCAGAGAACAGAGGAGGTAGTTTTATAGGAAAGACACAGCTGATCAACAAGGCAGTGTGGAGCCCTGGCAACAGAAGGCTGAATTGAGCTGAGATTTTAACCCCAGTTCATCTGGACCCCTGGTGTCTGGTTTTTTCCACTGCAATCTTACCTTTGTGAAACTAAAATATTTGAGGCAGATCTCAACTCAGAAAGTTCATTTCGCTGAGGTTAAGGATGCACTGTGACACAACCTAAGGACGTTCTGACGACATGTGCCCAAGGTGGTCAGGGTACAGCTTGTTTTTATACATTTTAGGGAGATGTGAGACATCAAGCAATATGTGCAAGGTGTATATTGGTTTGGTCCAATTAGACAGGTGGGACAACTGGAAGGGGAGGGGCTTCTAGGTCAGAGGTAGATAAGAGTCAAAAGGTTGCATTATTTCAAGTCCTGGATCAGCCTTTCACTGAATACGCAATGTAGTCAGTGAATCTGCATTTTTACATAAACAATGAGACCAAGGAAGCAATCAGATATGCATTTGTCTCAGGTGTGCAGAGGGATGACTTCCTGTCCTGCACCTGGGAAGATCAGCTATCAATTTACAATGCCAGAGTGAAATTCAACAGAAATGTCTTAGAGTAAAGATCTTGAGGCCCACAATAAATTTCCTTGTGAACAAACTGTGAGGGAGGTATGTAGCTCTTTTTATCTTTTTAGCTATCTTATTTAGGAACAAAATGGGAGGCAGGTTTGCCTGACATAGTTTCCAGCTTGACTTTTCCCTTGGCTTAGTGATTTTGGGGTCGAAAGATTTATTTTCCTTTTGTACCTTCTACACACACGCACCTGCGTGCACACACACACACACCCTATCTTGCATCCTTTGTCCCACTGCCTGCAATTTTTTGAAATACAATTTGAATTTTATGTCCTTTGTATTGCTAATTCCTCTGTCCGGGGAGGGCTCATCTCTTTCTCCCACGTCTCACTCTGTAAAAATTTCAACCAGCTGGAAGCCCAGCTCAAACGCCAGCTGCCTTCTGAAGCTTCCCTGCTCCACGGCTACATCTACCCGTCCCCCATTTGCTTCTGTCCACCTGTCTCCAGAATACAACCTGCACATAGTTGGTACTATGAGGGCCAAGAGAAAACTTCCCCTTCAACTTCTGAAGGTTTGCTGACAAACATGAATAAGAGGCAGATTAACAAGACAAAACCACAAGTTTACTTTATCACAGTTCTTTTTTTGAGACGGAGTCTCACTCTGTCGCCAGGCTGGAGTGTAGTGGCGACATCTCAACTAACTTCACTGCAACGACCGCCTCACAGGTTCAAGCAAGTCTCTCGCCTCAGCCTCTTAAGTAGCTAGGATTACAGGCACCTGGCACCATACCCAACTAAGTTTTCTATTTTTAGTAGACATGGGGTTTTACCATGTTGGCCAGGATGGTCTTGATCTCCTTACCTTGTGATCTCCTGTGATCTCCCTGTCTCAGCCTCTCAAACTGCTGAGATTACAGGTGTGAGCCACTGTGCCCACCCACTTTATCATAGTTTTATGTGATATGGGAGGCTTCAGAATGAAGACCCAAATATACAGGGGAAATTGTCCACTTTTATGCTTAGGTTCAGCAAAGGATAGACAGCTATATACAAATTGGATTGAAAAGATACAAATAATACAAAAACTAGAATGTAACAAAAGCCTACCAAGACTTTTGCCCGGCCTTTCCTGGGCCTTGAAGTAAAACAAGATAACAAAGGAATTCTTAACAGGACCCGTTTAGGATTAAACAAGTTTTACTGGGGGTCTGAAGAAGCTCCCCAGGCCCCACAAACAAGTTTGGGGGGGGCAGGGGTCTGAAGGAAGTCCCCAAACCTCCATGATTTAACAGGAGGCAAGATAAGTGTAATCACCCAGCACCTGGACCCATTTAGATTAAGTAAATTTACTGAGGCTGCAGAGGAAGGTCTTCAAGACTCAGATCTTGAACAGGTTAAAATTAATCACTTATGGCCGGGCGCGGTGGCTCAAGCCTGTAATCCCAGCACTTTGGGAGGCCGAGGCGGGTGGATCACGAGGTCAAGAGATCGAGACTATCCTCCTCAACATGGTGAAACCCCGTCTCTACTAAAAATACAAAAAATTAGCTGGGCATGGTGGCGTGTGCCTGTAATCCCAGCTACTCAGGAGGCTGAGGCAGGAGAATTGCCTGAACCCAGGAGGCGGAGGTTGCAGTGAGCCGAGATCGCGCCATTGCACTCCAGCCTGGGTAACAAGAGCGAAACTCCGTCTCAAAAAAAAAAAAAAAAAAAAAAATTAATCACTTACATTTTTTTTTTCTTTTTTTTTCTTTCAGTCCCCTTTTTTCAGTCCCCTTTTTAATCAGATGAATGGGCAACTCTGCCTTCCCGTCACTTACATCTTTAGATGAATGCAAACTTACATAAAGACATATAGCTTAGGATATAAGCTATGGGAAACTTTGTAATTGGAGTTGGTCTGACGCTAATTTCCAGGCCTTCTCCCTATAACTGGTTACAGAAATAAAAACTCCCTCTCCCAGTTCATATGCATCTCGTTATGGGGCCCAGAGAATAAGCAGCCTGATCCTTGACTGATTTTGTCCGGGAGCAATTCTGGCAGCGAAGCAAGTTTGATACAAACTGAACCATTACATGGAAAAGAGGCTCGTAAACTGTTAGGTAATTTCCAAATGCTAACTTCTATGATGGTTGTCATTTTCACCTCCTATCACTAACCTGCATCCAGAGCCAGCGAACAGGTGACATGTGCAGGAGAGAACCCCACACTTAAAAGGAAAACATACTTGCTTTTGTTGGTGGTAGTAGAGATCCGAGTTGCCCCGAGTTCCAGACTGTCCTTTCGGGTTGGGTCCGTAGATCTTCAGTCTGTGCCTCCTCAGAAGAAAGGGATGGACTGAGGGGCATAAAGCACAAAAAGAGATTGAGGCAAGCTCCAGAACAGGAATGGAAGTTTATTTTTAAAAGCCTTACAACAGGAAAGAAAAGCCTTACAACACGAAAGAGTCTTACGCTTGCGGGGACGGGCAGGTTAAACAGAGAGGGTCAAATGCCCCATTTAACCAGGATCTTAGGGCTTTTTTTTTTGAGACCCCTCTGTCGGCAGGGGGGAATGCAGGGGCGTCCTGTCGGCTTAATGCAATCTCCGCCTCCCGGGTTAAGCGACTCTCCTGCCTCAGCCTTCCGCATAGTTGGGATTACAGGCGCCCGCCACCACACCCAGCTAATATGCGTATGTTTAGTAGAGACGGGGTCTTACCATGTTGGCCTGGATGGCTCCGATTGTCTGGCCTCCTGATACGCCCACAGCAAGCTCCCAAAGAGCTGGGATAACAGGTGTGAGCCACGGAGCCTGGCCGAACCTAGGCTTTTATAAACTCGCCTCTTTCCCATAATTCCTCCCTTAGGGTGGGCTTTCCGCATGCGCTGTGCTTTCTGTACTCGTTAAATTGAGCATGCGCAGTGTGTTTAGCGAGTTGTACGCATGCCCGTCTGAGGCTTTTTCTTTTCTCTGGTGGAGTGTATGGAAGATGCACGCTGGAGTGCGGTGGCTCACTGCCCCTTGGCTCACTGCAACCTCCGCCTCCCAGGTTCAAGCAGTTCTCCTGTCTCAGCCTCCCCAGTAGCTGGGATTACAGGCGGCCGCCACCACGCCAGGCTACTTTTTTGTGTTTTTAGTAGAGACGGAGTTTCACCATGTTGGCCAGGCTGGTCTGGAACTTCTGAGCTCAACTGATCCGCCCGCCTTGGCCTCCCAAAAGCCATTTTTGTCTGTTAACACTCATGCCTAAGAAGTTGCTTCTCCCTGGGGTCTGCATTCAATTAACATTTTGATGTTAATAGGTGTGGACCATCAGGAAATTGCCTCTTCCTGATTTGAGAGAAGGAATGCGGTAATTGCGGAGCCAACACCTGACATTTGTCGCCGGGGTTGAGGGTCGTGGAGAGCCCTCTCCTGCCCCGCTCATCCATAACTACTTTAACAATTAACACTCTGCTGTCTCTATATTCAAATACTTAATAAATTTTTAACAAGGAGCCCCACGTTTCCATTTACTGCAAATTATTTAATTGGTCCTAGATAGAAGGAAAGACACATTACAATGAAACCAGTTGAAAATTGGAATTCCTTATTGCCTGCATATAGCACTTGATAGAACTACAAACCGTGTCCCCATTGATTAACTCCATAGTATTTTACATCAACCTTGTGAAATGGATATTTTCATATCCGGCGTTCAGATGAAGAAATTAAGCCTGGGAGCGCCTGAGTGACATAATTAAGGATCACAAAAGAAGCTGGTGGTAAAGCTGAGAGCCTTTTTCCTACGGTAATAGTTGGTTTAGCAGTGTACAGATTCTTGGGTCCCCCTGAATTATACCCTCCAAGAGAGAAACCTGGGAATTCGCATTTAAAATAAGCATCCCGTGTGATTTTTTTTTTTAAATCATCAATGAAGTTTAGAAAATTTTGGTCTACAGTAATTACCAAACTCATTCATTCCCAACTTAACTGCTGAACTTCTTTAAAAATTCAGATTTTAAGGTTGTGCTCTGAGATGCTGAATCTGCATCCCTAAGGCAAGGGGAAGTTTTCAGTCTATTGCACAGGCCATCTGGAAGTTCTTCCTAGGTTTGAAAGAAATGACATCGATGACTGATTTGGACTCTGGCTTGTCAATCTCTCAATGACAGCCATCTACTCCTATTCTTTCTAATCATAAAAACTTAACAATTTGCCTCTGGGCAACTGGCCTCTGGAAGGTCTCCGGATTTCCTAAAAAAGACAAAGACAGAATCCAAATGCTTATGGAGAAATTTATCTTTTTAAAGTTCGAGAAAAGGGCAGAGACAGTGAAATCTGTTGATACCCCACTTTTCAGAATCTTATATTCTTTATGCTAACCTTTTTTACAAATCTGGATCGAAGTCAAGTATCTATCTCACTTTTGAAGATCCCAAGTTGGCCACCTTTTACAGATGAAGGAGGGATGTAGGTTCTCATTGTGGTCTTCCAGGACTCCAGGCAAGGGGAATCTAAGGAATTAACAGGAATGTTCTAAAACAGTCAGCTTCCCCAAAGGAAGGACAATAGGAAAGACTGAAGCATTCTAAAACAGTCAGCTTCCCCAAAGGAAGGACAATAGGAAAGACTGAAGCAAACAGGACATAGAAAAAACCATAGCGATTGTCTGAAGGCAATGTTTCTCCAACCCGGGGATCTGGTTAAAATGCAGATTCTGGCTCAGCAGGCCTGGAGTGGGACCAAGATACTTAATTTCTAACAAGCTTCCAGGGGCGCTTAAGCTGCTGGTGCACAAATCAGTCTTAGAGGAATGAAGTCTTAAAGCATCCTGTCTTAAGATGACTGACAAGCCCCTGGTAGTGAATGGGCGATAAAAAAAATTCTCAAACATTTCTCTTGTCCAGATAATAAATTCCATGTCGTTTGTAATATTAAAACACTATATCACCTTAATGCATACTAGCCCATCTTGTTAGCATCTACACTACAATCCTGATTAGCGGTGTTAATGACAACTAGTGTTTGTTTAAAAAATATTCTTAACATGCATGGAAACAAAATGAAGGATCAAGGAAAACAATCCCTGCACTGATTCTTCGTGATTCTTTGGTCTCATGGTCCAGAGTTGGGGAACAAACATTTCAAAACACAAAAGAAAATCTCCATGTATATGTGTCAGGAAATTGTAGGGAGTAGGGAGAAAGACTTGAGGTAGAGGCTAAAGTGAAGTTTGCTCTCATAATTTATTTTTATCCAGCCTGTCTGGTTAATTGGCTCTCAGATGGACATACTTGGATCTGAGCCTGGAAATAAGACAGCTTGGAAGGTCCTGCCTCCCCAGGTGATGGTAAGAATTATGCAGCTAGAGTAAGTAAAGTTCCTTAGCTTATTAATTTATTCTTTGAACATTCAACCGGTATTTACTGAGTGCCTATTATGTGCTAAGTAGTAGCACACAGTGAATGAGGCAGATGAAATTCTTGCATTCATAGATCTTAAGGTCTAGCAGGGTAGACAGACATGAATCAATGAAATGAATAAATGAGCAGGATATCGTGGGTGCAGTGGGCGTCCTACTCAGAGCCTGTTGGTTGGTGTATCCTTCCCCCAGTTTTGCCTGACAGCTCACATTTACATCCTTGTGCAAAGATGTGCCATTGGACAATTGGGGTTGCCTCAAAGTTTTTGTCCCAGTCTCCAGGGCAGCCCTCAGTGGAGTGACTCACTATGCAAGAATACAATAGACAAGCTCCCTTTCACAAGGCAGGAAAAAGTCCGGAGCACTTTATGCTCCAGAGCTCCCAGAAGGAGAAAGGAGGCTGGACGTCATCTGAACTACATATTTGCCTGGCTTTTCTCATGTCCTGTCCTGTCTCCCTCAGTCCCTTCCAAGTTTCTGTTGAGAGCATTCCCTTAGTAAGTCAGTTAATTGCACAAGAATCCTCAGGCTCCATCCACTTCTAAAGAATCTGGCCTGAGATATAAGAAACTTGATAGTGATCAGGGATATAAGGAAATAAAACAAGGGAGGTATGATTGCAGATGACTAGGAAAGAAGATCAGGGATCAAGGATGAACATTTGGAGGAGGAAGTATTTGAGCTAAGAACTGAATGAGATCTGAATGGCAAGGGAGACCTGGAGAGAAGCATTTCAAGCAGAGGGAATAGCTAATACAGAGACATTTGAAAGAAATGAACTGGGCATGTTTGAAGGTCTGGAAAACAGCCAGAGCATGAAGTGCAACAGATGATGGGAGAATGGAAAGAGACATGGTCAGGGGAGCAGCAGCAGTGCCCTACTTTGTGAGCTTGGGAAAGGATTTAGATTGCATTCCAAATGCCATTGTAAAAAGGTAAGACCTGATTGGGTTTTAATAAGATCACTCTGAATGATCTCTGGGGCTTAGATTCTAATTCGTTGCCTGGAAATAATAGTTGCTAAATAAATAATAGCTCAATCAGCAGCTCAATTACCACCTTTTGTAAGTGTCTCAGCAAAGATTTGTGCATTAGGAAGTAAATTTGACATGATTATCCCCCAAGGGATATTTGAAATAAATTACAGTTCCCTGATCAGTGACCTCTGATGCTAGCACTCCTGGTGCCATCTGACTCATCTGCTAGGACTTTTTGTTATTATTCTTGTTTCACTTTTTGGAAAAATTGAAAAGGCGTAGATTTGAGAACATAGTTATTTATTTCAAAGACCCTTTGTTGCCTTTTTTCTTTTGTTGACTTTTAATATAGAAAGATGAGACATAGTCTCCTGGAAACTGGGCATGCACCTGTCTTCTTAGAATGAGAGGCAGGAACCTCTTACAGAAGAGAGTGTCTTTGAAATTAGTAAAGCCTTGGCAGTGAGTGTGATAGATAAGGTCCTAGCATGGGTACTGGTGGTCTAAATTCTAGTCTTCACTCTTACACAACTGAGTGACTTTGGGGAAGTGATATGGTTTGGCTGTGTCCCCATCCAAATCTCGCCTTGAATTGTAATAATCCCATCTGTCAAGAGCAGGGCCAGATGGAGATGATTGAAACATGGAGGCAGTTTTCCCCAAACTGTTCTCATGGTAGGGAATAAGTCTCATGATATCTGATGGTTTTATACATGGGAATTTCCCTGTGCAAACTCTCTTGCCTGCCGCCATGTAAGATGTGACTGCTCCTCATTTGCCTTCTGCCATGATTGTGAGGCCTCCCCAGCCCTGAGGAACTGTGAGTCCATTAAACGTTTTTCCTTTATAAAGTACCCAGTCTCTTTTGGGCATGGTGGCTCATGCCTGTAATCCCAACACTCTGGGAGGCTGAGGCAGGTGGATCACCTGAGGTCAGGAGTTTCTGACCAGTGTGGCCAACATGGTGAAACCCTGTCTCTACTAAAAAATACAAAAAAAAATTAGCTGGATGTGGTGGTGGTTGCCTGTAATCCCAGCTATTCGGAGGCAGAGGCAGAAGAATTGCTTCAACCCGGGCGGTGGAGGTTGCAGGAAACTGAGATCACACTACTGCACTCCAGCCTGGGCGACAGAGCAAGACTCCATCTCAAAATAAATAAGTAAATAAATAAATAATAAAAATACGCAGTCTCAGGCATATCTTTATTAGCAGCATGACAAAGGACTCATACAGGAAGTAACTTGTCATCTCTGGGCTTTCATGGCTGTCCCGTGGTGTTTGTTTCTCTCATGGACACCTTGTTACACCATTGTGGAGAAATGGGCTTTTTGCTTTGTTTAGTCCATCTCACTTTCCTTCCTTGGCGAGGCAATTGGTAGATTCTTCTGAGATTTACCATCAATAGAAGAATTTGCAAAGTACCAATAATTGACCAACCAAAGTGTCATGTAGTATGAGCCTCCTTCTTTAAGCAAGATTCAGTTTCCAGACAACTGGCTCCTCATTGCTCTTTAACAAAAGATTATTATTTTAAACAACTTCTATGGTGTTTTCTAACTACAAAAGGAACATATTCATATTGTACAAAAAATTATATACAAGCAAGTAAAACACTGGTAAAAATAATGGCTACTTATCAAGTATTTCCTATGTGCCAGAATCTGAATTCAGTGTATTCTTATATAATTTTATTCTCACCACAATATTACGAGATACAGACCATCATTATCTTCATTTTAAAGAAAAGAAAACAGGTTGACTGTGGTCAAATAGCTTCCTTAATTAGGCAGCTATTAGGTAACAAAACTAAGTTGAATGCATATTGTCCTACCCTAAAACTTGGGTTCTTAACCACTCAAACAGTATCCCACCACTCAGATGAATTATCATGAATATTTAGTACATAATCTGCTGTATTTTGTGGTATATGGAATATGCATATGCATAAATGTGATTTTGTCCAATTTCATTATCCATTGCATGTATTTCATTTTTAACCAAAGGCACAGATATGTATGTACGTATGTATGTATAATTTCACATGCACATGTGCACAGTGGGATATAAACCCCATGAGGACACGGACCATGACTGTCTTGTTCAACCTCATATCCCTAGCACCTAGAACAGAGCACCAAATACAGCAGACACTCAATGGATATTTGTTGAATGAATACACTTAATAAATAGAAGCTCATTTCTATTTATTCTAATACAAATATATATTTATAAATTTTACAAATTTCTATTTATAATTTTTCTATTTATTAATTTATAAATATATTATAAAATTTATACATTTTCTATGTATTAAGTCAGCAGCTTTAATTAATATATATAATTATATAGCTTCTCTCTATATATTATATATGTTACCTATAAATATATTTATAAATTTAAAATATAAATGTAAATATATTTATAGGTAATATATATAATTATATAGAGGAGTCAGCAGTTTTTACCTATAAATATATAACTATTTTGTATCTGCTTCTTCCCATGAAGCAATTTATATCATGAGTACAACATTCACTATTTTAGCAATACCTCATTTTTAATGGCTACACATGTTTTAAAAGGCTATTTTTGGTCCTTGTTTTTTATTACACCCTGGGATCATCTTGAAACATTCTTTCCTTGGCTTCAGGAATGCTATTCTTGGCTGGTTTTTCTGTGACCTGTTACTTCAGTATACTTTGCCTCCTTATCTTTCACCTTCCTCTGCAGCACTCCTATGCTGAAGTTTCTCAGGGCTTGGACCTGGGGACTTGTACACCCCAGCCACCTACACTTCCTCGGTAAGACCATACATACCTTCATCTTGAGTCAGGACCCTACTGTCTTCTAGAAACATGCTAGGTGCTCCACACCATTATATAATTTGGATATATAAATTATGTCTCTCACTTACTCTTCACAATAGTGCTTTGAAACAGGCACCATCATACCTGGAAGCATAGAGGCAGCATGACTCTGCCAAAGTCACACAGCTGTGAAACAGAAGGGCTAGGATTTAAAGTCAGGTCTGTCTTATGAACAAAACAGAAGCTCTTTCCTCTATATTCTCCAGGGCGCTTAACACCGAACATTTCTTGCTCCTTAATCACTGTTAGTGGAAGCAGTAAATCCTACTTTTTAATCCCCTGGGACTATTTTTGTGAGCCATTTCTTCTGACTAAATATATTCGCTCTCATATTCTCCATTTTCCATCCTCTTTTCCCTTTCCTTACAAGTCTTTCTCTTCCTTTGCTTTTGCTTTTGAATCCCCAAACCTGAAAATGAGAGACGGCCACTCAAACAGAATTTAGGTTTTAGTGGAAATAGTGTCTATGTTATAACTGAGGAGCAGATAACATCCTCTAATGAAGGTTTGGCTGTCCAGCAAGATCTGAACTGAAGCCAGTCAAATTGTTATAGAACTTTCTCAGCTAAAACTGGGTTTTTGTCACACCACCAGGAAAGATTAGGCTTGCGGACACATAGAGGGGTGAGGAGTAGACTTTACTGAGCTAAAAGGAAAAAGGAAAAATAACTCACAGCAAAGCAAGAGAGAGTCCTGCTGGCAAGTCTCCACCCTCACAGATTGAATCCCAGGTTACTGCACAGGAACTGAGGCCACGCTCCTCTGGATGTAAACAGCGCAAACTTCCCCGGGCTTCACTCTGTTCCCTCAGTGCACAGGTGGGCATTATTTAGAGAGAATCCACAGGGAAAGGGCAGCCTTCATCTGGGACCAGCAGTCTGGTTTTTCAGCCTTCAGGCTGTTTTAGGCTTGGAGGTGGGTTTTCATCAGGGACCCTTGGCTGTCTCCTGTCTCTATCAAAATCACCACATTCCGCTGCATCAAATTGTTAAAACACGGACAGCTGGCTTTAAAGAAGCAATTTGTCAGGCTCGCGCTTGTAATACCAGCACTTGGGGAGGCTGAGGCGGGCGGATCACAAGGTCAGGAGATCGAGACCATCTCGGCCAACATGGTGACACCCCATCTCTGCTACAAATACAAAAAAGAAAAAGAAAAAGAAAAAAGTAGCCGGGCGTATTGGCGCACGCCTATAGTCCCAGCTACTCAGGAGACTGAGGCAGGAGAATTGCTTGAACCTGGAAGGCGGAGGTTGCAGTGAGCCAAGATCTCGCCATTGAACTCCAGCTTGGGCAACAGAGCAAGACATCGTCGTCTCAAAAAAAAAAAGCCATCTGTCACTGCCCACTCACCATGTGCTTCATGTGGGGAAATGGGAGGACACTGAGACACTTTGTGGCAAAAGCACTGCAGTACTGCCACTTTTCTTCTCTACTTCCATTCCTGGCACACCATTCCTGCGTTCATACAACCCCCCAGCCCAGATTCATGGAGAGGAGCATGACTGCGGCAGTAGACGCTGGGCATTGGGGATTCTAGCAACCACAGAGAAGTTACCCTGTGTGGAAAAGAAAACCATACACTGCATGTTCTCACTCATAAGTGGGTGTTGAACAGTAAGAATACATGGACACAGGGAGGGGAACATCACACAGCAGGGCCTGTTGGGGGGTTAGGGGTGAGGGAAGGGAGAGCATTAGGACAAATCCCTAATTCATGCTTGTCTTAAAACCTAGATGACAGGTTGATAGGTGCAGCAGCAAACCATCATGGCACATGTATACCTATGTAACAAACCTGTACATTCTGCACATGTATCCCAGAACTTAAAGTAAAAAAAAAAGGAAGTGACCCCGTGTGAGCTTCCAAAATCATTCAAAGCAATGTGTGTCCTTGTGAAATGTCATTAGCGCCTTTCTTTGGGGCAAATGAACCTCACAGAGTGTTTCCGAGCATGGAGAGAAACAACGTGCCTGTATTAGTCAGTTTTCATGCTGCTAATAAAGACATACTTGAGACCGTATAATTTAGGAAGAAAAGAGGTTTAATGGCCTCACAGTTTCCCGCATGACTTACTTTTCAACCTGACTGTGGGCATAACAACATATGACAGATTAAGAAGGAAATTTATATATATATTTGAATATGATTATCTGTATGTATACACATATATACATATATGATCTATGATACATATATGATACATATACATGCTAAGATATATATATGTGTGTACATATAACTTTTTCGAGATGGAGGACTCATTATATTGCCCAGGCTGACCTTGAACTCCTGGGCTCAAGTGATCCTCCCAGCTTGGCCTCCCAGAGTGCGGGGGTTACAGGTGTGAGCCACTGCACTTGGACTGTAAATAAAATACTTTAATGCCAAATATGTTTTCTTAGCCATATCTTGAAATAGTCCTGAAAAGCTGACTTGGGATGAAAATCTACATTCTATGAGAACTCCCTTCCTTTTTACTCCTTTTGCTGATCCAAGAGAGAATCTACTCTGGTAAGAAACATTTGTAGGCTATTCTCTCTAAAGTCTGCTACCTGGAGGTTTCATCTGCATAATAAAACCTTGGTCTCCACAACCCCTTATCATAACCGAGACATTCCTTTCTATTGATTCTAGGTCTTTAGATAATAATTTAACACTTTCAACTCATTGTCATTAGAACAGCTTGAAATCTACCTACAACCTGGAAGCTCTTCACTTCCAGTTGCTCCACCTTTCTGGACCAAACCAATGTCTATCTTACGTGCGTTAATTGATGCCTTCTGTCTCCCTAAAATGTAGAAAGCTACGCTGTATCCTGATCACCTTGGGCACAGGTTCTCCGGATCTGGTGAGGGCTGTGTCATGGGCCATTTGTCGTTCACATTTGGTTCAGAAAAAAATCCCTTCAAAAATTTTTATAGAGTTGGATTCTTTTTGTCAATAGTGGCAATTGTAAATTTTGAATGTTAATGGCCAATCTTGCCATAAAGGTGACATCTGAGTAAAGCTCTGAAGGGGGCAAGGGCATGTTCCATATGATTACCTGGAGGAAAAGCATCTTGGAAAATAACAGTAAGTGATAACAGCAGACTTGACAATAATGAAAAATTACAGACAGACTGGTAATCCTAGTATTATTATTACAGTTATAATAATGACAGACAAGATTAATGGAACCCTTCCTACATGCCAGACCCTAACCTAAGCATTTTGCATGCATTATTTCACCTAATGCTCAGATTGGCCTCATAAGGTAGTGTTTCATCAGCTTGGGCTGCCGTAACGAAATATTATTAACTAGGTGGTTTACAAACAACAGAAATTTATTTCTGACTGTTCTGGAGGCTGGAAGTCTGATACCAGGGTGGAAGCTGTCTTTTGAATTGCGAACTGCTGACTTCTCCCTGTGTCCTCATATGGCAGAGAGCAGAGAAAAGAAGCAAGTTCTCGTTTGATCCTTACAAGGCACCAATGGCGTTTGTGCACCACGCCCCACCCTCATGATCTCATCTACTTCTAATCACCTCTCAAAAGTCCCATCTCCTAATACCATCACCTCAGGGCTAGGCTTTGATGGGAGAGGTACTAACATTCACTCCATAAGAGCTGGGAACTATTGTTCTCTCCCATAGAGATGAAGTTGGGGCTACTCGTGAAAGTTCACAGAGCTGGTTAAAGACAGAGTCAGGACTCAAAATCAGATCTGTACATCTCCAAACAGCGTCGGCACTATTATTATTATTATTATTATTATTATTATTGTTATATACATTTTTTGCCATTCTAAATTGCTCCTCTCTTGACCAGGTGCAGTGGGTCACACCTGTAATCTCAGCACTTTGGGAGGCCAAGATAGGCAGATTGCTTGAACTCAGGAGTTTGAAATCAACCTGGGCGACATGGTGAAACCCTGTCTCTACAAAAATTAGAAAAAATGAGCCAGGTGTGATGGCACATGCCTGTAGTCCCAGCTACTTGGGAGGCTAAGGTAGGAGGATGGCTTGAGCCTAGAAGGCAGAGGCTGCAGTGAGCCGAGATCGTATCACTGCATCACAGCCTGGGAAACAGAGTCAGACCTTTCTCAATTAATCAATCAACCAATGGGCTGTTTCTCTCCTATGAGTGTCAAACATCCAAATAGACTTGTTTCTGTGGCTGATAATTGCCTGGATTGATTGCCTGATGAACAAAGTACTTTGTCCCCAAATCCCCCAGGTCAAAACTCCCTGACAAAGACCTTTTTGTGTCTGAGAAGTTGGGGCCCAGCCAGGCCAGATGACAAGCCACCTCATTCTACTGTATTCTAGTTATCTTGTGTTATCAAGAGTACCTTAATATACTGGCAACAGTAACCCTGGCTTTTCTTATTTTCCCTTGTCTCCTGAAATTTGCCATCAAATCAGAAGCTGTTTGGGCTTATTATCTAACTCTCTCCTGACCTGTAAAGTGGAGACAGGGATCAGAGTGAGCTCACATGGTGGCAGCTGCTCCCTTTAACCAGATGCAGATTTAATGAAGATTTCATGTGATGCAGGCGACGAGAGCACTGTCTTTTCTGTTGGGCCTATGCAATGTGCTTCCCTTCTCCCGTGGTCCTACGGTCCAGGAGAAGGAAACTGGGTCCTGCTCCCTGAAGCTGAGCTATGAATTAGTTCGAATGATGCTGAGTCCAGGGATGAGCCTCTGAGCTATTTTGTGGGAGTCACTTGACACCTTACACAGGAGCCAAAGTCATGTGCAAACCTGTTCACAGATGCAGAGGCATGAGAGTCCATTCTTGTTTTGGGGATTCTGACATCCCTAGAGACCCAGGAACTCTGATTCAAGCCCCACTAGTGAAAAATGTGCTCTGTGCCAGGCGCGGTGGCTCATGCCTGTAATCCCAGCACTTTGGGAGACCAAGGTGGGCGAATCACGAGGTCAGGAGATCGAGACCATCCTGGCCAACGTGGTGAAGCCCTGCTTCTACTAAAAATCCAAAAAAAAAAAAAAACCTAGGTATGGTGGCACACGCCTGTAATCCCAGCTTCTCAGGAGCCTGAGGCAGGAGAATCGCTTGAACCCAGGAGGTGAAGATTGCAGTGAGCCAAGATCGCACCACTGCACCCCAGCCTGGTGACAGAGCCAGACGCTGTCTTAAAAAAAAAATAAAGTGCCCCCTATTGGTGCTACCTGGATGCACCTCTTATTTACCCATGACCTTGGGTCTTTGCAGCAGATCCATGCCTGGCTCTAACTTTTCCTTCCATCACTTGGTTCTCATTCATGCTTCAAGAAATGCCACTTTTTCAGGGAAGCCATTCCCATTTCTTATACTATGTTAAATCCTTTCGTTGCAGGATAGCACACTATAATTACTTCTTAATACCCTTAATAACAATTGTAATTTGTTTAATGTCTCTCTCTTAGTAGCCTAGAAAACTCTGTCAAAGAATACTTTTCAAAAATTGAAAACCATGACTCTCATGCAAATATAAATTGAACACATGTCAAGAGTTTATTTCACTCTTTAATGAAAGAATCGGTAACAATGGTAAAACTTGTTCAAAGAGCAGTCTGAAGAACTGGGTATTTATAGGCATTTTGTAAAGAAGAATGTTAAGATAAGATTGCTAGGTTAGACACAAAACTGGGCAATGTCCTACAGAGCAATAAAAGTATACCTGTAGAGCTGTCTTTTCTACTTCATAGGAATCTACAAGATGAAATATAACTTCATAGTATTTGGTTTCTAATCATAGACTAAATAGCAAAGCCAATGTGATACATTTTCTAAGAGAATTAAATAATCCATGAGTGAACAGGACTGTTAGGCAATGCCCTGGCATGATATCAAGGGTCATGCTGTGCTGCTATTTTTTTTTTTTTGGCCTTATTTCTAATTTTTGGATTTTTTTTATAGCTCATATTGTTCCAGGTAGATAGGTAGAGGGACTCTTCCCACACCCACTAGGAATGTCAGGTGATGGTTTGATGATTATCACACTGGCACTCTAAAAATGGTAATTCAGAAGCCCACCTAGGTACCAGGGAAAGGCCATTTCCTGATGATCCACAGCCATATATATATATATATATATATACACACAGATATATATATACACACACACTTTTTTTTTTTTTAAAGACAGAGTTTCACTTTGTCACCCAGGGCTGGAGTGCAGTACCGTGATCTCACTACAACCTCTGCCTCAGCGTCCTGAGTAGCTGGGATTACAGGTACACGCCACCACACCTGGCTAATTTTTGTATTTTTAGTAGAGATGGGTTTTCACCATGTTGGTCAGGCTGGTCTTGAACTCTTGACCTCATGATCTGCCTGCCTTGGCCTCCCAAAGTGCTGGCATTACAGGCATGAGCCACCGTGCCTGGCCACAGCTATTGACATTAAAGTATTAATTGAATGCAGATGCCAAGGAGGAAACCTTCTTGGGCATGCACACTAAGAGACAAAATGGTGAACTGTGACCTTCCAGTGACACTCCACCAGAAAAAGGGAAGAAAGATTCAGATGGGTGTGCATGCAACTTCCTAAACACACTGCGTGGGCTCAGTTCCCAAGGGTAGGGAGGACACTATGCAGGTGGGAAGCCCACTCTAAGGGAAGAATCGTGGGAAAGAGGTGAGCTTATAAAGCTCTAGTATCAAGGTTAGACACCCTTCTTTTCTCTTTAACCTTCATGTGCCCACTTGCGTCTCTTCCAAGCCCACCTTCCTTTTTTTCCTATTCTAAAGCCTTTTAAAATAAACTTCCATTCCTGCTCTGAAACTTGCCTCAGTCTCTTTTTCTGCTTTATGTCTCTTAGTTGAGTTATTTCATTCGAGGAGGCACAGACTGAAGTTGCTGCAGATCCGCCCAGAGATCCTGCCGGTAACTCAGGGTAACTCGGATCTCTTCCACCACAAACGATGTGATCATGGTCTTTTCTAAGACGAGGCTCTAGCATCTAACCCAGTGCTTGGCATGGAATTTTTGCTATGGTTGGGATCTGGCAGAAAAGTTGTCAAATAGTTCCTGAAATCAAACACTGTGTAGCAAATGAACTTGAAGCTAATTTTTTTTTCTTTTTTTGATTGAATGGAATGAATCAGGTGTGAGTTAGGTTTACTTTCTTTTACATTTGACATACCTTTAATGTCTCCCCTTTGAACTTTGATTTTCTTCTTATACCAATAAATGATGCTGTTTTCAACACCACTCCATCTCTCCAAAACCAGCTGGGGTTCCTGCAATTCAATTCACTTCTGACTCTAACCTCCTGGCATCAGTGTCAGACTCCACAGGTTTCAGGGCGTGGTCCCAGAAACTCAGACACCAGTTGCAAGTATCAGGACTTCAGTTATGCACACGTCTGTCTAACTACAAATTCAGGGGTTCCCTCAACCCCCCATCAAATTTGAAAATTTGCTAGAACAACTCACAGAAAGTAGGACAATATTTTACTTACTATTGCCAGTTTATTATAAAAGATACAACTCAGGAACAGACAAATGGAAGAGATACCTAGGACAAGGTATGGGGGCAAGGGCACAGAGCCTCCAAGCCTTCCCCAGGTGCGCCACCCTCCCAGCACCTGAATGAAGCTCTCCTGTGGCTAGGTGCAGTGGCTCACACCTGTAATCCCAGCACTCCGGGAGGCCGAGGAGGGTGGATCACCTGTGGTCAGGAGCTTGAGACCAGCCTGGCCAACATGGCAAAACCACATATCTACTAAAAATACAAAATTAGCTGGGCATGGTGGCAGACACCTGTGATCCTAGCTACTCAGGAGGCTGAGGCAGGAGAATCACTTGAACCCGGGAGGTGGAGGTTGCAGTTAGCCAAGATTGTGCCACTGCGATTGTACCACTGCACTCCAGCCTGGGTGACTGAGTGAGACTCCATCTCAGGAAAAAAAAAAAAAAAAAAAGAAGCTCTCTGAACCCTGAACCCTGTGGTTGAAGAGGTCTAATGGAGATCTCCTTATGCAGGCATGATGATTCAATCATTGGCCACTGGGGATTAATTCAATGTCAGTGCCTCTCCCCTCCCTGGGAGTTGGGGCCTGAGGCTGAACATTCCAAGCTTCCAATTATTAAGGTCGGTGCAGAAGTAACTGTGGTTTTCACCAATAAAAATAATGGACTAGCCCCACCCTAGAGCTGTCTGGGAACCCATCAGTAGTCACCTCATTGGAAGCAAAGATGCTCCTATCACTCTAAAAGGGTTTTAGGAGCTCTGTGCCAGAAATCAGGAATAAAGATGTATCTTTCTGTGATGCCACACCCTTGTTCTTGATAAACTTTGGAGACTACACTGTTAAACTGGTGCCTACTCCCTAACTAGTAGTGCTCTGTCTTCTGGATGCACTATGGCTTAATGCTGGATACACGATAGTTTAATGCTGTAGAGATCAGCATTAAACAATGCAATTAAGCTTTCTCTTCTTATTTGTGACCTACTAGTTTCTATTGGTAAGCGTGACTAAAATAGTATAGCAAATATTTGTCATTTTTATCTACTCAACAGCCATCCTTCCTTCTCCTGGCGATACTTGCTCCATTTTCATCTGGGGAACCATATCTCCTCTATTTTCAGTCCATGTGATTCAGGAAGGTTTTATTCCGTTCTCACCTTCAGCAGTCGCCAAGAATTTAGGCACAGACAATCAGAGCACAATATCCCCCTGGACTCCTTGATTTGGGTTGGGCATGTGATTTGACTTGGACCTATGAAAGCCGTACCTAGGACTTTTGCTGGTGCTTCCAAGAAACAGCTTTTGTTTTTTTCTTTTAGGGACGCTCTGTTTTAATAATATAAACCTGAAGAAACCGGTTTGGTGGCCATCTTTGCTGTCTAGTGGCCTGAGAATGAAGCTACGGAATGCTGGCTCCCCATAACAACCTGCTGATAAGACAAAGTTGAGGTGAGAAGAAAGATTACTACCTTGATAGAGTGGTAGTAGCATCTCAAAAGAGGAAGGACAAAATAGAGATATTTATTGACATTTTGGGGTCTGATATGAGGTGGGACTTTGATGCAATGACTTAGAATTAGTAAGGATTGCAATATAATAGTTAAGGATTGGCTGGGTGCGGTGGCTCATGCCTGTAATTCCAGCACTTTGGGAGGCTGAGGTGAGCGAATCATGAGGTCAAGAGCTGGAGACCATCCTGGCCAACATGGTTAAACCCTGTCTCTACTAAAAACACAAAAATTAGCTGGGCATGGGTGTATGTGCCTCCAATCCCAGCTACTTGGGAGGCTGAGGCAGGAGAATTGCTTTAACCCAGGAGGTAGAGGCTGCAGTGAGCCAAGATTGTGCCACTGCACTCCAGTCTGGAGACAGAGCAAGACTGGAGCTTAAATAAATAAATAAAAATAAATAAGGATTGGTACATACAGGGAAATGAGAGATGTGAGATGAGTGATTCTAAAAGTCTGGGCTATAAACTGTTGTTTAAATGTTGTCAATTGGAGAATTGATAGGCCTTTCATGAAGTTCCTTGAATGAACAATAAAGTTATTTTCAACTTTGATCTTGTTGGGCAAGAGTTTCCCAGAACAGTAAAATTATGTTGATGAAAACAGTGGAATAGTAAGTTCCCGTTATGTAGACAGTAAGCTGTGAGTGTAGATAACTTTAGTACATAAAGTCAACATAGTGGAAAGCAGAGAGAAGAAGGAAACCCATTCGTGTTGGCATCATTTGAATTTCTGAATCCAGACATACTGTTGTCAGAATGAGAGAGACTGAATCACTCCTTCTCTGTATTAGAAGTACACATTTGTCGGATGCGGTGGCTTAGGCCTATAAGCCCAGCACTTTGGCAGGCTGAGGTGGGAGGATCACCTGGGGTCAGGAGTTTGAGACCAGGCCGGCCAACATGGTGAAATCCCTTCTCTACTAAACATACAAAAACTAGCTGGGCACGGTGGCGGGTGCCTGTAATCCCAGCTACCCAAGAGGCTGAGGCAGGAGAATCGCTTGAACCCGGTAGGCAGAGGTTAGGTTGCAGTGAGCCAAGATTTTTGCGGTGAGCCGAGATTGTACTGCTACACTCCAGCCTGGGCCACAAGCGCGAATCCACATCTCAAAAAAAAAAGAAAGAAAGAAAAAGAAAAAAAGAGAGAATTACATATTGGTTGGGCGTAGTGGCTCCCGTCTGTAATCCCAGCACTTTGAGAAGGCGAGGCCCGCAGATCACCTGAAGTCAGGAGTTTGAGACCAGCCTGGCCAACACGGTGAAGCCCTATCTTTACTAAAAATACAAACAACTTAGTCAGGTGTGGTGGCCTGTGCCTGTAGTCCCAGTTATTTGGGAGGCTGAGACAGGAGAATGGCTTGAATTCAGGAGGCAGAGGTTGCAGTGAGTCAAGATCGCACCACTGCACTCCAGCTTGGGCAACAGGGCAACAGAGTAAGACTCCATTTAAAAAAAAAAAAAAAGAATTGCACATCTGTGACCTTTACCATGCAACCACAATACCTCCTAATAAACAGGATGGATTTTATTTCCCAGCTCCACTGATGTGGTCTTAGTCACGTGATTTGTTGTGGCCAAGACGATGTAAGCAGGAGTGATGTTTGCTAGTTCTAAGCAGAGACCCTAAAGCATTCACATTTCCATTTGCCCTTTTATCTCCTGTGGTTAGCCATGAAATGACCCTGCCCAAGTTGCCACTGTCTCTCTCAGTGGGAGCCAGACTGAAGACCCATGGAGCCCTCAGGAGCAACTAGAAGTCCTGAGTCCAGCTTGGTTCAGCCAAACCCAGGTGCTCCATGGACCTAAATGTTTGCTCTTGACACCCACTGAGATTTGGAGGTTGGTTGCTACACATTAAAACATTACTAATATTTAAAGTTCATTACTGGCCTTTTAAGGTATATGATCCAATAAATTCTCCATATTACTTTAATCAATTTGATTTGGATTTTTTTTTTCATTTATTAACCAAAAGAGTTTTCTCTTTTGGTGTCTTTTTAAGGTATTGTATCACTTTTGGCTCACATGAGCCTCCAACACATTCCAGGTCTTTCTCATGGGAACCACAGCCAAGCCAGATAGTCTCCATTTTCTACTTGAGCAACTGATTTTTTAAAAGGTAATATTTATTCTGGTTGATGCCCATCTTTTGGCTTGTGCCCAATGTTCCAGTCTAGTGAGATCTTTCTCAATTCCTTCTTTTTGAGGATTAGCTCCTCCATTCTGAATTTTGTCAAATATAAATTGGATCAGCATGACCACTAGAGCCTCCTCCAAGCCCTTGATCGAAGTGATGATCTTGTGGCATCGAACTAAAGACTGACTTCCATGCTGACCCTCAAGAACACAAATAATCATTACTTAGGCAGATATCCTAGATGAATGCCCACAAGACAAAAATATCTTTCAGCCCACATTTTTCGTCATAATAATCTCAGAGAAATCAGCAGATATTACATAGGAGTGGCCTGAAGCTAAATATGTCCTAAGAATGCTTTCTAAATTTATCAGCAATGGGGCAATTCACTTTTCAAGTTAGTAGGTGGGAATTGTATCTTTCCTGACAAAAACAAACAACAAACAAAAAAACCTGCCCAGTTCTTGAGTTCTAGTTCTGCGCATAATGTCAACCATTGACCTTAAGTGAGTCACTTACAGTTCTCCTCCAAATCTGCAAAGACTTATTCAAACCCAAAGAGACAGGCAGTTTTAAGCTTTTATTCAACCCACCTTTGCTTCCTAGACTGATTCTGTACATTTAAAAAATTGGTGTAACAAACTTCACAACAAAATTTCCGTAATACACTCAGTAGTCCAGTGATTATTTGATTGCATTGCAATTTTCTATTCAGTTGAGTATTTGCTCTAATTGTCTCTGGGCTTTTTGAGAGCAAGGATTAAGCTGACGTTATTACCAAAACACCTGACATTGTTTCTGACAAAGAGTAGGTACTCAGTAAGTATTTATTTGGTTGAATTAATAGAACTCATTCTGAAGGCATGGTGTTTGTGTGTGTTGTGTGTTGGAAGAGCTAGATAGTGTTCATCATTACCTGAAACATTGGCTAATGTTAAATTGAAATTAAAATATACTCTTGGGTGACTACATCTTCCATTTCATGGTTGATTCCTTTGTGATTGACTTGTTAAACTAAACCAAGAGTTGCAAACTAAAATACCTGGCGGGGCCAGGAAGGAAACAGAATAAATAAATGTAGTTAGGAAAGGCTGCAAAACACTCAGCAGTTTTACAGAAGTGGATACTCAGTGTTGCTAGATCTACTTTTCCAGAATTAAAAAAAATATATGTATAATTTTAAAGTGTGCTTTTAAAAATGTAAACATTCATAATTTTTAGATTTTTGTTTAGAGTCTGGAAACTCTGAAACATAATTTGTAAAATAGTATGTACGCCAAGTAAAATATACTCAGGCTAGATCCAACTCACAGGTCATCCATGCAAGAAAGATAGCTAAACCTGTTACATGCAAAACGATATTTCAGTTTGCAATGCACAGTTAATTTACAATGAACAACCTTGAGTAATGTGAAATGCCACATTTATTCTTGAACAGTACAAGCTTAATTACATGGCTAGTGATTCAGTTAAGGTCTAGTTTTAAGGCTTAAGGTTAGATTTTAGGGGGCACACATTACAAACCATTTTCTGGATTGCAATTCTAGAACAAAGATTCCAGAATTAAGATCCGTCTCTAGCAACTTGGATATGTAGGTGCTAAATAAAATGGATACCTTCAGTCAGTCTTATTTCCAGATACCTGATCTCCATTGTGGTTGAAATAAAGAAGAAGTGTATTATTGAAAAGCTCTTGCCATACCTCCAGTTCTTGTCCTCCATGTTCCCAATGGTTAGACACCAATGTTCACAGAGATGAGCTCTATAGTTGTTTATAGCTTTGGGCCCATCCGTCATCGTTCTTGGTTCATCCATTCAGTTCAGTATCTGCAAACCAAGGAAATTGGTATTCTCTGATATATTTGCCAAGACAAAAATCAAATCTCTCCTTGGAAAACATCACCATGTTAATAAAACCCTACAACTTCCAACAAGCTGAAATTCATTTGATGGTATTATTTTATTTACCATTAATTTTAAAAACAACATCAGGCCTAATCAGCCATAGACACCAAATTGATAAAACAGTATAAAACATTTATTTTAAAAATCACAAGATGTTCAAATAATTCTGAAACTTATCTCTAAAAGAACAACTGTGTCTAGGACCTTGTCTCCTAGGAATTTGAAAAGGCTGAATTCTAAATTCCTAAGAAAGGTAACTTCAGCAAGGAGAGAAATCAAAGAATAAAGACAGGGAGGAACTGAGTGGAGTAAAAAGGTGGGGTGCTTGCCCATAGCAGGGACCTGATGTCTAATGCCATTGCCTGTTACTTTGTAAAGAAGGGTGGGGAAGCTCCATTGAGAAAGATTTCAGGATCACACACTAATTCAGAGGAGAACTGTGCTGTAATCTATTAGTAATGTCTGCTACAGGCATGGGAGGAAGAAATGGCATTATGCATGCTGTGCATATGATACCCATGGCCTAAGTAGAGTAAATAAAATGAAGTATTTTGATAGGATTATTGCTAGTTCTAATTTTCTTGGGACAGTCCCAGTTTAAGCCTGTTATAAACGATCAGTTCATGTTAACACAGCACTATCTTTTATTTCTGAGTATCCCAGTTTGGGTCATATATTTTATATAACTAACTAGAAAAATTTCTTGCAAAAGTATCATTAGTTAATTTGTGTATTTAAGAAATATTCCTAAATCTCTTGGGTTCTGATCACTCACTATTAGCCAACATCCTCCTTTATCTGAGCCACGGTTTTCTCAATATTTTGCTCAAAAGATCTTAACACAATATATCTTTTGTTTCTTTGGAGACAGGCATGATTCATACTTCTCATCTAAAACACTCTTGGAAATATTCTGGAGTACAGCCATGAGATCATTCTCCTCAGCAACTCCTACATTTCTAATAAATCTCCCATTTTTCCTGCCCATAATGGAAAGGCATTGGCAGTAGCTCCTGCAAAGAAAAAAAAGAAACCTAACTTCTCTTCTGAACAGGGCTAGTTTGTATATTCTGCCAAGTCTATGTCATTAAAAGGGACTAAAGAACATGTATGTCTCAGATATTTTCCTTAGACGCTTCCTGGGACTTTAAGATCTTTGATTGCGTCTGAGTTGGCTTCCCAAGGATGGAACCTGGACTCTCTAACACCAAAATCAACTACAACTGAAGTTCCTAACTGTATTTGCTCTAATAGACACACCGGTCAATTTACCTGCTATAACAATGCTCTTGATAAATCAGAATTTTCCAACCTCAGCACTACTGACCTTTTTGACCGGATAATTCTTTGTTGTGGGGACTGTCCTTTGCATTGTTGGATATTTAGCAGCATCTTTGACTTCTACCCACTAGATGCCAGTAGCACACTCCTGCTTCCCCCAATAGTGACTGTAAAAATGCCTCCAAACATTGTTAAATATCCCCTGGAGGTGCGGTGAAGTTAATACCAGTTGAGAACTACTAGAAAAGGCACTCAATACCAAGCCAAACAAACCATCCTTTCTGTCTTTGAGCAAGTCATTATTAGGGAGACACATTAATAAGTAATTATGGGCTGGGCACCGTGGCTCATGCCTGTAATCCCAGCACTTTGGGAGGCTGAGGAGGGCGGATTGCTTGAGGTCAAGAGTTTGAGACCAGCCTGGCCAATGTGGTGAAACCCCGTCTTTACTGAAAATACAAAAAATTAACCAGGTGTGGTGGCAGGCACCTGTAATCCCAGCTACTTGGGAGGCTGAGGCAGGAGAATTGCTTGAATCTAGGAGGTAAAGGTTAGAGTGAGCTGAGATGGCGCCACGGCACTCCAGCCTGGGTGACAGAGCAAGACTCTGTCTCAAAAATAAAACAAAACAAAACAAAACAACGTAATTATGGTGCAAAATTCAAGTGCCCTGGAAGTATTTTGCAAAAGTGCTATGGGAGCCAGAAAAAGAGGGATGAGCTGCTTCTTAGACAGTCAAATAAGGCATTTTTTTTTTTCGAGATGGAGTCTCGCTCTGTTGCCTAGTGTAATGGTGAGGGGATGTGCCTTTGGCACTTTGGATGATGACTTAGCATTCCCCCGAGAGGAAAGAAGGGAAGGACATTCCAAGCCCATAAAAGTGTGCAAAGGTTATGCACCTTTTGCATATGTGCTTTCCTCTGCTTGGCATGTCCTTTGTCCTAAGCGAAATAACTCAGAAACAGCAAATCAAATACCGCATGTTCTGACATATAAGTAGAAGCTAAACAATCAGTACACATGGACACAAAGATGAAAATAACAGATGCTGAGGACTCCAAAAGTGAGGAGGGTAGAGTTGGCAAGGGTTGAAAAATCACTTAGTGGGCACAATGTGTACTCTTTGTGTGATGGGTTCAGTACGAGCCCAAACGTCACCATTAGGCAATATACTCATGTAACAAACCTGCACTTGTACCCCATGAATCTAAAATAAAGAAAAAAAAATTTTTAATCTAAAATAAAAAAACATAAAAAAAACAAAATAAAATAATCTAAAATAAAAAACAAAACAGAAAATTAACAAAAAGTGCATAAATATGACTGAGTAGTATGTTTGAAATAGGATAAGGTTAGAGGGGTTGGAGTGGCAGGTACGTTGGGGAGAGTGTCAGGGAGTTGGGGATGGTATGGGGGCCTAGATTAAAGCCCAATTTGGAAACTTGCTAGAATAAAGAAATGTACTTCATTAATTGGGTGGCAGAGAATCCCAGAAAGCTAATAAGAGAGGTATGGTCAGATCTGGGCTTTAGAGAAACCACAGGGACAGTGGTGGAGGTAGGAGAGACAGATGCATATGCTCTTTCCTCTGCCTGGAATGTCTTTCGTGAAATAACTCAGGAACAGCACATCAAATACCGAATGTTCTCTCTTATAAGTGGAAGCTAAACAATGGGCCCCCACGGACACAAAGATGGAAATAATAGACCTTGAGGGCTCCAAAAGGGGAAGAGTAGGAGTTGGTGAGGGTTGAAAAATTACCTGCTGGGTACAATGTGCGCTATTTGGGTTCAATAGAAGCCCAAACCTCATCATGATGCAATATAGATAAATGACATTGCCTATGGAATCAGGCTGCCCTGGGCTGGGACCTTGCCTCCACCACTGACTAGCATGTGGGACTCTGGGAGAGCCATTTCCTTTCCATAAACCCTGCTTCCTCCTATGCAAATAGATGATAATCCTACATACCCTACTAATCTGTTATGAGGATTAAATCCATGTGATATGATTAGATTATCTGGATGTAGTTGAAGCTCAATCAATAATTATTCTTTTTAGAGTGCACGGCGGGTAGAAAGTGGCTTAAGATTAAAGGCAGGATGCCAGTTTATTTACTTTTATTTTTATTTTATTGAGACAGAATCTCACTCTTGCCCAGGCTGAAGTACAGTAGCGTGACCTCAGCTTACTGCATCCTCTGCCTCCCTGGTTCAAGTGATTGTTGTGCCTCAGCTTCCTGAGTAGCTGGGATTACAGGTGCCTGCTACCACGTCTGGCTAATTTTTATATTTTTAGTAGAGATGGGGTTTCACCATGTTGGCCAGGCTGGTCTCAAACTCCTGATCTTAAGTGATCCATCCACCCCAGCCTCCCAAAGTGCTGGGATTATAGCCATGAGCCACTGCACCCGGGCAAATTCTTGTATTTTTTTTAGTAGAGACAGGAGTTCACTGTATTGGCCAGGCTGGTCTTGAACTCCTGGCCTCAAGTGATGCATCCATCTTGGCCTCCCAAACTTCTGGGATTACAGGCAAGAACCAGGGGTGCCAGGTGAAAGGAGGTAATGAAACATGACAGCAACATGATCTGGCATAGTGATTGGGTGATTGGTGAAAGAGGAATTAGTTCCCGACTGAATTGAATTAAGTTTAAATTTTCCAGGTTCCTGGCAGCAAGAGATCCAGTTCTCCAAATAAAGGAGCCACCCCTGGGTTTTCTACCCCTTCCATCTCTAGGCAGTCCCACAGAGGAAGATTCCACCACCTACCGCCTCCTTGACAGTATGACCCCACCGTGTGAGAGCATTTTGTTCAGAAACAGTTAATTACATGCGGATCCACCATTGGAAAGTACATCTTAATCTCATTCTTCTTTCTGTTTCCCTGTTCCTTTCCACAGTCTGCCTTCTGTTCTGAGAAAGAGGGCTACAAATGACCTGCTTCGAGACCCAATAACAATTTAATAGAGTGGAGATTCATTAAGAAAGTGCTGATGGCGACTGAAGTCTCTGGAAGAGAGAAATGGCCCAGAGGATTTCAATTCTTTGCCAGTTTTCTGATCTCAATTTACGAGGCAGAATGAAGTTCTGGAAACCTCAGAACATAACAAAATAATGGAACAATTGGCTTTTAATCACTGGTAGAATCATGGGAAGTTGGTAGACTCTTAGCCTTGTCATTTAATTTCTCCCACTTAAAAGGAAGTTTCTGCATTAGTATCACACAGCCTGATGTGGATGCTACTTTCTTTCATTTAAAAAACATTTTCAAGGCCGAGCATGGTGGCTCATGCCTGTAATCCCAGCGCTTTGGGAAACCTAGGCAGGTGGATCACCTGAGGTCAGGAGTTAGAGACCAGTCTGGCCAACATGGTGAAACCCTGTCACTACTAAAAATATGAAAAATTAGCCAGGCGTGGTGGCAGGTGCCTGTAATTCCAGCTTCTCGGGAGAATTGCTTGAACCTGGGAGGCGGAGGTTGTAGTGAGCCGAGATTGTGCCATTGCATTCCAGCCTGGGTTACAAGAGTGAAACTCCATCTCAAAAAATAAATAAACAAAAAATAAAAAACATATTCAAAGATATTTAAAAAATATTAGCTATGTGCCATGACAGTGCCAACTATTGGGAATACAATAATACTGCTCCAGGCAGTCATGGACCTTACTTTTAGGGAAATTCAGACAAGCAAGAAAGTACTAGGCAAATTGTGACAAATACTAGAAAAAAAAAAAAAAAAAAAAAAGAACCAACTTCTTGCTTAGCTAAAGGAAATGGATCCCAATTTTAAACACAATTCTCAGAGGTTTTTTCCCCCCGGGATTGTAAATACATGGAACAGACAGACAATTTCATGTCCATCTCTGGCCATTTTTGAAGCTGACTTAAGTTGATTAAGAGCTGTGAATCGATGACCCAAGGTTTTCGTTCCTTTCTTACACATACAGGAGGTCAGTGCTCAGGAGAAGAAAACAGCAACCTTCTTTGTTTTAGTTTTTCTATGCTTAGACGAAGTTTAGTATTTTAGGACATTCTGGAAGAATTTTAATAACAGTATTAAAGGAGAGCTTAGGAATATGGGTCCTGAAGTCAGATTTCTCAGATCCAGATAGTTGCTGTACCACTTACTAGGTGGGTTATCTTTAACCTTTCCATGTCTCTGTTTGCAAAATGTGATAATAGTATCCACTCCTTAGGGCTGTTATAAGAATTAAATGAGATGTTGATGCATATGAAGTGTTAGCAAAGTGTTCAATACATATGACACACTTAAGAACATAATATTGCAGTCCAGGTGGGGTGGCTCACGCCTGTAATCCGAGCACCTGGGGAGGCCAAGGCAGGCAGATCACAAGGTCAGCAGTTTGAAGACAGTCTCGCCAACATAGTGAAACCCCATATCTACTAAGTACACAATAAATTAGCTGTATGTGGTGATGTGCGCCTGTAATCCCAGCTACTTGGGAGGCTGAGTCAGGAGAATCGCATGAACTTCTGAGGCGGAGATCGCAGCGAGCTGAGATTGCGTCACTGCACTCCAGCCCAGGTAACAATGCGAGACTCCATCTCAAAAAACAAACAAACAAACAACCCATGATATTGCAGATAAAAGGAGGCAGGAGACTTATATGACTGAACTGGTTTCTGAACAGCAGCCACTGGCAGCAAGTGATATTTGTTTCCTGTGCAGCTTGGCTAACTCCTAGCAATATGAGCCTGGGCAGTTCAATTCCATTCTCTAAGCCCCAGGTTCCTCTTCTGCAAAGTAGTAATTAATGATGATTATTTCCCGGGGCTGTAGTAAGAATATAAACAAATATATGTAAAATATCTAGCATAAAGCCAGTCCATGTCATGGTCCTCGATACACGGTGTTACTGTCATCCTCATCATCATTCTTTGGATTGGTTGTTGTTTTTGCTCCTTGGCCTGCTTCTGTTATTTTGGTGTGTTATAGGCTTTGTTGCCTGGAAGCAGAGCTTGCAATAGAAAATCTTGTGCCGGTGTTTTATTAATGGCATGCTCTCCGGACGAAGGAGTAACGCATTAAGGGAAGCAGAAGAGGCAGACAGGAAAGGATGTAAAGAAGTGGTTTCAGGTGAAGTCTGGGCTAAGCCCGATCACTTTGGAGCATGAATGATAGCACAGAGTTTGGATATTATCATGCACCTGTAAAATTCTTGCCACAAGCAAGATCATGAACATATGCAAAACTCTTTGAAGTTGCCTTATATGCTTTTCTAAAGCTGCCCTCATCCCCATACCTTCCCACTCCTCCTATCCCTAGACAACCATGGATCTGCTCTCTGTGTAATCAGTTCATAATATCCTAGAAAGTTGTGTATGTAGATTAATATAATATTAACACATACTCTTTTTGTCTGATTTATTTCACTTAGCATAGTTATGGGTGGCATCTATTGAAAGTCACCCACATTGTCATATGCTATAATAGTGGACACACTTTTTTTGCTGAGGTGGCTCCCATGGTATGGACACACCACACTTTGTTTTTATCCCCCCAGTGATAGACTCTTGGGGTGTTTCCATTTTGGGGCTATCACAAATAGTGCTGCTTTGACCATGTGTATACAAATCTTTCTTTGTGTGGACATATGCTTCCATTTCTCCTTGATGAATACCTAGGAGTGGAATGTTCAATTTTTAAGAAACGACTAAACCATGTTCCCAAGTGGTTGTTAGCTTTTTACTTTCTCACCAGTAGTGTATGGGAGTTCCAGTTCTTCCACATCTACACAAAAACCTGGTATGGTCCGTCTTTTTAATTCCAGCCATTGTGAATGAGGGTAGTGGTATCTCAGTGCGGTTTGTGTGACGTTTCCCCTATGATTAACAATGTTGAGAAAACTCACAAGCTTATTTAACTTCTGTGTATCTTCTTTGGTGAAGTGTTTGTTTAAATATTTATATTGGGTTGTTTGTCTTCTTCTTATTGAGTGGTAGGAGTTCTTTACATATTCTAAATAGAACTTCTTTGTCATATATAGATACAGATACACAGCAAGTACTTTTTTCCCATTTGATGGTATTCTCTTCATTTTCATTGACTTGCTTTGGCATATTTGTTAAAAATCAACTGACCATATACATGTAGATCTGTTTCTGAACTCTTTTCTACTCCACTGATCTATCCTATTGCCAATATTAAACTGTGTAGATGACTATCTCTTTATAATAAGTATTAAAATTTGTACTGGAAGTTCTCCAACTTTATTGCTCTTTTGCAAAGCTGTTTTGGCAATTCTAAGTCCTTTGTATTTCCATATGAAATTCATTGGTGGCTATTCAATTCACACAAATAAAGTCTGCTAGAATACTGAATGTGTATTGACTTTATAGATCAATTTGAGAATTGAAACCCTAGCAATATGGAGTTTCTCAATGCCTAAACACAGTATTAGAAAAAAAAATCCTAAAATTTATGTGGGCCCACAGGAGACCCAGAATAGCCAAAGCAATTGTGAGCAAAAAGATCGAAAAAAAAAATCATAACACCAAATATCTCTCCATTTGTTTGAGTATTTCCAAACAAATTCCTCTCAGCAATACTTTGCGATATTTAGTGTACAGATCTTGCACAACTTTGGTTAAATTTATTCCCAAGTATTTAATATTTTTGATACTATTGTAAATACTACTGTTTTATAAATTTTAATTTCCATTTATTCACTATCAGGATATAGATACAAAATTGATTTTTTAGAAATAAACTGACCTGGCTGGGCTTTGTGGCTCGTGTATGTAATCTGGTGCTTTGGAAGACTGAGGCAGGAGGATCACTTGAAGCCAGGAGTTTGAGACCAGCCTGCACAACAAGCGAGACTTTTATAAAATGAAAAGGGAAAGAAACTGGACTAATATCTAGAAACCTTGTTAAATTCACCCATTAGTTCTAGTAGCTTTTGGTATATTCTGTAAAAATTTTTTCATAAATGTTAATGTCTGTAAGTAGAGTTTTATTTTTTCTTTCCAATAAGGCTTCCACCTCCTTCTCTTCCTCCTCCTCCTTTCTTTTTCTTCTCCTTCTTCCTCCTTCCTTTTCCTTCTCTTCCTTCTTCTCATCTTTTCCTCCTCCTCCTTCCTCTTGCTCTTCCTCATCCTCCTCCTCTTCTTCCTCTTCCTCCTTCTTTTTCTTCTTCCCTCTTCCTTTTTCTTCTGTTTTTGTTTGTTTTATTCCTTACTGTGGTGCTAGAACCTCTAGGACGATGTTCAACAGAAATAGTGACAGCCATGATCTTAGAGTAAAAACATAAAGACTTTTACTTTTTTTTTTTTTTTGAGATAGAGTCTCACTCTGTTGCCAGGCACCAGGCTGGAGTGCAGTGGCACAATCTTGGCTCACTGCAACTTCCGCCTCCTGGGTTCAAGCAATTCTCCTGCCTCAGCCTCCTGAGTAGCTGGGATTACAGGTGCACGCCACCACGCCCAGCTAATTTTTGTATTTTTAGTAGAGACGGGGTTTCACCGTGTTGGCCAGGATGGTCTCGATCTCTTGACCTCGCGATCCGCCCGCCTCGGCCTCCCAAAGTGCTGGGATTACAGGCTTGAGCCACCGTGCCCGGCCTGACTTTTACTATTAAATGTAGGCTAGCTGAAGATTTTTCATAGATGCTTTTATCAGGGTGATGATGTTTCATTCTATTCCTAGTTTGGGTAGTTTGCAAACAGTTTTTATTGAATAGGTGTTTGTTTTTGATAGAAGGTTTTTCTGTATCTATTATCAAAGTGATCATATTTTTTTCCCTGTTGTCTGTTCTTAAGTGAAGTTCATGGATCAGTTTTCAAATATTAAATCAAGGTTGTATTTCTGGGATAAACTTCACCTAGACATGATTATTAATCTTTTAAAGTATTGTTATGTTTGGTTTGCTTATATTTTATTAATAGTATTTGTATTTTTATGCATAAGAAAACTTACTCTGTAGTTGTTTTCTTCTAATTTTCTTTCTTTTTCTGGCTTTAGAGAAAGGGTAATGTTGTTCTCATTGAATAAACGGAAAATAATTCTCCTCTTCAGTTTTCTGAAAGCTTTTGTATAGAATTGCATTATTCCTACCTTAATGGTTTGATTGAATTCACCAGTGAGTCCATCTTGGCCTAGGGTTTTCTTTGTGTCCACAATCTTTCTATTGGCCTCTGGATGTCCAGTGGCTCCAGCCTCCCAGGCCATATAAACACAGGTCCCCATAAGCTCATCAGGAAGCACTGACTGCATGAACAATAAGAATAGCTTATTCCAGTCTTATCTAAGCCAACTCATGTGCTGTATTCATAAAGCCTATCTAACACCTGGGCTTAAAACAGAAGTCTACTGGAAACAACATGATACATAACCCTCATTCCTCTATTTAAATAATAAAATATAATTCAAACAACTTCCACAGAACAGAAAGTAGCTCAGGAGTCTACTAGCTGTCTTAACTAGGGTTTTGGTCGTGACCACCTCTGGGTTTCTATCAATATCCTCGGGTTTCCAAGGACAAAGTTCACGAGTAGATGTACCTAAAAGTCCTCTGGAGTCCTGTCAAAAGTTCAACCTCAGAACAGTTTTCTAAGCTGACATACAGCCAGGAATAGTTTATGTTTCTATAAGCTGGAGAGTTAAAGCCTCATAATTCACGGGATGTGAGGTAGAGAACTCAAAAGGGTATCATATTAATTGGGTAGAAATGTTAGCCCTGGACTAAAGGACCTCCATAGCGAAACTTCAAAGTGAGCCCAAAAAGCATCACACTGTGTACTGGTAAATTTATGTCCCAGAAAAAAGCTCAAAATTATTTATAGGGTTACAAAAATATTCAGCACCCAACAAGGTAAAATTCAAAGTGACTGATTGCAATAAAAATTTCCAGGCATACAAAGAAGTAGGAAAATATCACTCATAATGAGAAAAAAAAATTATTCAATAGAAAGATAACCACAAATGACAGAGATGAGAGGCTATGCAGACAAGGAAAAGAAACAGTTATTGTTACTACATTCCACATGGAAAAGCTATTGTTACTATATTCCACGTAGAAAAGCTCAAATATGTTAAGTGAAAAGACATTCTAAAAGACTCAACTCAAATTTCTAGAAAGGAAAAGACGGAATGCAACAGAGAGCAACAGAGGGGAAGATTAGTGAATTGAGCTGCAGCAGAGAGAAAAATTAGACAGAAATAGAAAATATTAAAATAAAACCAGAGAGGACAAAATACACAAGATCACAACATCAACAGTGCACATTATTTTAATCATTGCCAAAACTCTATTAGGTAAGCCCTGAGAGTTTCCCATTTTATAGATGAGGAAACTGAGGCTCAGAGAAGTGACATCACTTGCCCAAGGTGACCCAGCAAGGCAGAAAAGAAGCATAGATTTCACACCAGGTCGGCATGAGCGCTTCCCTTTACTCCCTATGATAAACTAATTCAGCACGACATGAAGCATCTGTCATGATCTTGAAACGGTCCCTGAAAAAACTTAATAAAATTGAGGAAGTGGGCCAGGTGCGGTGGCTCAAGCCAGTAATCCCAGCACTTTGGGAACAGGAATACTACTGTTCCCTTGCTCACACTGTTCACCTGAGGTGGATCACCTGTGGTCAGAGTTCGAGACCAGCCTGGCTAACACGGTGAAACCCCATCTAGAGATACAAAATTACAAAAGATACAAAAATTAGCTGGGCGTGGTGGTGCATGAGAATAGTTGGGAGAATCACTTGAACCTGGTAGGCGGCGGTTGCAGTGAGCTGAGATCGCACCACTACACTCCAGTATGGGAGACAGAGCCAGACTCTGTCTCAAAAAAAAAAAAAAATAATAATAATAATAATAAATAAATAAGCCAGGCGCGGTGGCTCACGCTTGTAATCCCAGCACTTTGGGAGGCCGACGTGGGTGGATCACGAGGTCAAGAGATCAAGACTAACCTGGCCAACATGGTGAAATCCCGTCTCTACTAAAAAAATACAAAAATTAGCTGGGCGTGGTGGTGTGCGCCTGTAGTCCCAGCTACTCGAGAGGCTGAGGCAGGAGAATTGCTTGAACCTGGGAGGCGGAGGTTGCAGTGAGCCAAGATTGCACCACTGCACTCCATCCTGGTGCCTGGTGACAGAGCGAGACTCCGTCTCAAATAAATAAATAAATAAAATAATAAATAAAATAAAATTGATTAAGGGGAAAAAACAAAATTCACCCAGGCTTCTGGCATGGTCAGCAGCAATCATTAAGCCAGCTTACCCTCTGGCCCACTTCCTTGTAGATGGTCACTGTTTACTATGTGAAAGTAACAGACCTTGTCACAAGATCCTTTGTTTCTTTTCTGTTCTATAGATAAAATTTAACACATTGTAAAAGGATATGCTTTCTGTTCGAGTTTTTCCTTTAGGCTGCACTTAATAAAACTACCCACACCAGGTGGTCTGAAGGGCCCAGCAAAGAAATGACTCATAGAAGAATACAGTTTCCACATCCTTATAATTCCATCCCACTCACCCCAACCAAGTGACAATATTCTGCCTTTTTGCCCTTCATGATCCCTTTAAAAATCCTTGCCCAGAAACCCTTGAGGAAATGAATCTGAGACTTGAGAATTCCTATTGTTTCCTTGTTTGGTGGCCTTGTGATGATTAAACCCTTCTCTGCTTCAAATCCCCTTTGTCGTCTAAGTGTATTGGTCTATTGCCGCACAGCGGGCATATGAACCTGTTAGTCCTATAACAATCTGGCCCCTGGCAATCTCTCCCATCTAATCTGGGGCCCTAGCTCCCCTCACAACCTGTGCTCCAGCCATACCTCATGTCCCCCTAAGGTGCTTTGCTCTTTGACCCTTCTGTTCCGTTGCTCACGCTGTTCACACTCTCTGGAAGTGACCATTGTACTTCAGGGAGAATTGCGCCATGGCTCTCACACATTTTACAGTATCCTGTAGAGTGTGAGCTCTCTCTAGAGTGCGAGCTCTCTGCGGGTGGAGGCTACATCTTACTCACCTCTGTGTCCTAAACACCCAGCACTGTGCCTGGCACACAGCAGATGCTCAATAATAAATTAGATGCTCTCCCCCAAACATTTTTATTTCTCTCCACTATGAGAAAAACAGCCAAGCCCTTCTGATCTGTCATTTCATTCTTCAGGCACATAGGAGAGGCACATTTATGTCTATCACTACATTGGTTTTCCCTTATATTGTTGGCCTTCAATACTGAATTGTCTATATCACCTGCAAAGCTTTGGGCATGCTTGGGCTTCCTCTCCAGAAAAGAAGACCAGCAGAGCACACATATGTTTCCCTAGGGCTAATTCCATCTAATTGCTCTGCTTCCAGAAGGTTTAATCATATGCAAATGGCAAGTGGATGGATAGGTTCTATCAGTTCCATCTTGAGCGAAGTTTCTTTTCCTCATCTCACTTCTCATGTGGTAGGAATGAGAGTGATCCACCATTGATCCTGTGCTAGACGCCAAGCATTGGAACTTTAAGCAATGATGAGGCATATTGAAGCTTGCCTTCACAAAACTTGCAGCAGGGCTTGCAAACTCAAATTCCCAACACACAAACTTAAGTGAGAGAAGTATCCCAGGCAGAGATGGTGGCAAACAGGAGAATGCAGCTGTGTTTCACGGGGGCAGCCTCTTCTTGCTCCATCTACCTATTACCATGTAAGGGTTCTAGTCTGCTGCTGCTAGACGTTTTGACTTTTCAGTACTACTGAGAAATATGGATCTGTATATAAAATCTGAGTTTTAGCAATGGCTAATAATTCTAAATTTAGAAAAAAAAATCATGGTTTAAAATAAAACACATCTTTTGGCATGATCTGGTCTGATTTTGCCAATTTTCAATTTCTGGTTTAGATTTTCTCATGGACATAAGGAGTAAAACCAATCTACGTTTGAATTCTATTCTATCACATGTTTTCTGGGTGACCTTGGGCAGGTTGTTAGATATCTCTGAGCATGAATTTCTTTATCTGTAAAATGGAACCTCACTTTTGATGCAAAGCTAATATAAGCTCCACAAGAGCAGTGACTTTGCCCATTTTATTTATTGTACTATTCTTCACACCTAGAACAGTGTCTTGGGCACATCAGGGGCTCAATGATGTTACCAGAAAGACTAAATATTATGTCATTTTTGTCTTCAGTGCGAGGGCTGTGACAAGCAGAACCCCAGGTAGTGTCGTAACAAAACATGAACTAAACAGCCCATGACCAGTTAGGATTCATTTGTTTGCCATTCATTCATTCTATCAGTTGATAGAAACTCAACTCAAAACAAAAAAGGACATTTGCTGGCTCAGATAAAGCTCAAGGCTTCAGGTATGGCTGAATCCAGAGGCTCAAAATTGTCTTTCTCGTCTTTTAACTCTATTTTCCTCTGTATTGGCTTTAGTCTCATACAGGATCTCCCTATGTGGTAGTAAGATGACTTCTGGCAGACTGATGTTAGATTTCTTCAGGTATAAACACTCCTGCCCTTTCCCATAACTGTCCCAGTTAAATTCTCATTGGCTCTCATTGGGTCACATGCCCATCCCTTACCCACTCCCTGTGGCTGGAAGAATGAGATGCTCTAATTGGCTGGGCCTGAGTCACACCCATCCATGATTCAATCGGTCCCTCTAAACCGTGCAAATTTAGAACTGAGGAGGGAGTGAGTCCCTAAAGAAGGAAGAGAGAATAAATGCTGGTGAGAAAAATGGTGTCTGCTCTGGAGACTACATCTGTATGCTTTGGGTCTATAAGCAGCACCATGTAACCTTGCCTTTAGAGAGGTCTTATATTTCTCCTTTCCTAAAGTCAGAGAAAAGCTACAGAGGGATAGGTACTAGTGCACACCTCCCACCATACTGCAAGCTGAGGGCTGCTTTGGCTCAAGGCTAATGAGGCATAAGGTATTTGCAAACCCTCTCTAGAGACGTTGCAAAACACAGGAGAAATTTAATATTATCATCAAGTAATCACACCACACACTGGATTTTTTTAAATGCACTCCTTCTTTCCTTTGATCCTGTTCTGATGGATAATGCCCATGGTATTTGCTGCGACCTAAATCCCTCACAAGATTGCTGGTGAGGAAAACTGCACCATAAGAGAACAGCGGCCCTGAATATCAAGTGTAAGGGGCCAGTTACTCCTCTTTCTTGAGACGTCATCCACCCGGCTTGCATATTCATGGGATCTGAAATGCAGATGAGACGGCAGCTGCTAATTAAAATCAGCTCACTTTGTTGTGGAGAGATTTGGGGACTCCAGGGAGGCCTCTTGAAGCTGATCAGTGGTGAAATGTCCTCTTCAGGGGTTGTTCTGTTCCCTCCCAGGGTGGTCCTATGGAATAATAAAAAATCTGGATCTTTCAGCTTGGAGAAGCAGATGCTTGCCCTCTGGCTGGCTTGTGTGGGGGTTTGAAAGTCTGGATATTGACCGAGAAGGGCAGAGCCATATTTTTTTCTGTGGCAGAGCTATCCTAAATTAGATCTTTCCTCTTTTCAAGGATGTAGGAATGGGACTGGAATAGAAATGGGGGCCTGTGGCAATTTGACTTGGAAGAGTGCTGGAGCTGTGGTGTTTATTCTCTGGGATGCTCTAGGGCAGTGTTTCCCCAAATTTAATAAACACACACCCCACCTGAACATCTTGTGAATGCACAGATGAGATTTTAGCAGGCCAGGGGTGGGGGTTGAGATTTGGCATGTCTTACATGCTCCCAGGTGGTGCCAACACTGATGGTCTACAGGCCACTCTTTAAATACAAGGGTGTTGAGCAATAGTTCCCAAGCTCGGATGCATATTAAATCACTTGGAAAGCTTTTAAATATCAGAATGCCCAAATAACACCAAGAATAGTTAACTTAGAATCTCTGGGTGGCACCCAGGAATCAGCATTTTTTTGGGGGACAGGGTCTCGCTCTGTCACTCAGACTGGAATACAATGGCACAATCTCAGCTCACTGCAACCTCTGCCTCCCAGGCTCAAGTGATCCTCCTGCCTCAGCCTCCCAGTAGCGAGGACTACAGGTGTGCACCACTGCACCCAGCTAATTTTTGTAATTTTTGCAGAGTTTTGCCATGTTGCTCAGGATGGTCTCAAACTTCTGAGCTTAGGTGATCTGCCCACCTTGACTTCTCAAAGTACTGAGATTACAACCACAAGTGTGCTCAGCCGGGAATCAGGATTTCTGTAAAGTCTTTCAGATAATTCCTACTTGTAGTCACATTTGACAATCAGTGATGCGGTAGCTCTCAACCATGGCTACTATACCTTATAATTGCCTGAGAAATATAAAAAGTACCAATGCTCAGCCCTACCGAAGGCCTAATCTCTTGAGATGTGTGTATTGTGGGGATAAACTTGAGCGTTTCTACATTCTAAAAGCTTCAGAGCTGATTATCTGCAGCCAAGGTTGGGAATCAGAGTTGCAGACAGACTCAACCTATGTGGTTCTCTCCAATCCAGAGACCTTGTAAAGTCTTACTGTTGTTGTCATTGGGAACATTGGCATCGCTTTCAGACTTAGCTCTGTACCTTCCAAGGCTAGCAGTTTGCAGAACCAAAACTTCTATACCACTTACTATGCTTCTCCTTCCTAATTACATAAGCAATACATGTTTATTGCTGGAACTTTGGAAAAGCAGAAAAGTTCACCAGATAAAATGTGCCCTAACAGTACCCACAAATATAGCTTCTGTTCCCAAAGTACTCCCTGAATCTAACCACTGCTTCCATTTTGGCTTATATTATTCTTAGATTATTTAACAAGGCAACTGACCAATAGGAGTCATTTAACATTTAAAATGAATGAATGAAGGAGTAAAGCTGAACAAAACATTAAAAAAAATAGTTATCCATGGATGGCATATGTCAGGAGGTTACTCTAGACTATAATTCACTTCCCCCACCCTGTAAGCAGCCAAGCCCAATTACCTACAAATACTTCCCAAAGTGAGAGTTAACATCATACTCACTCTTGGTAAGGTACTGGAAAATTAATTGCTCTGTTTCTCAAGACCTTTTCTGTGCAATAACAATTAAAAAAAACCTCCATCCACCATAGCAATTATCTATAATTACTAATGAAAACAGGTGTCTTAAATGCCTTTTCACATTGAGACATGAATGGTTAATTATCATAGCAGGTTACTGTCAATATCCAATTTTCAGTGAGATGTTGAGATCAAACATAATGTGGAAGATAGTGGGGTCACACAAAGGGAACAGGAGCTTCCTGGATGCTACTCACTAGAAGAAATTTGGCAGAGGGGCAGAGGTTGACAGGCATTAAAATAAGAAGCAGAGAGCTTCGTGGGCATGCAGAATACTGCATGGCTGAAAGAAGTATGAAATATCCCTGTAGAGGAGATACAAATCTCTTATTCCAAAACCTTTTTCATGGAGTGAAATGAGCTCAATCAAGCCATTGTCTCTGAGCCTAGTTTCTGTATCTGTTGAGAATCCAAAAGAATGCCTAAATTTATTAGGCTACAATAGTACTTTTGTATAAAAGATAATAGAATTGTCATGGGGAAGTAACCAAAAGAATTGGAAAAAAATGGGTTAGCATTGTGTTTGGCATGTGCCTAGAGGTCAAGATGATGATTCCATTCTCCTATTTCTCCCTTAAAGTTCTCTTTGGGTCCTAATTTTTGTGAACTTGTGATTATAAAGGTGGACCAGGTATAACAGGTATCTAAGTACTGTGTAAGTTAGAACCCTGTACTCTTTTCCCTATACTTCCTGTTGCAATGCATACTGGGAGTTAAAACTTAAGAGCAGATGCAAGAACAACTTCAGAACTTGGTGGGGCGGGCTTAAGACAGCGGCTCAGCTGGGTGCAATGGCTCATGCCTGTAATCCCAACACTTTGGGGGACCAAGGCGGGCTGATCACTTGAGGTCAGGAGTTTGAGACCAGCCCGGCCAACATATTGAAACCCCGTCTCTGCTGTTGTTTCCTGGTATTCATTCCCCTCTCCCCTCTTTCTGCCATCCCTGAATTTTGATAGAAGATTCTTCAGGTGCTGATAACAATATTTAGCTCTATGATTAGAGCATGTGATCCTGCTCAACCAGTCAGCATTCTCCTAGCTATGTTGATTGGTTCAGGGTGAGCATATGACCTAAGCCAGTCCAATCACAGTGAATCTTAGGTGAGAATCTCTTAAGGAACTCTGGATCACAGAAGCTCTTTTCTTCCAGATGTTGAGTTCAGCAGATACTAAGCCTCATACTCCTGAACGCAGTTTACTAGTGAGAGAAGCCATCTTGGAGAGGCAGCTAAGAGATCTGCCAAAAAGCAGAGCTGCAAAACTGCTACCCCAATGCTATTTTCAATCTTTGGAGCAAACCACATCTGAAATTCATCATAATTCTGGACTTCTCTGTTGCATGAGTCAATAAATTCTCTCTCTTGCTTATTTTAAAGCAAATTTGTTTATCTTTTCATTACTTGGAACATGAAGTCGTGACTGATACACAGAGTTCTTCTTTCTTCCCCGTTAACTTTTTCCTGAGAGAGCTATTGCCAAAAATCAAGTCAATCATTCCAATTGATGTGATTGACTTTAGCTGAAGATGCAGTCTGCCTTTCCATCTTCTAGGAATATCCCCTACCTTTTCTGTAATCCAGCCTGTCAGCATTTATTGAACACCCACTTTGTTCTAAGCCCTGAACCAGAAGTTCTGAGACATCCCAATAATAACAAAGATCATGTCTGTAAGAAGCTGGCAGTATAGTGAAATGGAATGAGCCATGGCTTAAGAAATCCATGCTCAGCTGGGTGCGGTGGCTCATGCCTGTCATCCCAACACTTTGGGAGGCCAAGGTGGGAGGCTTGCTTGAGACCAGGAGTTTAAGACCAGCCTGGGCAACACAGTGAGCCCTGTCTCTAGAAACAAATATTAGCCAGACATGGTGTCACATGCCTATAATCCTAGCTACTTGGGTGACTGAGGTGGGAGGATGACCTGAGCCCAGGAGTTTGAGGCTGCAACGAGCTATGATCGTGCCACTGCACTCCACCCTGGGTGACAGAGTGAGAATCTCTCTAAAGAAAAGGAAAAAGAAAAAAAATCCATGTTTGCTTTGCCCTCGGTTTCCTGTGCAATCTTGGGCTAATCACTAGCCTTCTCTGGGCTTTAGCTTCCCACCTAAAAAATGAGGGCAGTCGTTGACAATTCTCTAAAATCCTTTCTAGCATTAACACTCCACGTCTCTGTGTACAAATAATTTAAATAAACTTGATGCTGTGTCTGATAAAAATAGACAGCTTTAGCGTTATTTATCCCACCAATATTTGTGAAGAGTGTAGTATATTCTAGGAGCTAGTGAGAAAGTGGTGAACAAAACAGAACAACACCTCCTTTCTTAGAGCTTACACTGTGGTGGGGAAGGCAGATAATAATTATCTTTGTAAGCTATACAGTCGATTTTCATTATGACCAGACTCCATATTTGTGAATTTGCTTACTTGCTAAAATTTATTTTTAACCCCCAAACCAATACTCATGGCACCTTCAGAGTCATTCACAGGCATGTGCAGAGCCCTGAAACATTTTAATCATGTGATAGAAACATTCCTAGCTTAGGGTAAACAGGGCAACACTCTGCCATCTTGTTTCAGCTCTCATATGATAAACAAATATCTTTTTTTAATAGTCTATTTAGTGCCGTATTTGTCACATTGTGTGCTTTTTCTTGGTGATTTTGCTGTTTAAAATTGTCCCCCAAATAAAGTGCGGAAGTGCTACCTCGTGTTCCAAATGCTGTGACGTGCCTGGAGAAGGACATACGTGTGTTGGATAGGTGTCGCCCAGGCCTGTGTTACTGTACTGTTGATTGTGAGCTCACTGTTAATGAATCAGTATATATTATAAAAGCTGTCTTTAAACACAAATAGACAAAAAACAACGTTATGTATTGATTGATTGACAAAAACGTTGTGGTCAGGGGCTTGCAGGAACCCAACCCTGTATTTCTCTTAGGAGCCATGGCTCAGGATTTCCTAATTGGGAGTTTGTGGTGACTTTACTGAAAATAACAAGAAGTGACTATGTGCTAAGTCACTTTCTTGTTATTGATAAATAAGCTTGAAACTATCTATTTCGACCAGACACAGCATCAAGTTTATTTAAATTATTTGCACATAGAGATGTGAGGTGTTAATGCTGGAAAGGATTTTAGAGAATTGTCAATCACTGCCCTCATTTTGTAGATGGGAAGCTAAAGCCCAGAGAGGGGTAGTGATTAGCCCAAGATCACACAGCAAACTGGGGGCAAAGCAAACATGGATTTGGTAAGAGCCGTAGAAGAATGCAAAGCAGGGAGGCAGAAAAGGAAGTTTATATTTGTTATTTCAACTTTTAGTTTAATTTTATTTTGTTTTCGAGACAGTCTCACTCCGTCACCCAGGCTGGAGTGCAGCGGCACAGTTATAGCTCACTGCAGCCTTCAGTTACTCATGTCAGGTGATCGGGAATCTGTATTTTAAAAGGGTGTCAAAAGAGTGTGTCCAGGCAAAGGACAGGGCAAAAATGAGAGCACTTTGGTGGGAGTGTGCTTTTCATGTTTGAGGAGCTGCCTGAGGCTGCAGTGGCTGGAGAGAAGTGAGCCAGAGGGACTGTGGGAGAAGATGAGATTGATGAGATGGCGAATCTTGAATGACAGACCTGCACAGTCACATATATCTCCTTCCTGGGTAGAGGTTGCTGGGAGTTTGAGAGGCTCTTTCTTGTTGCAAAAGTCCTTGAACTTGAGCAGTAAATTATCCTCAAAGTTCCATTAGAGCACCTTGGCATGGTTCTCTCCTCGGATGCCCTGTGCCATGTTCCTCCTGAGAAGTGGCTATAAATAACCTGAGATTCTGCTCCCATCAGGGAAATAGTGCCGGGAGTTGTCTCCCGGGTATGTTAATAACCACCCTCTTTCTCCCCCAAATTAATATTGTTATGAGGCAGCTTTGCCACGGGTGTCTTCTAATCATCATTCAATCCCAGCACTCAAATGTCCTGTTTTTCACCAGGCCGAGCTTCTCCTTAGTGGCCTCAAAGGGACATTGGGTTCAGTTGAAATTCCAGGCAAATACCTTTCTCAGACAAATCCATTGCATGGAGCTTTACAGATTATATTTTTGATCTAATTATCTGAATTCATCTTTATGACAGATCCATGATTATACATAATTTGGACAAATTTTGTGCAAAATCTAAGATTCAAGGAGAATGCAAGAGATTTGAATTCAAGTTTTTCCAGCTCCTTAGGGGAGAGGAAAGAAGAGGGAATTGACATATGTTGAGCAATATTCTGCTTATTCATTCATTCTTCATTCATTATTTCAATGTTTATTGAACACTTACTATGTGCCAGGCACTGTTTTAAGTGCTGGGAATAGAGTGGAGTACCAAATGGTACACTCCCAAGAAAGTTACAGTCACCCCTCAGTACCGGAGGGGATTGATTCCAGGAGCCCAGGAGATATCAAAATCCACAAATGTTCTATTCCTTTATATAAAATGACATCATCTTTGCATGTAAACTATGCATATTTCATATACTTTAAATCATCTCTAGATTACTTATAAAACCTAATACGATGTAAAGGCTATGCGAGTCTTGTTACAGTGTATTTAAAAATTTTGTATTACTTTTTGTTGTTTTGTTGTTTTTATTTTTCAGAATATTTTTATCTGTGATTGGTTGAATCTAAGGAGGCAGAACCCACAGATATGGAGTGCTGATTGTTTAATAATAATTAAGTGAAAAGTGGAATGATGCTCTAGTTAAGGTATGGGACTCTGGAGTCAGACTGTGTTCAGATTCCAACCAGCCCTGGCACCTACTAGTTGTATAACTTTGGGTAAGTCATTTAACCTTCTGGTGCCTCAGTTTCATCTGTTAAATGGGAAATAATAAGGATATCTGAGTCATCACTTATTTAGCAGAATGGCTTAATATTTAACATGTGTAGTACAAAATGGATTGATGGTGTTTGGTGAGTAAACTAAATAAACACATGTCGTGAAGGAGGAATTCAGAGAGATCTGAAAAGTGGAAAAGGAAACAGGCTTCGTCTGGTTAGGCTAAGTGCTGTGTATAGCTCATCTCATCTAAATCTGTATAATCTCAAGTTTGACCATATTTTTTTCTCTTTTTTCCCCTAACAAATGAGGAAACTGAGAACCAGGAGTGTAAGGTCATTTGCCACTCAGCATATAGCGTAAGATCTGAGTTGCAGAGTGAGGAGCTGAACCTAGGTAAGGTTTGATTCCACAAAGTTCTACCTTCCCAGGTAAAACTGCACTGTGGCACTGATAAGTGAATAGTTATTTGACTCGTAAATACAAAATACCTTTCCCCTTCCCTCCACCTAAGTAACATGGGACAAAGGGCTACAGGAAGAGAACAAGGGAATATCAGTTCAGTAGGTAGCCTTACAGCTCAGTGCGGCCAATACTCACTTTATGCTCCACTATGACAAATGGCCACAATATGTCTGCTTGCACTTTGGGTGCGGTGGGGTGGGGTGGCGTAGGGAACCCACTGCCTCCCCAGGCAGTCCATCTTTTTGCAGACCTCTGGGTTTGTCTGAGGTGCCTGTTGGGCAAGTTCTCTCTCTTGCTCATTTTTAAACCACTTTGATTCCTTGTTCATTCAAAATTGTTTCTTCTCATGTAACCCTCATGTATCCTTTGTTTTCCTAGGAATATAAAGGAACTAACTACCAAATCTTCTCAGATTTAAGTGGAAGAATGTGTTCTCTTTCCTCTTTTTTTGAGAAAGCTCTGACGGAGGTTATACCATCTTTATTCATTATCAGAAAAAGCCTCTATGTGGAAGTCAGGATTAATGCTCATAAGCCCAGAAAAAAATGTCGTGTTTATGATACAGTTTTGCACAGGTAGATTATTTTAGGGATAATGATAGTTAAAATTTATGAAGTGCTTATTAAAACCAAGCACTATACCATCACTCTGTATAGGTTATTTGCTCATTTAATTCTCCCAACAGCCCTAAAGACTTTGATTAGCTCTGATTAGTAGATGGGGAAATTAGGACTGAGATAAGTCAAGTTCCTTGTGTAATAACATTTAGTAAGTGGTAGAGTCATCTTTTTGAACCCATGTTATCTGACTCCACTGTCCACTTTCTTAACCACAAGACACAACTTCTGAGGCGGGAGGATCACAAGGTCAGGAGATCGATACCATCCTGGGCAACATGGTGAAACCTCGTCTCTACTAAAAATGCAAAAATTAGCTAGGCATGGTGGTGGGTGTCTGTAATCCCAGGTACTAGGGAGGTTGAGGCAGAAGAATCACTTGAAGCAGGGAGTCAGAGGTTGCAGTGAGCCCAGATCATGCCACTGTACTCCAGCCTGGCAACAGAGCAAGATTTCGTTCCCCCCCTCCAAAAAAAAAGAAAGGAAAAAAACAACTGTATGGACTCTAAGTTGCTACATTACTGTTAGCAAGACTAATAGTTTGTTTCTGTGCCTAGTGACATTCTTGGTGTATGATGAATACTTCATAAACATTGAATGAATGAATGAATGGATGGATGAGTGACCTCATGCATAGGACTGGAACAGCCTCTGTGTGGCTTTTTCATTTTGCTTTTGAAAAAAAGTCAATTTCCCTTATGGACCTTCAAAGGTAATATTAAATATCCAACCCTAATTTGTTGGAATAGGAATTTTGGAAACATCCTTGGTAAGAGTAGCTTTGACTTTGGGGAATTGGGAGCATCTTTTGGATTCCAGAAGCCTGTAATGACTCTCCTTCCCCATCTGCATTGATTAACCTTGGTAATTCCCAGGTCTTCTCTTAGGTGCAACCTGCGACATTAAGAAAACAAAGGTGAGGGCTCTAGTGTCAAAGAGTTTTACTGCTATTTATTTTTTCATGAATTTATTATAAATAGGGTACTTGAAGGAACCAATGAGCTATGAATCATTTACATACTCTGAGAGCCCATTCATTTATTCATTGGCCCAGCTATGGAATGAACGTGTGGGGAGGGCATTAATTTTGCTAGAAGCAACAGCAGAGTGCACGCTGCTTCATCCTTTAGACTAATATGTCTTGTAGGACCTGGCGATTCAGAGGTGGGAGGTCTGGGGAAAGGTCCAGCTGTAATTTGGAACCAGTGTGCCTGTAACTACTCAAAGTTAGCACTGTCTGCAGGGATCGTGGTGACGGTGCCAAGATAAGGTCAGGAGTACAAGCATTTTAAGTGGCTGTATTCATAAATCACCAATGCCGTTTAAAGAGTTTACTTGGAACAGTTGCACCATGAGTTGAAGATGTCCCAAAAAGGAGGCTTCCAGAAGGAGGAGGATATAGTATTTTGAAGTTAGGGAGTGTTTGGGTCCCAGCTCCAGTACTTCTTTTCTTGATTTTTAGAATTCCCCATCAGTGAGGATGTCAGAATCTGTTCATGGAATCTGGCTGAGGTTAAGCGGTTTAATGAAATAATAAGCTTCTTTAGAACTAGTCAGAGGGGGTTTCAAATCTTGGCTCCACCACTTACGAGCTGTGAGTCCTTAGGCATGGTTTTTATTTTATTTATTTATTTATTTATTTTTTTAACTTCCTGAGTCTCAGTTTCCTCAGCTGTAAATGACAATGGGTATATCTAAACATTCAGAGCTGTTTGAGGACTAATGCATTAATGCATGGAAAGCTTCCGGCTTTTTCAAGGTTCTGTTTCATTCTTTCCCCCAGTTCCCCTCATAGGCTACCAGTGCATAGTGATAAATCCTCTTGTTGTTTTGATATAGGGTCTCACTCTGTTGCCCAGGCTGGGGTACAGTGGCATGATCTTGGCTCACTGGGCAACGCATCCTGGGCTCAAGTAGTCTTCCCACCTCAGTCTCCCCAGTAGCTGGGACCACAGCTGTATACCACCATACCTGGCTAATTCTGGTATTTTTTGATAGGGTCTCTCCATATCACCCAGGCTGGCCTCGAACTCCTGTACTCAAGTGATCCACCAGCCTTGGCCTCCCCAGGTGTTGGGATTACAGGCATGAGCCACTGAACCTGGCCAATAAATCCTCGTCTTAGTTAATACAAATTTTATACCAGAAATCTGATGTTTGAAGTTAATATAAAGTCCAGTTCAGGTTGCCTTAGACAGCAAAAGGGATTTATTGACTTGGGTAAATGAGTTAATATTTACCCAATGAGATATGGCTTCAAATGGGATTTGATCTAAGGCACAAGGATGTTTCCCATCTCTGCTCTCCACCTTCTTTTCTGCCTCATCCTAAAAGTGACTCCCTTCATAATTCAAAATGGTTGCCAGGAGCTTGCAGGAGTCCTTTGTATTTCCCAGTCTTCTCTTGGGACATTAAGAAAACAAATGGGCTGGGTACAGTGGCTCACATCGGTAATCCTAGCATTTTGGGTGGATCACCTGAGGTCACGGGTTCGAGACTAGCCTGACCAATATGGTAAAACACCCTCTCTACTAAAAATACAAAAATTAGCTGGGTGTGGTGGTGCACACCTGTAATCCCAGCTACCGGGAAGGCTGAGACAGAATTGCTTGAACCTGGGAAGTAGGGGTTGTAGTGAGACGAGATGGCACCACTGCACTCTGGCCTCAGCAAAAGAGCAAGACCCTGTTTCAGAAAGAAAGTGAGAAAGAGGGAGGGAAGGAAGGAAGGAAGGAGGGAAGGAGGGAAGGAGGGAGGGAGGGAAGGAGGGAGGGAGGGAAGGAAGGAAGGGAAGAGAGGGAGAAAGAGTGAGAGTTCTTGTGTCACAGATATTTTATTATTATTTATATTTTCATGAATTTATAATAGGGTATTTATAGCAAAAATAAATACAGACTTATAGCATATAAGTCCTCTGTTTCCTCCCCATGCTGTCCCCTGTAGTTATCCTAGGTAGGTATGAAGGACGTTTTTTTACCTCTAGCAAATAGATCTCTTATCTCATCGGCTCACATTGTATCAGGTTTGAACCAATCAGGATGGCTTCCTGAAGCATGCAGATTGGTTTAAGGCAATCAGAACCCACCCCTGGAGGTGAGGAAGAGGCTGTGTATTTAAGACACAGAAGATGCCCAGCCAAAACCTGTGCTTTTATTACCAAGAGGGAAAAGGAGTAGATGCTAAGTATTGTTTTTTTTAATACTTTTTACTTTCCCCCCAAAATAGAGTAAGCATATTCGCCCAGAACGCTCATAGTTGTGATCTTGTGCTATTTTAGAGGACCTGGTGCATGCTAGATTTTAATAGGATTTTATTTGTAATGCTTCACAGCCATGACTGGTTTATTTTGGGTCACAATGAGCTGAGGATCATCATCTGGTTTGGATTCTGAGGTTTCTGGGCCTCCCTGTTGGAAGATTTTATGCGGCCCCTGTAATAGTGGAAAATATGCTCAATTGTAAGGAGTTAATTGGCACTAACTAAAGCACAGTGAACAATTTGGTGGTGATTCACAAGGAAAGGATGGCTAAGGTTTAACAATGAAGCCATAAGAAATTTGCTTTAGAATTTAGTAGCACAATTTTTTTTTTTTAAAATAGCAGCTCAGTTATTCAAAATCACTATGCCTAACTCACAAACCAGGAAATGCTCAAATGAAAGCACGTGTTTCAGTTCTGGAGTTCCAATCTCATCTTTTCTCTCTGCTATGGTAGTAGCGTTGTAGACCTGGTGAACACTCAGGCTGCAAATCTCATGGACACAAGATCGAATCCCTGCTCTACATTTTTGCTAGATGGACCTGTATTCTCTCACCTGTAAAATGGAAGTGACAGCTACTGCAGAGAATTGTGGTAAAACTTAAAACAGATCACGTAAAGCACAGTGCCTAGCGCAGGGTGAGATAGAGTGATCAATAGTACGTGCTAATATCAGGAGTGGTAATAGAAGTTGGTGGAAAAATGTGTGTCATCTCAAGTAATCTACCCTCTTGATGCCTCAGTTTCTTCACTTATAGAACAGGGAAATTAATACTCCTACTTTATGGAGTTGTTGGGAAGAGCAAGTGAATTAAAACACATCATTCAATGCTTGGCACACAGCAGGTGTTCAGAAAGCAGGCTGTGGTCCAGTGGTTCTCAATCGGGGTGATTTTATCTCCTAGAGGTCATTTGGCAATGTCTGGAGACATTTTTATCACAATGGTTGGAGGGTACTATTGGCATCTAGAGCGTAGAGTCAGAAATGTGACTCAATATCCCACAATGCACAGGACAGGCCCCCACAACAAAGGATTATCTGGCCCAACAGATCAGTAGTGCTTGAGGTTGAGAGACTCTGCTATAGTCAATAGCCTGAACATGCTCATCTTTTGCTCCTTCTGTGGCTTTTGTAACTTCTGCTTCCCACAGAGAACTGCTCCCATGGGACAGATGCCAATTATTAGAAGAGAAGATGGCTAGACTGGCCGTGCGAAGTGGGTCTGGCTATTCTCATTTTAAAAAAACTGTTAAAAATAAAGCTTTAAAAAAACCTCATTATTCTAAAGCACCCCAGGCTCCACAACCCTCTGAGCCGGTCTTTTCAAAGCCAACCTGGGTTTAAATAGCAGCCTCATCCGTTGTGACCTTGAGCAAGTTATTACTCTTTATATCTCCTCTTTACTCAGTTGCAAAATGGCGATATTAATATATTTACCCACTAGGGTTGTTGCAAAAGCACTTGCCACAAAGCCCGACGCCATAGATGGCGCACGACGGCCACTGCCACGCCTTGGTGGTTGTTGCCTCTGAAACGGCATCGTGACATTCCCACCTGCCCTTCCCACCTGGGTGGATGCTTGGAAATACAAGCGGAACATAGAAAGGAAGGCATTTCCCCCAAAGTCAAAAGAAATCATAAATGTAAGGAAGTTGTTAATATTAATTTGCGGGATGATGAGGAACAGCCGGGGAGACTCCCTCTGGTGAGGATTTCATGAATTTCAGGAGTGCAGACCCAGCTCCCTGTGGAGCCTAAGTTCCTCGCTCCGGGTTTCTCTGCAGAGACAAACACCAGACCTCCTCTTTCTGGAGAAGCCTGCATCTTATTTTCTGACTACTTCACTTATTCCACTACAACAGGTTTTCTATTTTCTAGCAGAAAAAAAACGCAAAGCAGAAGCAAGAATGCATCCCCAACTATTTACCAATTGTGTTTTTTTTTCACCAGATCATGCAGGAAAACAGAATGAAGCCCCTTAGTGCATATGTTTGTGTGCAGCGTCTGTGTCTGCATGCTGTGTGTGGGGAGTAATGATTGCATGCATGTTGTGTGCTTCTAAGCAATTACGTACATGATTGTACTCCTGTGCATGTGCCCACAGTCACATACGCCTCTGCTTGTAAGGGCTTGTCTCCTGTTTTTATATGTATGTGTCTCAGGATTTACATGCAAGCCCATATGTATGTACTTTGTAACTTACATGTAAGATATATGTATGTGAATAGGCAAACTTAGTCATGTACTCATGTACTTAAACAACAAATACAAAGTGTGTCAGGATGCATATGAATACGCATACATGTGCTTATTGGCATGTGTGCATGTGAATATTTGTGCATGCGCTGAAGGTTGTGAATATAAGTTCATGTTGGTGCTTAAGTGTATTTTAGTGAACAGTATCAATGGCTGTGCATTTGGTACATTTCTGTGTTTGTAGGAGTGTATATGTGCACGTGTGCATGTGTGTGTAAGAAATAAGAACAGCAAAGATCTTCAGTGAATTTTTAGCTTTGTGGCCATCACATTTTTTTTTTTTTTTTTGAGATGGAGCCTTGCACTGTTGTCTGAGCTGGTATGCTGTGGAGCAATCTCAGCTCACTGCAACCTCCACTCCCAGGTTCAAGCGATTCTCCTTGCCTCAGTCTCCTGAGTAGCTGGGATTACAGACACCTACCACCACGTCTGGCTAATTTTTCTGTATTTTTAGTAGAGACGGGGTTTCACTATGTTGGCCAGGCTGGTCTCAAACTCCTGACCTTATGATCCTCCTGCCTTGGCCTCCCAAAGTGCTGGGATTACAGGTGTGAGCCACCACACCTGGCCTGTGCCCATCATTTTGTGAAGAAGAATGCGTTCTTCCCATAAATCAACTTGGGAAAGAAGCAGGGATAGAGACATTTAAACTGTGGGGGAAAAATTTTACTAGTCACTTGTTCCCCCTCCTTTCACAGTGAATACTTACTAACGTTTTAAAAACTGAGTATGCATTAAAAATGCGGTAGGGAAGCTATTTTTACAAGCTTCCTTGTGTATCTGACTTTCTCAGGAAGACCTGGAGTTGAAGCATCCAGACTTTGACCAACAGAATCTTGCTTCGTTTACATTCCAACAAACTGCACAACCAAGAGAACATGCTAGAAATTCCTGGCTTAGCTGTGTGTTTGCTGATCTATGGTTAAGAGTTGCCACTTGGACAGTTTTTAAAATGATGATGAGGACATTTTGCTGGTGCTGGAAAGGGAAGCCAGTGGACTCAATTCTATTATTTCAGAAAGTTCAAATTGTAGAAGGTTTGAGCTGACAAGGCACTTACGCATCACCTAGTTTAACTTTCTTTTTGCACGGACGAGTAAAATTTAGGGGGAGAGTTTCTAGGGGCTGGAAATAGGGCCGTGAACAAAATAAACAAGGTCTTCATGGAGCTTAAAATGTAGAGAGGGAGTTGTGAATGCCTCATTCCTTCTGTCTCTAGTCCGGCCACACTGCTTTCTTTCCATTGTTCCAAACTCCCTCCTGCCTCAGGAACTTTGCACTGCTGTTGTTCCATCTTTCTAAAATATTCCAGATCTTCCCTGAGTCACTTCTTCTCATCATGGAGTTCTCAGCTCTAATATTAACACTTCCTTGTATACACGATCTAAAATACTCCCCACACCTACAGTCATTTCCTAATAGATCACCCTGTTTTATGGTCTTCATAACCTGCAATGGTGAATTTTATGTGTCAACTTGACTGACCTAAGGGGTGTCCAGATAGCTGGCAAAAAAATTATTACTATTAGAGATTTTCTTTTTTGTTAAATATAAAACCAACCTATTAGTTTTCTGAAAGATCTTATACTTATATTCTAAACTTCGCACCAATTATGATGAATATATTTATTTGTTTTTAATTGACACATAATTGTACATATTGATAAGGTACAGTGTGCTGTTTCAATACATGTATGCATTGTGCAATGAATACATCAGTGTATTTACTATATCCATTACCTAATACATTTATCATTTGTTATATAAAATACTGTCAACCACAGTCATCTTTCTGTGCAATAGCACACCAGAACTTTTTTCCTCCTATCTAACTTTGGACTCATTGACCTACATCCCTCCATTTCCCCTCCCTCCTCCACTCCCAGACTCTGGTAACAATTACTCTACTTTCTACTTGTATGAGATCAGCATTTTAAGATTCTGCATATGAGAGAGATCGTGTGGTATTCGTCTTTCTATGCCTGGCTTATTTCGTTTAACATAATGACCTCCAGATTCATCCACGTTGCTGCAAATGACAGGACTGTGTGTGTGTGTGTGTCTGTGTGTGTGTGTGTGTGTGTCTGTGTAGCCAAATAGTATTTTATTGTCTATATGTACTATATGTTCTTTATCCATTCATTCATTGTTGGACACAGGTTGAGTCTGTATCTTGGCTACTGTGGAAAGTACTGCAATAAACATGGGAGTTTCATACCATCGTTTTATTTTCTTTGTATATATATCCAGCCATGGGATTACAGGATCATATGGTAATTCTACTTCTAATATTTTGAGAAACCTTAATACTATTTTCCATAATGGCTTTACTAAATTACATTCCCACCAAAAAGGTATGCATTATCCTTTCTCCAAATCTTTGCCAGTGTTTGTTATTTTTTGTCTTTTTGATAATGGCTATTCTAACTGGAGTGAAGTGATACTTCAATGTGGTTTTGATTTGCATTTGATAATTAATGATGTTGAGCATTTAAAGAAATATGTTTGTGGCCACTTGTTTGTCTTGTTTTGAGAAATGTCTATTCAGGTCTTTTGCCTATTTTTAATTAGATTACTTATTTTGCTGTTGAGGTGTTTGAGTTCCTTATATATTCTGGATATTAACATCTTGTCAGATGCATAGTTTGCAAATATTTTCTCTCATTCTGTAGGTTGTCTCTCATTCTGTAGGTTGTTTCTATTTCCTTTGTTGTGTAGAAGGTATTTAGTTTGATATAGTTTTGTTTATTCAGTTTTTGCTTTCATTGCCTATGCTTTTTAGGTCTTATCCAAAATATCCTTGCCCAGACCAATGTTATAAAGTGTTTTCTACTGGTAGTCTCATTGTTTTCAGTCTCATGTGCAAATCTTTAATTCATTCTCAGTTGATTTTTTTTATATGGTAAGAGATAAGTGTCCAGTCTTATTCTCCATGTGGATATTTAGTTATCTAAGCATCATTTGTTGAAGAGACTGTCCTTTCCCAAATGTTTGTTCTTGATGCCTTGGTCAAAAATTAGCTGGCTTTAAGTGCGTGGATTTATTTCCTCGTTCTCTATTCTATTCCATTGGTCTATGTCTCTGTTCTTATGACAGTATCATGCTATTGTGAATATTATAGGTTTGTAATATATTTTGAAGTCAGGTAGTGTGATGCCGCCAGCTTTGTTCTTTTAGCTCAAAATTGTTTTGTCTATTTTTGGTCTTTTGTGGTTCTATACAAATGTTATTTTTATTCTATTTCTGTGAAGAATGTCTTTGGTATTTTGATAAATATTGCACTAAATCTGTTTATCACTTTTAAGCAGTATGAGCATTTTAATAATATTAATTCTTCCAATTTATGAACATGGGATATCTTTTCATTTATTTGTGTTCCCTTAAATTTTCAGTGAGAGTTTTTCCAAAAGAGATTAGAATTTGAATCAGTAGACTAAGCAAAGAATATCTCCCCTTACCAACGTGAGTTAGCATCATCCAATCCTATTGAGAGCCTGAATAGAACAAAAATGCAGAAAAATGGCAATTTCTCTCTCTCTCTCTCATCTTGAGCTAGGGTATAAATCTTCTTCTGCCCTTATCTATCAGAGATCCTGGTTCTCAGGCCTTTAGGCTTGAACTAAATTACACCACCATTTTTCCTTATTCTGCTTGCAGATGGCATATTGTGAGCATTCTTATCCTTCCTCCATAATCTCTTGAGCTAATTCCCATGATAAATCTCCTCTTATACATCTCTATATATTTATTGGTTCTGTTTTCTCTGGAGAACCTTAATATATAGCCTTTTTCACTGGGAAAAAAACCCACTTGTTATATGTTTACATCTTTACTTCAGTCTTCCCTAAGCAGAATGCGAGCTCCAAACAGAAAAGAATAATTTTTTTTCCATTACTGGCATTCACCAATTACTGGGCACATAGTAGATATTCAATAAATATTTGTTGGATGAATTAGTTAAGTAAAGTAATAAAGACATGATTTCCCAAAGCAATAGGCTTTATGAAGAAAATAAAACAACATAATGACGTCTCCAAAGTATTCAAGGTAAGATCTCAGTGGTTAAGAGTCAACCATGTAAAGATGGAAGAGATGAATGTTGGCCCAGGGTGGGGATGAGATTTATGGAGCGTGGCTGTAGCACACAGGAAGCTAGAGAGTTGCATGGATGAACCAGACACAGGAGCCAGGTGATGTAAGGAAAGAGGGGTCAGCAAACTCTTGCAGTAAATTCCCTGATAGCAAATATTTTAGGCATTACAGATTATATAGTTTTATTTTCAACTGCTCAAATCTTCTATTGACAGAGAAAGCAGCGATGAACGTATAAAAATGGATGGATACAGTGTGTGCCAATAAAGCTGTCTTTATAAACACAGGCATTGGGCTGGATTTGGCCCACATGATAGTTTGCAGACCTCTAATGTAGGGCTCCACAGGCAGTGGAAAGGAGTTTGTGTTTTATCTTCAGGGCGTCAGGAAATCTTATAATCTGATTCTCATTTTTATCCATTTAGCTACTTTATGTCTTTCAATTGGAGAGTCTAGTCCATTTACATTTAATGTTATTAATGATAGATAATGACTTACTACTGATGAGAATACGGTACCCAGAAAAGCTTTTCTTCAAATATGAAAGAAAGGTAAAGTCTTTGCCAGACAAACACAAGCTGAGGGAATTCATCACCACTACACTTGCCTTCTAAGAAATGCTAATGGGAATTCTTCAATGTGAAAGAAAAGGACACTAACATGCAAAACTGACTTGCATTTTTAAAAACTGTCACTCTGTAGGCTGAGGAGAATGAAATGGAGGGGAGGGAAGAAGCAGGGAGAACAATAATTTTACCATTTTCTGGGTAAGAGACGGTAGTGGCTTGGACTAACGTTGTAGCACTGAGGAAGTCTGTAGAGACTTGGACGGAGCTGCACATTTCTAACCCCTGTCTCTGATTACTGACTGCCTTTCTTATAGGCCAAAGATATCTCCAAAGACAAGGCCAACACTGTTCAGATGTACCTAAACTTGACTGTCTTATCCACCTTCCTTAATCCCTTCAAGTTATAACAGTCCCACCTGCAAAATAGAATGTTTGAACTTTCTGCAATGTTGAAAACTGAAGGAGAGCTCTGAACAAAGTGTGCTGGAATCCCACATCCTGCCAAACACAGCCTAAGGCTTTGTTTTACAAGATAAAGAGGCTAAGGCGCTCACACACTCTCAGGAGGAAATGTAAGAAACACACACACAATAGACCATCATGCACACACAAATATATACATACTTATATACACATGCTTCATACCACACACACTACACACCACTCACATACACAAATACACAGACACACATATGCATGTGGACCTCAAAGTTACAGTAAGACAAACCTAGATTCAAATTCTATTTGGGCTTCAACAGGTGGCTCAGTTTCTCTGATCCTTCCCTTCCTAAAATTGGATTTACAGAACTTTAGTGAGGATCAAAAAATCGGAGTGTCTTATGCTTGAACTTCTATATTCTCATCACAGATGACAACTCGTATTGATTATCTAATATTAACAATTAATTTATAATAAAGTGTTAATAAATACTGAACTTTGTGAGAATAACTGGTGAGAATCAGAAAACTGAAGTATCTTTTGTTTGAATGCCAACATTCCCATCACAGATGACACCTTGTTTTGATTATCTAACATTAACTATTAATTTATAATACGGTGTTAATAAACATAATGATTACATTATTTATTATATGTAAAGGGCTTAGAATAGTGTCTGGTACACAGTAAATACTCAATAATCAATTATTATCAAATGTTTATTATATGCTTTACTGTTTTATTAAAAAATTTAACCATCACATAAATCTTATGAGATAGGCATTATTATTACCTGAGGGAGAAAAATGAGACATTGTAAATATCCTGCTCTGAGAGCCTGAATTCTTAACCCTAATTATTCTGGCTTTATTTGTCATCTTCTGGATATGTAAAAGCCTTGAGGGTAAGGGCCAAATCCATTTATTCTGCTATCCCCACCAGACTGAGCACAGTGCTTGGCCAATTCTCCTGTTGTAGGTGTTGTCATTCAGTGATATTGATTAGGCATCATGTTAGGTGCCTAAGAGGCTATTTGTAATACCAGCACTTGTTTATTGTTTTTATTTATTTATTTAGAGACAGAGTCTCACTCTATTGCCCATGCTGACTTGCAGTGGCACGATCTCAGCTCACTACAACCTCTGCCTCCTGGGTTCGAGCAGTTCTCCTGCCTCAGCCTTCCAAGTAGCTGGGATTACAGGTGCCCGCCACCATGCCTGGCTAATTTTTTTATTTTTAGTAGAGACGGGGTTTCACCATGTTGGCCAGATTAGTCTTGAACTCCTGACCTTAGGCGATCCACCTGCCTTGGCTTCCCAAAGTGCTGGGATTACAGGCGTGAGCCACCGAGCCTGGCAAAAGTAGTTTATTGAAGCCACTGTGTGCCACATAAATCATCTAAACTATCTCATTTTTTCCTCAAGGCCCTGTAAGGTAAGTACTAGCATCTTGCAGACTCTGAGGCTCAGAGACATTGAACACCTTGCTCAAAGCCATACATTTGGTGAGAGGTGGAGCTAGGATTCCCACTCAGGTTGATCTGACTCCAAAACTCACTTCCTTCTAAGCGGCATGGCCAGCTCGGAGTGGCAACAACAAAGGTAAGAATTTGTAATTGAGTTGATGTGACAAAATTCCACATATAAAATAGTTGTGTAAACTCCAAGGTAGTGAACAGTGCCTGGTGCGTTGTAAATATTCACGGAATGAAGAAGTATATGAAGAAAGAAAGAAAAAAAAAAGAAATTCGTTAACGTTGGTGTGATTTCAGTGGCTAAGTTCTGAGTGTTTGGAGAAGGGGGGGTCAGTGTGGGCTTTGAAAGTTAGTTTCATGGTGAAGAAAAAGCCAAAGCCAGGCTTTGAATAACAGTACATTGAGCTATCATGGCGTTCTTCTCCTCCTCCTCTTCGTCCTTCATCATTATCGTCACCATCGCCATCCCCACCTTGTTTATGAAGGGCAGTCCTTTCCTGAGTCAGTCTTGAGAGCAGAGCACAGTGTCAGGGAATAAAGATACATTACCATAGGAATCCAGGGTTCTACACAAAGCCCCTTACATTCTGCTTGGAAGGACAAGACACATACCAGGATGTTTTCAGTTATAAGTGGCAGTCTATCTCAAACTAGTTAAGTAAAAACAGAAAGTTATTGGGATATACAGCAGAGGAGTCCATGGATCCTGCTGGCTCTAGGCAAGAGGGCTGAATGAATGAGCCTAGTGTTCTCTGAGCCCCCTTCCTGCATTGTTAATTCAGGGGCCATCCACACAACAGGCAAGATAGTCTCTGGCAGCCTCAAATGTATGCCCTACAACTCTGGCAAGCAATCATCTCTCTCTCTCTCTCTCTCTCTCTCTCTCTCAAATCCAAATTAAAAGTTCCAGGAAGGAATCTCAGCTTATGTCACATGTTCCTCCCTGAACCAATCATTGTGGCCCATTGAATGAGCTGCTCTGATTGGCCAGACTGTACATACCCTGTGGTAGTAGAAGTGCATTGGGACCAATCTTGTGGTGCCATCATGGAGAGTTCTGATACAAAAAAATAGGGAGAGGATCCTGAGCAGGGCAGAACCTCAGATGTCCATGTGACAGGCCATGGCATGAGAGAAGGTTCCTCTTTGCTAGGCTGCTGGCTCCTGCCAGGGGAAGCAGCAGGTGGAATATGCAGGAAGATAAGGGAACTATCGAACAGGCAGCAAGACCTCAAGCAGACGTAGTGTTTGAAACAATGGCCGCTTCCAAGACCAGCCTTTCCCATGCTTGTGGTGGAGGGTCTATTCAACCAATTGCACGTGTCTGCTGCCAGGGTTAATAGCCAAGTCTATAGACTCCCTTGTAGGAAGACTCCCACTTGTTTTAACTCACTGGCTCAAAGACATACGTGTCCATCCACACATCTCTCCTTGATCACTCATGCAGCATTCTTACTTAATTGGATGCTGGCATTTCCCTTTGCTTTTTTGGTCATGTTTAAAGGGATACTTATCCCGTTTCTTAACAATCAGACCATTTGGTAAAATTGGCAGTACTGTAGATTCAAGGAGACCTTGAATAGAATTGTAGCTGTACCACTTCACCAGTGTGTGATCTTGGACAAATTATTCGTCGTCTCTGGATCTTTGTTTTCTCCATGGTAAAAACTGGGTAGGTGTCATGTATATCACAGAATTATTGTGAGGATGAAGTTGGAAAGTACATACAAGACACATGGGATAAGATCTGACATTTGCTAGGCCTTTAACAAATGGAAGTTCTGATGTTATTGTGATGAAGAGGAAAATTAGGATGATGATATTACTAGATCAATGCTAAACTGCTGACACTATCCGTCTTCTATTCTTTATTTTTTTTTGAGATGGAGTCTCACTCTGTTCCTCAGGCTGGAGTGCGGTGGCACGATCTCAGTACACTGCAACCTCCACCTCCCACATTCAAGCAATTCTCCTGCCTCAGCCTCCTGAGTAGGTGGGATTACAGGCTTGTGCCACCACACCCAGCTAATATTTGTATTTTTAGTAGAGTTGGGGTTTCATCATGTTGGCCAGGCTGGTCTCGAGTGATCCACCTGTCTCAGCCTCCCAAAGTGTTAGGATTACGGGCATGAGCCACAGCACCCAGCCCAGTCTTCTATTCTGAAAGCCTCCAAGCTCACACCTAAAAAGGTGGTTGCTCTAAAGTTTATGCGTTCTTTTTGCACAGCAACTGGTGAAGGAAATCCCAGCCAGGATATTAATTTTTCAGCCAAGGTTACACCTGGCTTCTCATCCATGCAATCTCCCTGGAAACTTCCAGACTTATGTCAGTGCAAAGTGGACATGCAACAATGTCTGTGCACATAAACTGAGAGTATATTCTGGCAAATACTAATAGTAACGAAACTCAGAGCAAGAGCTTTGGAGTCTGTCAGAACGGGGTTCAAATTCTGGTTGTACCATGAATTAACTGGTACTTTACCTTTCTGAGACTAAGATTTTCTTATCTATAAGATATATAGATAAGATATACATATATTATATAAAAATATATTTAGATCTATAGATAAAGTATATATTATTGTGCATATCTAATGCTGCATCATGCTGTTGATTGAATTAATTTAAATAAGATAATACAAATAATATGCTTAGTCAGGCAGTAGGTGCTTAGCAGATGCTCAAAGAGGTGTTAAGTGTTAAGCCAGAATTTGCAATGGAGACTGCCTGACTCCAAATCTCATACCCTTAACACTTTCATGTCCATGGGGTTGCTACTTCTTCCCTATGCAATTTTAGGCACATCACTTCCCTTTCTGGGTTTCTATTTGTTCAGCTGCTCAAGGAGCCAGAAAATTTTCAGTCTAGCCCTGAAATTCTCTGAGCAAGAGTTACCCAGAAAAAGAGCTGAATATTTGACACGTTTCATCCTTATCTGGAGGGCTTTCTAGGTGACTGTCAGGGAGCATTTTCCGGGGTGTAGACACCATGGATGCCTTTGGGAAGGAAGGGTCAATGCTACTCAGAGGTGAACATTACCTGTGGGCTCTGCAGCAGCAATTGAGAGGCAAGGAGGCGTGGAGAGAAGCTTTGGTACAAACTTTGCCTGAGGTATTTGTCTGTACTCCTGGGCTTCTGGGGCCACTGTGCCACGGACTATGTTCAGGGACACTTGAGCATCACTGATGGAAATAGCATTGAGAGTGTGGGCAGTGATGCTCCCGGGGGGTAGCAAAATCACAGTGCTCAAGATCAAGGACTCTGGGGTCAAATCCCAGTTTTACACTGGCCATCTGAGTGGTCTTGGTCAGGTTGTTTTAACTTCCTCGAATCTCAGTTTACTGGACTGTAAAATGGACATCGTAATGAACTGACATCATAGTTTTGTGCAGAGAATAGAATTAAACACCGTCATTCAAATATTTGTTCAAGGTCTTCTATGTGCCAGTTACTATTCAAGTGTAAATACAATGTCCCCTCTTCAAGAGTCCTCCCATGACCCCTGTACTGAAAATAAACACACCCCTTTCTTGTTACAGTTTATGTCATGACCATCTAACATTACACCATATTTTATTGTATATAATTATCTTCTTTTCTCTACAGCCCCCACCCCTCTACCTTTAGGCATAGAAGTACTCTCAAGGAGGCCAGAAGCCTCATCGGTCTCGTTCTCTGCTGTATCTCCAGCATCCTGCAAAACACCTGGCAGAGTTTAGGTGCTCAAAAAATATTTGTGGAATGAATAAAGGGAAAAAATGTTGGAAATCAGTATGCTGCAGTAAAAATGGCAAAGGCAAGCTCTGGAATCAGGCAGACCAAGGTTAAACTCGCCATGGGTGTTGCTAAGCTGGTAGCGTATAAACCCAATACTGTTGTGACCATCGATTCCACTGGAACCTGCCTGTCAGAAAAGCCATCCTATGGGATGAAGGAGACAGAGATATTCTCAGTGATGCTGCTGAAGCCCCCCAAACCACCATCCCTGACATTGGAATGCTTCTTGAATTTTCATTTTGTCAGTCAATGAATCCGACAAATCTCCCTTTTCAGTTCAGTTGCTTATTTTGATTTAAGCAAGTTAACACCACTTGTAGTCTAAAGAGCCTGGATTGATACACATGTGCATTTTGCTGTCCCTGGGGTACAGGGCTGGGGAACAGAGCAGAAAGGATAGCCCATTCAGCATGCAATAGGTGGCATGCTTATTCTTTGTGAGTCCCACAATCACATTGCAACTCAGTGCGGATTGAAAACATAGCTGTGAGCTTAGATCCTTCCTCTGCTCTCTAGGGACTGTGTGGTTTTGAGTGAGTCACTTACCCTCTCTGACCCTAAGCTCCCTCACCTATACAATGAGCATGATGTTATCTGTCCTATAGGAGCTTCCTGATGATTCCATGTCAGGATGGTTGTGAAAGTGCATGGTGAGTCCTCATCCTCTTGCACCTGGGCAATCATCTTATGTTATAGACTTCTGGGACTACTGGGACAGATGACCACAAGCTCAGTGGCTTAAGACAACAGAAATATATTATCTCACAGTTCTGGAGGCCAGAAGTCAGAAACCAAGGTTTCAGCAGACCCATGCTTCCTCTGAAGGCTCTAGGGCAGTATTCTTGCCTCCTCCAGCTTCTGGTGGCTCCAAGTGTCCCTTGGCTTATGGCAGCCTCACTCCAACCTCTGCCCCTGTCTTCACATGGCCTTCTTTATGTGTGTCTTTATCTGTCTCTTATGAGGATATTCACTGGGTTTAGGGTCCAAAATCCAATGTGATCTCACCCCACTCTTTACATTAATCAAGTTAGCAAAGACCCTATTTTCAAAAAAGGACACATTCTGAGGTTCTGGGTGGACATGAATTTGAGGGGCATTATTCGACCCCATAAATAAAAAGTCCTGCTCTTGTGTTGAATATCCTCTTGTCCTTTATTCTGTGAGTTTATTTTCCTCTCTGAGTGACTGATCGGCTCACATGGATGAATTCCCACGAATCATACCTACTCTTTTCAACAGGAGTTGAGTTCATGGTGATTCAGCCCTTTACAACCTTGTGAGGGAGATTCTTTTTCCAAAGACCCCACCTCTGAGTGTGTTCACAGAAACAGCACAGTATTTAGAATCAGATATTCCATGCATTTTAACTGTGTGCTCTTTTCTTATAAGAGTCATTTAAATGTTGAGGTCTTCAATTCTTTGCACTCTAAAATGGAGATAATAAATTGCTGATAATAAATTGCTGCTGACCACACAAGATTGTAAAGAGGACCAAATGCTTTGTAAATGGTTTGTAGACTATAACAAAACTTCATAAACTGTTAAGGCTGGGTTCAGACAAAGGCGGAGGTGCACAGTTTGTAGGGCTATATATGGATTTCTTGGCTCTCACACACTTTTTAAATATCTTAATTTAAAATTCTTTAGGCTGGGTTCCCATTCTCCAGCTCATCACGCACTACATTGCTCTGTTTTTCTCATTCACCTTTTTTGCTTGGATTCTGGAGCCACTGCATTTTATAGCCCCTGGAGAGGAAACTGTCTTCTCTGGGACCAATAATCTTTACTCTTTGAGCGTCATCACCAGAGCCCGCATCCAACAGCATGAAGTGGCTCCTGCTTCTCCTCCAGTCAGGAGGGGAAACACAGATGCAAAGTTACAGTACAGAAAACACATACACACACACACACACACACACACACATACAGCTTGTGGCCACTGACTTCCCCATTGATTTTGCTTCCCAAAGATTCCTGAGGAATCTGGACACCCAGGTAGAAGGTCTGTTTAGAAGCCACAAGTGATTGATGGCAATGAATGCCTTCAGAGCTACTGTCCTCCTTTGGTCAACCTGGATTTTAGTGGTTGGGGATAAAAGCCACAGCATTGGAAAGAGACAGCAAATGAGAAGGTGAGAACCTGGTAAGGCCAAAAGATAGTGAGGAAATGTACTTTAACAAAAATGGTGATAGCGGTAATAATAATAAATATTAATGATCATGTACTTGAACCAGGCACTGTGATTGACACTTTACATGCATTTTCTCACTTAATGCTCACTATGGGAGCATCATTATCCTAAAGATACGGATGAGGAATGTCTTACTTTGCGTTCTCCAAACTTGGGTTCAGAAGAATATCCTAAGATAAGGATTCAAGGCAAATATTTTAGAAATCATCCCAGGAAAAATCAGTAGGGGAGCGGACAATGAGACAATAAAGAGGAGGCAGAAATAAAGTGTGTATTTTAAAACTCATTGCAACTAAGAGCACCTGAAGCTTAATTCCGCAGAGTTATCCCTGTGATAGGAAAGGGAGCTGGAGTGTTTACATACCAACTACCAACAGTCCTTAGCTGAGGGCTGCACATCTAGTCTGCCCAATGGGTGGACAAAGTGCTTTAGTGCCAAAGAAAGCCCTCAGGGGTTGAATTTGGAGTTGCAGGTTAGGTTGGTCTGCATTGAAGTTATGAGTGAGGTAACATGAGGGAGCACAAGGAATGTCTGCTAAAGGAGGTGTGGTTTGTGTATATGTGTGTGTGTGTGTGTGTGTGTGTGTGTGTGTGCATGTGTGCACATGCATATATCTGTGTATGTATATACATAGTGTGTATACATGTGCACTGGATAGTGAGTTGAAAGAATTTAAGCACTGGACTGAAAGTTAGACTGTTGCTTTTGGAGTCTTTGTCATGAAGGCAGACATATGTATTATGTTCATCACAGTACTGTTAGCAATAGCCAAGACATGGAATCAACCTAAACATCCATCAACAGTGAACTGGATAAAGAAAATACGGGCAGAACCTCGGTGACGGTTGGCAGGTTCTTTCACAGTGGCTCTGAAGTGACAGAAATTGGAGAAATTCTCCCTGCTCAGGAAAAGGTAGAGGCAAAGATCGACTTAAAGATGGGTGACACGAGTGTTACTGATCATAAGCTACATGAGGAGAAAATAATCAAAAATACTAATACAATTTCTCTGGAGTTGAAGAAGATAAAAGATCCCTCCAGCACATTTCCCTTTCATTGGCCAGATGTGCATCACATGCTGATGCTTACAGCAGCCACAGCCAAGGGGACTGGGACTGCCAAGACTGGTTTGGACCAGTCAGAACTTACTGCTGGAGCTGGGGAAAGGAGCACCTCAAATGAAATCAAGCTGTGACACCAAGAAGAAGAGGGCATGGCCATTAGTTTGGCACCAAATAAGCTCTCCCAGTTATTGCTTTGTGACCTTACCCTACATTTTAATCATCCCATGAAGACTGAGAACTTAACAGAAGCAGAAAGAAACAACCCCCTCTTTGAAGAGGCTAAAATATCAGATGTATCCCTTGTTTCTAACAGTTTTTCTATCTATTTCTTATTTGTTGTTGTGAGTTTCTTTTTGAATTAACAAATATTTGGGAGAATTGAGTTTACTGATTTGTATATATATATAATTTAAAACAAAATTAAAATACTGTTGTAAAGCAAAAAAAAAAAAAAAAAATACAGTACATATATACCATTGAATATTATGCAGCCATGAAAAAGACTGGGAGCATGTTCTTTGCAGCAACATGGGTGAAATTAGAGCTCATTATCCTCAGCGAACGAACACAAGAACAGAAAACCAAACAAGGCATGTTCTCATTTTTAAGTGCCTAAACAGTGAGTACACATGGACACCAAGAAGGGAATGACAGACGCCAGTGCCTACTTGAGAGTGGAAGGTGGGAAGAGGATGAGGATTCAAAAGCCATCTATTGGGTTCTATGCTTATTACCTGGGTGAAAAAATTATCTGTACATCAAATCCCTGTGATATGCAATTTACTCATGTAGATTGCACATGTACCCCTTGAACCTAAAATAAAAGTTGGAAAGTAAAATCAAATAAAATTATCATTTTGTTCAAAATAATAGCAAAAAAAAAAAAAAAAAAAAAAAAAAAAAAAGAGAGAGACTAAATGCCCTTAAAATTCCCGTGAGTGTTATCACATGACATGCTAACGTCAACAGAATGCATTCATTAGTGATGAGCTCGGTGGTCAACACCTGTCATCCCAGAACTTTGGGAGACCAAAGCAGGAGGCTTGCCTGAGGCCAGGAGTTCAAGACCAGCTTGGATAACACAGTGAGACCCTATCTCTACATAAAAAAAAGTTTAGCCAGGCATGGTGGCACAGCTACTTGGTAGGCTGAGGTAGGAGGATCTCTTGAACCTGGGAGGTCAAGGCTACAGTGAGCCATGATCATGCCACTACACTCCAGCCTGGATGCCAGAGTGAGACTCTATTAAGAAAAGAAAAGAAAAGGAAAGGAAAGAAAAATAATGCATTTATTGCTGGACCTTATCCTCAATAGATAATCTCTTCTGACCCGCAACATGATGCCAAAGATCCTCAGAGAACGTTAGGACTCATGTGCAAAATAGGCTTCTCGAGTGATCACCTTCCAATCGTCAAAGTTCTGGCTTTACAGTTAACTCATTGAAGGCATTCTGTTTCTCAATATGAATCTACATCCTTTTCTTATCATCCCTTTACACATTTTTCATCCAATAGTGCTTTTTTTTTTTTAATCCAAAAAAGATTGTGTTATTAAAATTTTGTGTGGAGCTGTGATTGCCATTCTTGGAACTGAAGATGCAATCAGAGGAGAGAATTGATGCCTCATAATTCAATGAATGGATGTGCTTCTGTGGTAATTTCTTCAGTAATTACTTGTGTAAACTATGTGTTTCTGTAATTGAAATGCTACAGTATGGGGCAATTTATCAAAATCCATAATTTATTATAGCTTTTTCGTCTTGTTTCTTGGTTTCTCTGCTTGTCCTTATTAGAATGTTGTCTCCTCACCACCACTTCAGTCCATCATCACCATTTAGACTAGGAAGCAAAAACATACATTGCCTTTGGAAGCAAAATGTTCTGGTGAACTTAGTTGAAAGTTTAAATTCCATTTTCCGAAGGACACAATTGTTATTTTTCTTTTATGTATTTTATGACAAGCTCTATGATGTGATTTATGAAATGGCTTTGAAGAGATTGTCTACTTCAAGTGTTTGGATAATAATACCATTTTTCTCTTACTGTTACCAAGTATTCTGTGTGTCTCATGTTTATAAAAACCTGAGAAAGGAGGCAGAGACTAGAATGTGCATTTTACCAGCAGAGGACACACAATTACAGAGCAATTTGAGAGAAAAGCTGTGTCTCCTGACCTGAGCTATTGCTTTGGGGCTATGGGATCACAAGAAAGAACAGCTTTTAAGTTCCATTCCAAGCCCATGCTAAAGCCACCCCAATAAATCTAGGAGCTGTCCTTGGTTCTGAGTACTGTTTCCAGTATATCACAGACAACAAGTGAAGTAGTTTATGGTGTTTGAAGAACCCTAAACTCAAAAACAATTGAAAGAAAGTTTAGAGAAACTTCAACAGTTTAACATAGTTTTAAAATAAAATTTACTTATTTAATCATCAAAATGAAACACAGAAAAGATGAAAAAAGTAGAAAATACCATTTTTCTCTTATGTCCAAAAGATAATTTACTATTAGTACAATATTTTGACATAGTTTCTTCTAGTATTTTTCTCTGCATAGTTTTTAATGTTACTTAACATTGTTTCATATTACATAATTTTATAATTTCCCCAATGCATTCAAAATCATCAGAAACATAGTTTTAAAGTTTTCCTGAGGTTTTTTGAGATATAATTGGTAAATTATGTGGTAAAATTCGTCATTTTGGTGCACAGTTTTATGAATTTTTGACAAACGTGTACCATAATCAAGATACAGAATAGTTCCACTGCTGCCAAAAATTCCCTCTTAACACTTTGTGATTAACTCCCATCTTCACCCTCAGTGCCTGGTAACCACAAATCTTTCCTCCATTCCCCGAGGAATACATCAGTTAATGACTGTATATATATACATATATATATATATATGTATATATATATGTGTGTGTGTGTGTGTGCGCGCGCGCGCATATATATATATATATACATATATATATATACATATATATATATACGTATATATATACATATATACATATATATATATATATATATATACATATATATATATATACATATATATATATATATATTTTTTTTTTTGAGAGGTAGTTTCACTCTTGTCACCCATGCTGGAGTGCAATGGTGTGATCTTGGCTCACCACAACCTCCACCTCCAGGTTCAAGCGATTCTTGTGCCTCAGCCTCTTGAGTAGCTGAGATTACAGGCACCCGCCACCATGTCTGACTAATTTTTGTATTTTTAGTAGAGATGGGGTTTCATCAGGTTGGCCAGGCTGGTCTTGAACTCCTGACCTCAAGTGATCTGCCCGCCTCAGCCTCCCAAAGTGCTGGGATTATAGGTGTGAGCCACCGTGCCCAGCCCTTAATTTTTTTTCTAATATATATTATACTATGTTAAACTTTTTTGTGCATATATGTTTTCCAGGACATATATTTATGTCATTACCTTATTATGGGATTCTAGAAATGGAGCTGGTAGGTTGGAGTTATGAAACGTGTTAAGCTTGACTGAGGAACCAGACACCAAATTAAGATCCTTGATGCTAAAAGTCCAAAGAAACTAGTATAGGAGAAAGACTGGAATTTGGAGTTGTAGGACAACATTAGTATTGGATTCCAGCATTACTGATCATGCCACTATTCTGTTTAGCCATTAATAACGTCTCAATGACCCCAGAAAAGATGTAACTGTCTTAGCTTCACATTTAAAGTCTTTTATTATCTGCCCTATACCTAGTTCCACCCCCACATCCTGATCTACATCTGTAGCTATATCTATGGTATATTCTATGTGCCTTGTACTTGCACACAATGCAAGCTTCTCTCATGGTTCCTGTCCGTGTACATTTTTGTTCTCCTTTCTGGAACACTTCCTTTCCCCTCCAATGTCTTCTATTTTGCTAGCCATTCTGCAGTGCTGAGATGTGCTGGGTGTACTTGCTTTGTGTGTTCACTGTTATGTATGCTTATCTCTATGTTAGGGCTCATTCATTTGTTCTTTTTCTTGTCTTCTTTTCTTTTTTCCTTTTTTTGAGATGGAGTTTTGCTCTTGTTGCCCAGGCTGGAGTGCAATGGCATGATCTCAGCTCACTGCAACCTCTGCCTCCTAGGTTCAAGCGATTCTCCTGCCCCAGCCTCCCAAGTAGCTGGGATTACAGGCATGCACCACCATGCCCGGCTAATTTTTTGTATTTCTAATAGAAACAGCATTTCTCCATGTTGGTCAGGCTGGTCTTGAACTTTCAACCTCAGGTGATCTGCCCACCTCAGCCTCCCAAAGTGCTAGGATTACAGGCGTGAGGCACTGTGCCCAGCCCTCGTTTGTTCTTATACTTTACAATGATAAATTGAGAGTCTGCAGTGTTCTGGGTACTATAGACATGGCAGCCAACGAGAGAGACAAAACCCCTATTAAAGGAGAAATGTCATTCTCACAGGGTAGGAGAGGATGCTGCAGCAGAGATCTAAATAATGAAGTAGCCACCGGGATATGTAGACGAAAACTTCTTTAGGCAGATACAAAAGCAAATGGAAAGTCCCTGAAGGGTGAAAGTTCTTGGCCTATCGGAGGAACAGTTCAAAGTCTCAGTGTCTGGGATCTGGTGAGTAAGAAGAAAAGTTACAGGAAGTGAAGTTGTAGTTAGCAGATCCAGATCACTTCAGGCCTTGCAGGCCATGAGACAGTGCAGATATGATGGAACAATTAAGAGCTGTTTGATTAGGAGAGTTGTAAGATATGATTTCTGTCCTAAGAATATTATACTGGCTTCTGGATGCAGCAGAGGGTAAATTATCAAAGAAAGACTACCAAGGAGGAGCCCAGGGCAGCCTCATGGGCATCAAACATTGAGGGTCTAGATCAGGGGGGCAGCAAACTTTATCTGTAAGGAGCCAAATGGTAACACTTTCAGACTTTGTGGGCCAAATGGTTTCCGTCACAAGCACTCAATCCTCCCACTGTAGCATGAGCAGAACTGTAAAGAGTATGTAAATGAACAAGAGTGACTGTTTTCCAAAAGCAGGTAGCTGGCTGGCTTTGACTCAAGGGCCATAGTTTGTGTATCCTTGGCTTAGGCTATTAGAGTTACAATGAACGTAGTAATAAGTGGCCAGTTTGAGCATATATTTTCGACATGGAGTGGGTTTTCTCAGAGAAATCAAGATTCTTATTTTTGATCTAAGAAATTTGAGTTGCTCATTAGATGTCTACATGAAGATTTTGACTTAAGATTTGGAGAGTTGAGTGGAAAGCAGATTTTTTTTTTTTCTGGAGGCTGAGGTAGGAGTATTGCTCTGTCCCCCAGGCTGGAGTGCAGTGGTGCAATCTCTGGTCACTGCAACCTCCACCTCCCGGGTTCAAGCAATTCTCCTACCTCAGCCTCCAGAGTAGCTGGGATTACAAGCACGTACCACCACACCCAGCTAATTTTTGTATTTTCAGTAGAGATGGGGGTTTTACCATGTTGATCAGACTGATCTCAAACTCCTGACCTCAAGTGATCCACTTGCCTCGGCCTCCTAAAATGCTGGGATTGCAGGTGTCAGCCACTGCACCTGGCCGGGAAGCAGATTGTATTGTGGAAAGGTTGGCTAGCAATCTTAATTCTGGATTATCAACATACAGGTGATATTAAAAATAATGAGAATAGATGTAGTCATCTAGGGAAAGATTTTAGAAGGCAAAGACAAGAGGAGAGGAGAAAGGAAAGGAAAAGAAAAGTGGGGAGAGAAGAGGTCAGGCTAATGACTAAACCTTGGATTGTTCCAGCATTTAAATGTGGTCAAATGTGTCAAACATGGCTGAGAATTCTTGTAAGAAGAGGATTGAAAATTAATAATTAATTTTGGCAATTTGGAAATTATTAGCAATCTTGATAAGAATAAATTCTGTGAGCTGGGCATGGTGGCTCACGACTGTAATCCTAGCACTTTGGGAGGCCGAGGCAGGAGGATCACCTGAGGTCAGGGGTTCAAGACCAGCCTGGCCAACATGGTGAAACCCCATCTCTACTAAAAATACAAAAATCAGCTGGGCATGGTGGCATGCAACTATAATCCCAGCTACTCGAGAGGCTGAGACATGAGAATCACCTGAACCTGGGAGGTGGAGGTTGCAGTGAGCTGAAATTGCACCACCATACTCCAGTCCAACAGATTGAGACTCTGTCTCAAAAAAAAAAAATAGATTATGTGAAATGGTGTGGATAAGAGACATATGGGGATAGAATATGCTAGAATGTGGGGCAATCGTGTTGTAAATATTTAAAAAAAAATGGGGTCGTGGTTGGAAGGAGCGATGGCATTAAGGAAAATGTTCTTTTTTTTTGAGTTAGAGTCTCACACTGTCACCTGCAGTGTGATGGCGTGATCTCAGCTCACTGCAACCTCTGCCTCCCAGGTTGAAGAGATTCTCCTGCCTCAGCCTCCCAAGTAGCTGGGATTTTACAGGTGCCCACCACCAGGCCTGGATAATTTTTTGTATTTTTAGTAGAGATGAGGTTTCACTATGTTTGCCAGGCTTGTCTCGAACTCCTGACCTCATGATCTACCAGCCTCAGCCTCCCAAAGTGGAAAGTGTTTTTAAAAATGTGAGTTACCATAGCATGCACGTACACTTAACAGCAATAATCCACAAAGAGGAGAAAATTTATACAGGAGAGATAGGGGACAACTGAAGCAGTGAAATCCTTGAGGAAGCAAGGGCTTTTCATAAGTGGAGGGGTTGGCTTTAGATAGACGGTCCAGACAATGTAACAGGGAAGGTCAGAATTAGTCCCCACAGATACTTGTGTATTTGGTGGTGGGGGTGGGGTGATGAAGAGATCCTTATACAAGAGGATGGTCATCAGTTTTCTAAGAATTGGAGAAGCATTGGAGGTTGAGAGAGAAGACACTAAATAGTTATTTTGGAAGAATAGAAAGGCAAACTTTCTAGGGAAACAGTGGAACTTTTCAGCCAGACTGTGGTCAGAAGGGTAAGGAGAGGCCAGTAAGCTTGGTGTATGTTTTCTCCAACCATTCTGAGTAAGTGAAGTACTGGGTTTAGTCTAGACGTTGCTTGGCTGAGAAAACAAAACAGAGAGGAGAAAAGAGCGTGAAAGGTGTCGCCAAGTAAGATGATATAGTGCTTGACTATGAATCTAAACTGTGTGGGGAAGAAAGTAACAGCAGACAAGAGATGATCAGTAATGAGTTAGTGATGGGGGACTGTGGATGAGAGGTCTCAGTGGTGGAGAAGAATGGTCAGATGAAGGGTCTCATAAGGGTGACCTGGAAAAATAAGAGAGTGTCATTGGAGAATGAAATGTTTTGAGATCTTGGATCTTGTACACTCCAAGTCCCACAGAGTAACTAGGTAAGTAAGGGGCTGAGGTGGGGCAGAAAACCAGACTTGGGGAGGTAGGTGGCAAAAGACCTGAGAAGCTAGGGGATTGGATGGACAATTTATGTGGATATTGGAGTCACCAGGATGGAAGACAGGAATAGCAGAGGACAGGAAGACAGTGATACAGGTGCTGGAATTTTCAGGGAATGAAAGAGTGAGTGGCTTGGAGATCAGCAGAAGACTTTGAAAGAAGGATCTGTGGATGGTGAAGGTTTGGCATGGTCTTGAAAAGAACTGAAATTTTGGAAGCAGGAAGGAAAAGAAATGGTCAGGAGGCAGCCAGATGAAGCAAGGGGGACACTTTCCCAACTTTTGGCATTTGAGGAATAAACAATAATTGCTCTCAGAGGATAGTCATATTTTACTTAGAATACACACAAGTAGTATTATTTCATTATATTGGCAAGAAAACTGAGTCTTAGTGAGATTAGGCAACCCGCCCAAGGCCACAGGGCAACAGCTTGAATTCAAGCCCAGGTCAGTCTGAGTCTGGAACCCGTGCTCTGGTTTGGTGTGATCCATGGCTCTGAACACCATGCTCCACTCAGTTTTGCCTAAGTTGACTTCCTCCAGCTGTTTCCTCTGCCCTTAGCCCTGTGTCCCGCTCCTTCAAAGGTCATCACTTGAGGTTACCCAGAAGCTTCTGGACATCTGCAGCCTGATCCAGGGCTGGGCTTGTCCCAGAATCCTTGAATTTGTTTTTGGGGGTTAACAACCTTTGACTTCTCCTCCATCCCATATCTATTCAGAGCAGGGATTAGTTGGTCATGACAGCTGATTTTCATTCTTTGTACTGACAGGGAGATAATGAGTCAAATTGGCCCAGGTTATGAAATGAAGCCCTAGAAGGGAATTATCATCAGACTCCTTAGAGGGGAGAGCAGAAAAGGGGATTTAAATTCAAGTGGTAACTGCCGATTTGGTTGGCATTCAATCTCCTTAAGTCTTTCTTCTTCTTCACGTCTTCACTAAATGAGACAAAGCAGGCAGCTGGTAAATGGGAGAAAGGTAAGAAAGTGCTGGAGTACTGTGATAATTCATCTCTATAGCTTTCATTTAGGCTCTGTGCCACACACTGAACATGAATGTTTCTAAATCCATATAATAATTTTAAGAGGTGAGTCTCCCCTGGCCCCCACCATTTCACAGCTGTGCAATTCAGTCCCCATGGGATTGTGCATCTTACTTGAGATTGCTATTACGTCTGTGACTCCCAAATCAGCTCCCTGTCCACCTTATGGTGGTCGCTCCTCAGGGACCCTCCTAATTTGCCTTGACTTTGTTTAGCAGCTAGAGGGAGATATCTACTGCCACAAATAATTCATTCTGTTGGTCTTGTGATTGCTGTTTGAACATTCATGCTGGTTAATTGTTGTGTCTAAACCGCAAAACAGAGAGGGCTGTCAAGAGGCATGTTTGACCTCTTATTCTGTCACAGCGAGAACTCAGTTTTTCACGTTTTCTCTGAGGATCTCCTTGACCAGGGAGTCTGTTCAAGTTGGAGGGCTTAGGATTTTATTTTTTATTTACAAAACCGGGGGTCTAAAAAGTTAAGTAATTTCACAGGCTCATCAAATCAGAAGTAGAACTTTTCCCTGACTGAGTCTGATCATAATGAACATGTTCTTAAGGGCCATACTAAAGCTTTGTGGTGTGAAAAGGAGTTGTGACCACTTTTATTGAGCGTATGCTGAGAGCTAGACACTATGTAGGCACATCACGAGAATCTTATTTAATTCCTTTATCAACACAATTAATTAGGCATTTATTTAATTCCTTTATCAACTCCATTAATTAGGCATTTTAGGTCCATGTAATAGTGGGGGGATGAATTGAGGTTGGGACGGGGGGACATGGCTTGCTACATGCAACTCATCTAACAAGAGGCAAAGCCAAAACTTAAACCCAGATCTGTCTGGCTCCAACGCCCTAATTTTTACTATGACCTCCAAAAAAAAAATTTAAAAAAATGCAATTCTTTCTTTTTGGGATTCTTATGAGGAAAAGTCATACTTTTAATGAGGATCCTAATGAATTTCAATTCAGTGACCTAGTTTTTTAAAATAATTTTTATTTTAGAATAAGACACGTTCAGAGCACATGCTCCAGTGAACTTTTTTCTTTTCTTTTTGCACTCCAAGTTCTGTGACCTCTTCTTTGCACTTTCCTGCACTGAGAACTTCTAAAATAAAACATCTTAATTCGTTGCTCTGATGCTCTTTGGGTTGCAGGGAGTCAGAAGTGTGGAAATGGACTCTTTAGGTTATATAACGGTGTGCCTTCTCCTCTCCATTAGCCATGAGCAAGGGGAAAGGTGAGGGGATTATGATCACATAAAACTCATTCGTGCTAGGGTCTACGATCTTGTGGGGCGAGCTCTCAGAAGCCTCTTCTCTTTATTCCCTGAGATCTAGTTTTAAGACAGGAAAAGAGATCCTGATTAATTGAGGCCCCACCGAAGTGCCAAGCAGTATGCTAGTGTTTAATTTTCTCAACAGCCATGTGAAATATTGGTATCCTTTGTGCAGATAAAAAACCTGTGGTTCGCAGATGTAAAAAAACTGTCCAGGATGACACAGCCTGTGAGTGAGAGTTTGGAGCTGCCCTGTGTCTGACTTGAAATGTTAGATTTTTCTATCATGTTTTCTGAATTGTAAATTCCATTCCTATAGGGCACCTGCCAAAGTCTTATACTTTTTTGAACTCCTTCCCCATATCCTACATATGGTCATATTAATTTAAGCTCTTTTGGTTGCCAGTAACAGAAACCCGTTCAGACTTGTTTAAGCAAAAGTGAGGAATTTATTTTAAGATACTGGGGTTTCTCACCAAGCCCAAGAGCAGATCTGTAAACAGGGATAACCAGGAACTCTAATTGCATGTGCACTTTATCTGTTATGTAAACTTCTCTGAATAAGTTTGCTTCATTCTTTTTGCTCTTTGCAGACTAGCTTCCTTTACTACCTACACACACAAGAAAAATACTGATTGCTGACACCTCTACCTTATATTTAACTAGGCTAGTCACATGACTATGCAGATGTTCTTTTCTCTCTCACTTTCTCCTATCTCTTTCTTGTTTTCTGTCTCTACCCCTTTCAACTCCGGGCTCTCCGGGAAGAAGTTAATTAGCCTGACTAAATCTTGTGCATTCATTTCTAGCCCAATTATCTGTGTCTAAAGACTGGGAGTGGTGTCGTATCAAAATGGCGGCTCCCACTACACCTTGTAGATGGAGGGAAGAAGGCGTTCTCCAAAAAAGGTGAAGGAGATTCCAGAAGTTGTCATTGTGCTGGATGGACAACCTAATAGCTCTCCTTTACAAGAAAATTTATAATAATATTACTCATTATGAGGATCCAGTGACTTCCGTGTAAAACCCTTAGAACAGTGTTTGTTGAAGTAAACACGTCACAGCCTGGAACAGATTATAGTATTAGGTACTCAACAAGCTTTGTTTGTTCCTTTCTTTGGATCTAGATGTGGAAAAGAATGGGTTGCTATTTGGGGCAGAGAATAAGTCAGTGGATGAGCTCAAAGGGGAATGGCCATTTCATCCTTCTTAGAACTGAAACTGGTGCTTTTTTGTCCCTAAAAAAAGAAGTCATTCTGTTATGGAAAGCCCAAGTATCTGGGAACTGTTTCTTCTTCCTTTAAAACAGTGTTCTTCACCATGGATCACCTGAGGTGCTTTAAAATTACTTAGGTTTGGGTTTCATCTTCAGGCATGGAGCCCATGCCTTAATCGGTCTGGGGTAGAACCCATGCACTAATTTTTCAAAAATCCTCTAAAGCGAGTCTAAGATGTGCAAAAGGGAGAACCACTGATTTAAAATGAGAAGCAGGCTGGGTGTGGTAGTTCCCAGAACTTTGTAATCCCAGAACTTTGAGCGGCTGAGGCAGGCAGATCACATGAGGCCAGGAGTTCGAGACCAGCCTGGCCAACATGGTGAAACCTAATCTCTACTAAAATTACAAAAATTAGCCAGGTGTGGTGGTGCACATCTGTAATCCCAGCTACTCATGAGGCTGAAGCAGAGCAAGACTCTGTCCCAAAAAGTGAAAAATAAAATGAGAAGCAGTTGGCTGAGGACCTGAGCCAATTCCAAGAAGACACGAGACTAAAATGTCGCGTTATCACAGGCAGACAGAGAAGGTTTAGTTTGCCAACATTGAGAAGGCTTTGGGGTCATGTCCTCAGGAGATATTGTGCTAAAGGAATTGATGGGTCTCTTCTGGAGGAAGACCTGTTTTAATAACTACAAGAGAAATAACTGAAACTCAGATGGATCTTGTTAGTGTTAAGTACACTTCTACTGGCTCCAGTTTGCTTTGCCCTTTTAATTCACCATCTCCCATTTGAAAGGGTATCAAAGTGTGTCAGGAAGAGCTCTCAAAGGCCAAAAGTGATAGGATAACAGGTTCAAGTGGCTGACTTTGATATACAGCCAAACTTCAAGAGCAGAAAAAGAACACCTGCTTGCTATACTGTATTGGTTTACACCAGGGAGGACCACCTTGATCTCACCATTTGCTCACTTTCTAACACAATTACAACATCTGCCCTCCCCAAGCAAGGTTGGTGACCACACCTTGAATTTATACAACACTTTGCAATATCTAAATCTTCTTTACAAATATCTCAGTGTTCTCCAAAGTGTGGAACATGAACCATAAGAGATATAGATAGTTTTAGCTGGTACATGGAGATTAATAGTTATTTTAATGCATATTAGGGAAAACATAATTAGCAAGTGAAAATGATGATTTTTATAGATATTTCTTATGATAAAGTAGATAATTAAGATTTTTTCCCACTTATTTTAGTGAATTGGTTTAAAGAAGTATTAATTTCAAGTGGCAGGTGGATATGGTAAGAAACTGTAATGTGTTTTGAGGACGATCAAAGTTTGGGATTGTTATTTCATAATTTCTTTGAGTCACCAACAATTCAGTGTAAATAAAATGTCACTTGTTCTTAGCTCTGTTTTATAGATTAGGAAACTGAGGCTTTGAGATTTTAAATAACTCATCCAGTTTTTTGTTATGGGCTTAAATTCCAGTCTTTCTAACGTAATTGCTGGGTTTTTTCCACTCCCAGACTCTTCAACAAAAAGTCTAAGACAGAGCCTTTCTTTTCCTAGCAAGTGAGAGGGCATCTCTGAGTCATTCGCCCTGTCTCTACTGTCCCTTTTCAGGATTAATAATACGTGTAGCTCTGACTACATAACAAACTGGATGAACTGAGTGGTTCTCAAAGGGTTGTTCTCAGGCTAACATCATCAGCACCACATGAAACTTACTAGAAATGCAAGTTCTTAGAACTGCTCTAAAACCAACATCTTAGAAACTATAGGGTAGGGCCAGAAACCTCTGTTTTATCAATGCCTGGTGTAATTCTGATGCACACTAAAGTTTGAGATAGTTTGAGAACTGTACTGTGGTTCTCAAAGGGGGGTTGATCTCCCACCACCTCACCCAGAAGGCATTTAGCAACGTCTGGAAACGTTTTGGTCTGTCTCAAATGGGGCAGAGGGTGCTATGGGCATTTAGTGACTGGAGACTGGGGATGCTGCCGAACATCTGGAAAGGTACAGGACAGCTCTGCATAATAAATAATTATCCCGCCCACTTTCGGAGGCCAAGGTAGCAGAATTACATGAGGCCAGGAGTTTGAGACCAGCCTTGGCAACATAGCAATACCCTATCTCTACAAAAACAATTAAAAAGTTAGCTGGGCATGGTAGCACTCACCTGTAGTTCCTGCAACTCAGGAGGCTGAGGTGGGAGGATTGTGTGAGCCCAGGAGTTTGAGGCTGTAGTGAGCTATGCTCACACCATTGCACGCCAGCCTGGGTGACAAAGCAAGGCTATCTCAAAAATTTTTTTTGACCCAGCCCAAAATGTCAATTACCCTGAGGTTGAAAAACACTACACCAAACTAACTAATCTTGGCCTGATAAGCATTGTGGCTCAGCCAATGGAACTACTTTCAAGAGGCCAAAAGCAGTCTTGGAATCACTGCTTACTTTTGCCTCTGATTGACTGGGTTGCCTATTTTTTATTTGTCAGTGCTCAGAGATTTATGGCTAGTTGGCAAACATCTTCTCCAGTCTACTCTTGGCCGTGTTTATGATTCCTGAAATAGATAACAAATTATAGTCAGAGTTGATGGTGGAGTCCAGCCCGATAAAGCAGGACAGCTGGAGGCAATTTGTGAGGCTTATGTTTGGTGCACCCTACCTTACCTCTCTTGGCACTCAGGACTTCAAACTGTGTCCTGCATGCTAAGATTCCACCTTTCCAGAAAATAATGTATAACCATGTTTCTGTTAATGAGGCAGTCAGTATAGCATAATGGTCAACAGCACCATTCAGGGTAGCAGGAGGTCAAATTCCTTGTCATCAAATCCCAGCTTCACCATTTGTCAACTGTGTGACTCTAGGCAAATTCTGCACTTTCCTGAGCTTCAGTTTCTCCATCTGTAAATCAAGGTGATAATAATAGTAGTACTTTCCTCTTAACATGGTTATGAGGATCAAATAGGAGAATGCATATAGAGCTTTTAAAACAGTCCGAGAGCCATGGAAAATGCCTGCCATCTGCTAATTTTAATTACTATTTGAGGTCTCATAGTGCATTATAATTCCCAGTGCTGGAGGTGGTTCCTGGTGGGAAGTGATTAGATCATGGATCATGAGGGTGGATCCTCATAAATGGCCTAGCACTATCCCCCTTGGTACTGGCCTCACAATAGTGAGCAAGTTCTTGTGAGATCTGGTCATTCGAAAGTGTGTAGCAGCTCCCATCTCGCTCTCTTTTGCTCCTGCTTTTGCCATGGGTCATGTCTGCTCCTCCTTCACCTTAACCATGTTTGTAAGTTTCCTGAGGCCTCCCCAGAAGCAGATGCTGCTCTGCTTCCTGTACACCCTGAAGAACCATGAGCCAATTAAGTCTCTTTTCTTATAAACTACCCAGTCTTAGGTATGTCTTTACAGCAATGCAAAAATGGACAAATACACTATTAATACACTGTACTATCTCTTTTGGTCTTCCATCTTTCGTTTTATTATTTTATTTATTTGAGATGGAGTCTTGCTCTGTTGCCCAGGCTGGAGTGCAGTGGCAGGATCTTGGCTCATGGCAATCTCCACCTCCCAGGTTCAAGTGATTCTCATGCCTCAGCCTCTTGAGTAGCCGGGACTACAGGCGTCTGCCACCACGCCTGGCTAATTTTTATATGTTTTTAAGTAGGGACGGGGTTTCACCATGTTGGCCAGGCTGATCTCGAACTCCTGACTTCAGGTGATCTGCCTGCCTCCGCCTCCCACAGTGCTGGGATTACAGGTGTGAGCTACCGCGCCCAGCCTGGGTCTTTCATCTTTTAAATGACAAGTCTGTTGCCTTAATGCTCAAGAAGAACCCTTGATACCCAGTCCTTTGGGAAGTACTGGTCTTCTCTTCCCTCCCCAAAGCTGATACTCAATGTTGCTTAACCACAATCAGCCTTTTCTCTCCCATATCTGTAATATATAAGGTGATGAATTGCATCATATTCCCCCTGTTTCTAGGACTTCATTCTGACCCTGGAAGGTGGGTGCTATTTCCAATGGGGCTGAGGCAGGTGTCTGGCTCTAAGCTAGCTGCCCTAAATTCTAAAGAACTAATTTGAAATGATGGGTTATTAGCATCAGAGAAGACATTTTCAAACAAGGGATGGCTTTGGCCCACATTATAAGGCTCTCACGGCAGCTTTTATAAGGTCAGCCTAGACCAGGTTAATATGGCTTTCAAAATAATAAAGAGGGAGAATCAGAATCTGTCTGCTCTTATTAAGTCTAACCCTTGCCTGAATATTAAAATATGTAGAAATAGGCACAGGTGGAATGACAGCTGGGCTTCAGGTCAAACTAGGGAAAAGGAAATCAGGGTGGGACTCCTCACTGGCCATCAGTGAAGAAAATGGGGTCAACATCATTAATACCAAAGCATCCCCAATTTGTGTCCAGATGATCAAACCACTGAGGGGGAGGGGCCAATAGGGGGAAGCTCTGAACATGTCATTAGGATGAAAACTTTTCAAAGTTCTTTTTCTCCATGTTAATTCAGAAATATGCCAAAGGTCTCCCAACAGGCTTTCGGCTTATACCGTCCACTACCTGATGTAAAAGCTTCTTTCTGCCCTTACGTCTGAGCATCACAATGGAAAATCTTCTCCAAGTCAAAACCAAACAAAAGAGATCAATGCAGCCCTCTTGCTAACGATGGTCTCCTCTTATGTGGGATTATAGGAAAGCAGTTTGAACAGTCTTCAGAGTCCATGGCTGGGTGGGGGACAGAGTGTGGGAAATTCGAACTTTCCAGGAAGTGCCTGTCTGGTTCGTTGTTGTTGTTTTACAGTTCCGTTTCTAGAGTATCTTTCAGGTTATGTGTGGGCTTCATGCAAAAATAATAAAGTTAACAGCCAGCCTATGACTTCTTCATGAGGAGTTATATCTTAAGCATTATTATGAGTTACGCTTCAAGGAAAGCACTGATGGATGGTGACTTCCATTTCAGAGGTTTGTTTAAGTTTTCAGGGACAAGTGATATTTTGGTGACTCATCCTAACAGTAGTAGGGGAAAATTTGCTAAAGGTTAAGAACACTGAACATAAGAAAGATGAAACAGTTACATGGCAAATAATCTAATACACCAAGTCCTGTGCTGGGAAAAAGGGCAGTGACTCTCAACCCTGGTTATGCATTAAAATTGTCTGTCACATTCAAAAACAATCTAATTTTAAAAATCCACTCTAAAGCCAAACCCTTGACTAAGGAAGCCAGAAACCCTGGGGTTTCTTCAAGGCATCCACATTTCTTAAACCTCCTCAGATGATTTCATTGTGAAGTCAGGGTGGAGAACCACTGACCTAAACTGACAGAGTTGAATGGGATATAATTTACTCCCTCAAGAAAATAAGCAGAGGCAACTGTGTAAATAAATACTTGTAATACGGGGCATTAGATGTGCCAATGGTAATGTGTTCTGTATAAGGTATAGGGGTTTTGGAGTAAACAGAATGACCAATTTTCCTTGGGAAAATGAGAGAAGATTTCAGGGAAGAGATGATGTCAGAATAATTTTGAAGAAGATAGAGGATTTTAGCAACACGGTGAGCAGGGAAGAAGATTCAAGGGGGAAGAAAGCTCACATGCTCTGTACCTAATTAGAGAAAGACCAGGAAGATGCTGGAAATTTTCCACCCAGTAATGATCAGATCTGGAACAGTTGTACAGAGTGATCACACCTAACCTGGAAGCCGCTCTTCACTGATAAGACATCAGTGGCTAACCATTGAAGCTCAGAGAATTTAAACAGAGAGGTGGAGGGAAGAACATGTACAGAGATACCCTTCCTAGGTTAACAGGAGAGGATTCTGAGTGTTCTCACAACAAAGCAATAAATGTTTAAGGTAATGAATGTGCTAATTACCATGATTTGATCATTGTACAAGGTATGCATGTGTCAGAACATCACACTGTACCCCATAAATATGTGCAATTCTTATATGTCAGTAAAAAACAAGATGTGACAGGGCATTGAAAAACAACTAATCTCTTGCACTGGTAATATTTTCCAAAGTATTTATCGTTTAATTGACTTCTTGTGGCTTCACGCCTGCAGGACACAGACCCCTTCCCCTCCACACACACATGCCATTACTCTTCTCCTTAGCTCTTCTGCTGAGGAATTTTGTCTTTGGGATGATGGACTGCTTTAGGGGCTTTCCCTCCCTTAGAACTTTTTAGTTGCCCAATCACCATCAGTGATGGCAGCTCTAGCTTTGTTTTGGTACCACTGATGTGTCTGTGCACTGACCAAAGTGTGTAAGAATAGCGGTAGGGCAGAAGCTATTTCCTTTTGATGTGGGTTGTCTCAGACCAATCTTCCCACATCACATGGGTGACATTTGTTGTAATGCCTGTCACCAGCATTATCCCAGCATTCAGTTACTCCTGGTTCTTGCAGATGTGGCCCTTGTTGTGGTTCTCACAGCCCTGGAGTTTCTGGGGCTTCTTTAGTCTGGCTGGGCGCCATTGGCTGAGACAGTAAAGAGAGCTTACTGTTTTTTAGGTTGCAGTAAATTTTCATGAAGGGGTGTTAATATGGTTTGACTGTGTCCCCACCCAAATATCATCTCAAATTGTAGTTCCTATAATCCCCAAGTGTCCTGGTGGGGGTGAGGGACCCGGTAGGAGGTAATTGAATCATGGGGGCATTTACCCTCATGTTATTCTCATGATAGTGAGTGAGTGCTCACAAAATCTGATGGTTTCATAAACGGCTCTTCCCACTTTTGCATGGCACTTTTCTCTCTTGACACCATCTGAAGAAGGACGTGTTTGCTTTCTCTTCTGCCATGATTGTATGTTTTTGGAAGTCTCCCCAGCCCTGTGGAACTGTGGGTCAATTAAACCTCTTTCCTTTATACATTACCCAGTCTCGGATATTTCTTCCCAGCAGTGAGAGAACAGACTAACACACATGTTGTAACTAATAAAAACAAAAATAGCTACAGCTATACCTACTGAAATACAATTTATAAAGACATGGTGCTTGGTGCGAATTTTGAAGACGTGACAGGCATCTTGACAATGGCATTTATGTTTGAAAACACTTCTTGAAGTACCAGTCAAGCCATCTACCCATCACCAGCTGAGTTGTGAACAGGCTCATTCATCAATTCACATCTCATCAATTGCTACGTTTCACGGTGGAATTACCCCTAACAATGCTACAATGAATGCTACAACTATAATAATTAAAAGAAATTATTGAGGCTTACTATGCCTTCAATATGTTAACTATTTTAAGAAATATTTGATTATTTTCTGCCATTTACACTCTGTTTATTTTGATGAGTATTATTCTTAATACTCATTAAATGTTTTCCTTGCATCTTTGTTTACTCATGTAATTAGCAAATTTTGAAAAATTTGAGGTTTCTCTTTTTTGTGATAAATAATTATTGCTATCATGTAAATTTGTCTCCACAAAAGCATACATTGGAAACTGAATCCCTAGTGCAACAGTTTTGGGTGGTGGGGCCTAATGAGAGCTGATTAAGCCACGAGGGCTCTGCGCTCATGAATGGATTATTGTGGAAATGGGTTTCCTATGAGAGTTCAGCTTCTTTTTTTTCTCTCTCTTATCCTCTCTTGCCCTTCCACCTCCCACTGTGGAATGATATAGCAAGAAGGCCCTTGCCAGAGGCTGGCCCTTTGATCTTAGACTTCCTAGTCTCGAACTGTAAGAAATAAATTTCTGTTCATTATAAATTGTGAAGTCTGTTATCTTCTATAACAGCAACATAAACTGGACTAAGAAAATGTTATTTCAATACCTCTATAGAGGAAGAGGGAAGAAAGATGCTACCTTGGGAGACAGAAGGGTGTAGAATGTCTATCATCCTGGGGAGAGAGAGGAAGAAGCAGCTGAAGTCCCATTTTTCTCATTTCAGGTGGATTGGGAAGGAATAAGTTAGCAGCTCAATGGAGCAGGTAATAAAACACATGCATCTTAATCAAACTTTCTGGGCTGAAGAACAGGGAGGGAAAATCAGCAAGACAGGTTGAGGAAAAACAAGATAGCAAAAAAAGAGGCTTTTCTAGTCCTGTTTCCTATCTGAGAGGAAAGGGATTTGTAAGATGCCTCCCAAGTCAACGTGGGATGAATGCCTTAGAACCAGGTTGGAGGCACACTGCGAGATCAAGTCTAGCTGGTCTGAGATAGCATCTAGAGCCTCCCTTGGCTCTTGCAGGGAATGGAAAGAGCCAGAATTTTTCTGAACCACTGAGAGCATTTGGAGGTTAGCTGAGAATGGCTAGGGAGCTTGCCTTAGGGGTTGCTGCACAGAGGCAAAGGGATCTATGTGTGTTGCAGGGCGGCTCTCCTAGCCTGGGAGCTAAGTGAGAGTAGTCAGCCTCAGAGGGATATACAGCTTGAGGAGAAGCAGAGAGAGAGGTATCACGGGTCCTGACTGGGCTGGGAGAGCACAGAGTGCAATTCACCAGACACAGGCTTCCTCCTTCACTGCCAGCAGGTGCTCAGCAACCCAGCAATAAGGGGCATTGCCATGGAGACGAGAAGAGCAGGGATTCTGTAAATGGTGCCTGCCTGGGTGGAAACATGGAGGACATTTATTCTTCACCTTGCATGGTGGGAAGAGGCCAAAGCCCCGTTCACACCCTCTGACCCTCCATTTGCTCCATTGTTTATCTGGATTGAGGATTAGCTTACACAGGACACCTCCCCTGCAGAAGAGTGTCGCCATGCAGAACTTTGAAAGGCTTTTGGGCAGTCTGCCATGTAATTGGGAGGTAATAGAATCTGAGGTTTCTCTCTGTTCTGCCACCATAGTGCCATGTACTTTCAATTCCAGATCCCCATCCAGATATCAATGAACAGGATGTGTAAGGAGAGGGGGAGAAAACTGGGAATGCTGGAAAGAAACAGAGTTACCTTCACGGATGGTTTAAAGTATTGCATCATATTGAGTTAACTTGATTAAACTAAATTTAAATTTTCACCACTACCCCTCAGGACAAGGATTTGTGAGGATTTTCAGGCAAATTCAAGAAATACAAGGGGTGCATTTTCTTTGAAACCTGATTATAATGTGCAAATCTGTGACCTAGATGACAAGGGTCCTTGATTGCAGAGATGACAACTCTTAATCTATTATTTTTATTTTACAAAAAACCCACAGATAATTCACATTTCTCAACAATAAACTACACCAAATAACTAAAGTGTCATTTATCATTACTTCTATGATGTAGAATTATAAAATATAAAAATAATGGCTGCTAGTTACTAAGAAAGTATTATTTTTTAATAATCACATCTAAGCCTGGAAACAACTGCATGCAAAGCATTATTATCTATTCTTCTCAAGTGAGAAAAGTGAGTCACTGTTTTCAGCACAATGTGAAGACACTGGTTATGATGAACCAGTAAGAAAATGTTTCGCAGTTACAATTTTACCTGATGTTACAGTTATGAAGATGAATGAATTATTTAGTATGGATGTTTCTCCACCACAGTAGAGTTTGTTAATGTGATATAGTAAAATAGATCATTTGGGGATCAGACAGATGTGGATTCAAATCTCAGCTCAGCCACTAATTAGTTTTGTGATCTTGGGAGTATTACTTCACTTATCTGAGTGAGCCTCACTCCTTTTTTTTTTTTTTTTTTTTTTGAGCTGGAGTCTCACTCTTGTCACTCAGGCTGGCATGCAGTGATGCAATCTTGGCTCACTGCAGCCTCCACCTCCCAGGTTCAAGCATTCTCTGGCCTCAGCCTCCTGAGTAGCTAGGATTACAGGTGCCTGCCACCATGCCCAGCTATTTTTTCATTTTTTTATTTTTAGTAGAGACAGAGTTTCCCCTTGTTGGCCACCCTGGTCTCTATCTCCCGCCTCAGCCTCCCAAAGTGCTGGGATTACAGGTGTGAGCCACTGAGCCTGGTCCCAGGTTTTTTTTTTTTACTAATAAATAATAATAATAGCTGGCATCATCTCAGTACTTACAGTGTGTCAGCCACCATTGTAAGGTCAGGTGGGGGCTTCTATTATTCCCATTTCACAGATGAGGAAAATGACACAGAGAGATCACTTGCTCTAAATCATATGGGTAATCAGTGGAGAGCCAGGATTTGAAGCTTGGCTCACAACAATATCATGTAAAAATAGACAAAATGGCACCTATAAAAAGTAGTTGGTAAAAATTAAATGTCATAATGTATTGTTTCTGACACATTTTGGGTCTTTAGTAAGTGATATTCCCCATTTTCTTACTGCAATCTGTTAAAACAAGGAGTCCACACAGATAGATATGGTAATTTAAAAAATATAGTTTTTTAGTGGTGAAAATACTTGAGATCCATGGGCAAATTCAAATTCAGAAAATGAAGGAAACTTTTAAGATACCTTAGGAATAATGTTACTTTATGTGGGCTCCATGCCTGAGGCTTTACATGGATATTCTACGATAACCTTTGCAGCAATTATGTGAGGCAGGCACTGTTACCAGCACCATTCCTACTGAGAATTGTGCAGCCCGTGTCTGCCTTATTGAGGTTCATCCAGTAGGGGCTGGGAGATGGAGGCAGACTTTGAGTCCAGGCAGTCTGAGTCCAGAGTTCTGACTCCAACCACTAAGCCTCTAAGCCACATCATAGCTCTTGATATGCTTTATTTTTACCTAGGGTTTTTTTTTTTTAAATTTCTGATTGAAGCCAGCTGTAGGCTTGCTGCCGGAATTGTCATAATTATTCAAGAAGATTCTACCCTACTCATGGGTGCAGCATCCTATTTATAGGTAACATCACAAGTTCAAGACAGGTTATGCAAATATTTCCACAGCACTTCCATTGTGTGATTACCCTCCTGCCACAGTCTCATTTCAAATTCCTATTCACAAAAGCTAATTTGGACCCAAGGAAGGTCGAATACACAAAATCCTGGAAATCATATGAGAAATCCCTTTTCCTCACAGGTTTATAGCAATTAAATCCTTGATAATGAATTGCTCATCAGTTCTGCAGGAGATGGAAGTGATTGCCTCCGCAGGTAGCAATCATTTTGTGCTGTTGCCACGATTATCAATCTCTTTCAGGATGATTGGAATTTAGCAATAGGGACCAGAAGAGTAGAAGGTTTTTCAAGATACGGAGTAATACTAGAAAACTGCCAATGAGAACTTAGGTATTTTTCCTCATGAAAGTTTCTTAGCAAGTCAACAGTGGTTAGAAAATGCATCCACCTAGGCAAAACCATTCAGTACATAGGCATAGGCAAGGACTTCATGACTAAAACACCAAAAGCATTGGCAACAGAAGCCAAAATAGACAAATGGTACCTAATTAAACTCCAGAACTTCTGCACAGCAAAAGAAAAAATCATTAGAGTGAACTGGCAACCAACAGAATGGGAAAAAATTTTTGCAGTCTACCCATCTGACAAAGGGCTAATATCCAGAATCTACAAAGAACTAAAAGAGATTTACAAGAAAAAAGCAAACAAACCCATCCAAAAGTGGGCAAAGGATATGAACAGTCATTTTTCAAAAGAAGACATATATGAGGCCAAGAAACATACGAAAAAATGCTCATTATCACTGGTCATTAGAGAAATGCAAATCAAAACCACATTGAGATACCACCTCATGCCAGTTAGAATGGTGATCATTAAAAAATCTGGAGACAACAGATGCTGGAGAGGATGTGGAGAAATAGGAATGCTTTATACTGTTGGTGGGAGTGTAAATTAGTTCAACCATTGTGGAAGACAGTGTGGGGCTTCCTCAAGGACCTAGAAATAGAAAGTCCATTTGACCCAGCAATCCCATTACTGGGTAGATACCCAAAGGATTATAAATCATTCTAGTATAAAGACACATGCACACATATGTTCATTGCAGCCCTGTGTATAATAGCAAAGACCTGAAACTAACCCAAATGCCCATCGACGATAGACCAGACAAGGAAAATGTGGCACACATACACCATGGAATACTATGCAGCCGTGAAAAACAATGAGTTCGTGTCCTTTGTAGGGACATGGATAAATCTGGAAACCATCATTCTCAGCAAACTGACACAAGAACAGAAAATTAAACACTGCATGTTCTCACTCATAGGTGGGTGTTGAACAATGAGAACATGTGGGCACAGGCAGGGGAGCATCACACACTGGGGTCTGTTGGGGTGCCAAGGGAGGGACAGCGGAGGGGTAGGGAGGTTGGGGAGGGATAACATGGGGAGAAATGCCAGATGTGGGTGACAGGGGGATGAAGGCAGCAAACCACATTGCCATGTGTGTACCTATGCAAAAGTCCTGCGTGATCTGCACATGTATCCCAGAACCTAAAGTACAAAAAAAAGAGAAAGAAAATGCATACATATTTCTGAGTCTCTTCCCTTAAAGAGTTTAATGCACTGTATATACCCAAAAGGCTTGATGAATTTTGAAAACTACAATAAATTTTATCTTTTCACTATTCCCATCAATTTATATGCTGTCACATGTACATCTCTGACATGTGTTAAAGTCTATGTGATTTTTAATGCTGGTGATAGTATTAGAAGTATACACTTCCCACTCCACCCTGAAAAGGTAATTTAGCAACATGCATAAAAAGCCTTAAAATGTTTATACTCTTTGTACTTGTCATTTCTTTTGGAAGTGTACCCTAAGAAAAAATTTAGACATTAAAAAAAAAAAAGATTTAAGTACTCAGTGTTATTTCCAATAGCAAAATATTAGAAAACACTTCAAAGCTCAATAATAGGAGAATAGTTAACTAAATTATGGTTCATTAAATGATGGTGCATTATGAAGCTATTAAAAGTCATGTTTTTGAAGAGTAGTTAATGACACATGGAAATGTTCATTATAGAATGTCAAGTGGAAAAAATAAACACAATCATAGTTGAATAATAAGTGTAATGTAATTTATTAAGCATCCATTATGTAACTCTAAAAGGAAGGTGGTTTTATTCCCATATTACAGAAAAGGAAACAACGGCTAAGAGAATTTAGATGAGAGATAGAGACCGAAAGAAAGAGAGAGAGGAAAAAATGCTAGTTGGAAAGACACAAAATTTATTGGTTACCATGGAGAAGCGGGAACCAGAAACAATTGTGTTTTCTTTATGCATGCTAGTAGTTTCCACCATAAGTATGCATTACATTTGCAATCAGAAAAGAATAAATATATTTAAAATATTCTGTGCACCTAAGGCACAGACAGCTTTGTAAAAGAACTCTTTTTTTGAGCTGGGTACATGAAGCAGGATTTACTACCCCGGTTCTAGCCTTCAAACATGCAAACTTTAGCACAATCTTGTTTGGCTTCTCTGGCCTCTGGGTGGGGGTAGTTGAGACACAGATAAGGCTGACCTGAATCAGGGCTGGCATTCTCTGTACAGCTGTCTCCTCTCGCTATGTTTGATTTCCTGTCGCAGAACAAAGCATCTGGTAAATTCAACCACACTCAGAGTTCTGGCACTAATAGCAGCATTTCTTAAAAGCATCATCTAGGAACCCCCAGCATCGGAGTCACCTGGGTTCCTTCTTAATAATATCAATTATTGGGACTTTCAGATCTCCCAAACCAGGACAAGACTGAGAAGCCTGCATCTGGAACAAGAGCTTCAGGTGATTCTCATCTACACTAATGTTAGACAATCACTGCTCCCAGGGACTCTACCACTAAAACAAAGAAAAGAAAGAAGGCAATGCTTAACACGGTTAGAAGTTCTATAGGGCAGACACCTGGGGGCAGAAAATCCTTCTGATCACATCAGGTCAGCAACTTTCTACTAAAATCCTGACTCTGTTCCTTGCCATTTGGGTTGACCTTGACTTTGGTAAATTACTTTCACTCCCTGAGTCTCATTGTTCTTATCTCTGAAATAGGAGTAATAGCGATAATTGTAATATAATAAATATTATTAGTATGGCTGGACCTATGCTATAGAAGAAAAGCCAAAGTAATTCTTGCCTGAAATGTAAGTGTGCAATGATCAATGAGTCCTCAAGCCAGATCTTATGTATATATATGATGTCATTTCTCTTTTGGAAGTCATGTATCTATCTATATATGGCCATATATATATATGCATATACACACACACAGATATATATTTATATTATCATATATATACACACATATATACACATGCATATATGTGTATATGTGTATATATATAATGTATATACATATATATTGTATAACTATATATGTATATATAAATTATATACAGATAATGTATATACATATATTATATAACTATATATGTATATACATATAAATTATATACAGATAATGTATATACATATATATTATATAATTATATATGTATATACATATAAATTATTATATTATGTACATAATATATATACATATTATATATAGTTATATAATAATATATACATATACAGTTATATAATTATCGTCATTGTTGTTTTGAGACAGGGTCTTGTTCTTTTACCTAGCGATGAGTGCGGTGGTGCAATCATAGCTCTTGCAGCTTCAATCTCCCAGACAAATGATCCTCCTGCCTCAACCTCCCAAGCAGCTGGGACTACAGGCACATACCACCATGCCCGGCTAATTTTTTATTAACAAAATTCTTAATAGGGTTGGGGTCTCGTTATTTTGCCCAGGCTGGTCTCAAACTCCTGGCTTCAAGGGATCCTCCATGACCCACTCTCTCTTTCCCCGTAAGTTCTCTGAAAACATCGTCTACTCCTCTTTTTCTCACTTCACTCGGGCACTCCATCCTCCTTGTTTTTGCTTAAACGCTCGCACTTGAACTGGCTGCTCCCGCTGCCTGGATATTTGCATGTCTAATCCGTCACGTCTTTTGTTCACCGTTACCTTCTCCATGCAACCATCCCCTCAACCCCTTCCTCCTCATCACACTCCTTGTCTCTCCTCCCCTGCTTTTCTTAATTTTCGATTGCACTGTCACCTGCTAACAGGCTATATCATTCCCTTTGTGTCATCCTTATTGTTGCTGCACCCACCTCCCGTACACCTCTGTTGGGATGGAAACCACACGAATCCAGGAGTCGTTGTCTTTTTCTTGTGGTTCTCTGATGTCCCCAAGCCCCTTGAACTGTGTCTAGCACAAGGCAGATACTCAGGATATAGTTGTTGAATAAATGCATGGTGAAGGAATGAAAAAAAGAACATGACAAATCTCCACTCCCTCATTTACCAGAGAGACTGATAGTTACTTAAGGCAGAATGACTAATGTTCAGGGATTTACTTATTTGCCTCTTGTTTTATCTGGGGTTTAGCTAATTCTTCAGAAATCCCCATTAATCTCCCCTATCCTTCTCGCCAAAAAAGCCTTTGTGTCTCTGAGAGGGACCTAGATATAGGCACAGATGACTTAAACTATTCAACAGTGGGCCAGTGGGCAAGGATTTTGCCATGAATATTGTTTACGAAAAACAACAACGATCAAATGACTGAAAAAGATGCGTCAACACCTCCATTCCCAAAGACATGGCGGGGGAGAAGGCTTTCTGTAACCTACTCAGACCCAGGAGGCTATGATTTGTTCTGTTAAGACAAGCTTTAGTGATCACGTTCATCTCACCCAAGAAGCCTGTTGACCTCATAAGGTTAATAAAATTTCCCAAGTAAGTAAAACAACTTCTGGCTCTCTGCCCTTTGCAGGTCCCCCCAGAAGAGCCTCAGAAAACAGAACTACTGACTCAGAAATCAAAATGTCAATAAAGGGGAAGTGTTTTAGACTGCAAAACACTCCACATCTCAGCAGTGGATGTTGTTGGCATTCTAATTACTGCTATTGTTATTATTTGTCCTCGTCAATACCCTTGAAGATCTTAGTAACTGTTGCTACTTCTTTGCTCTGAAAACCTTCCAATTTGCCCCAAACTGGACTGAGTGATATGACTAGCCCAGATCAGCCACTTGTTAATCCAGATAAAAGACCAGCTTTCTTTCTCCATTACCCCAGGTCTCTGTGGAGGTGATCAATAAGATTATATGAAGCCCCCAGAAGGGCAGCATTCCCAGGACAGAGGACCAGAGGCAGAGCCACAGAAAGCTTCTTTGTACTGCTTGGACTTCTGTATGCCAGGCCCACTTGACTTTAATGATTGTTTTTGCCACTCTGCACAGCAACGTGCAATTTATCTTTTCTGAGATTTCAGAACAGGATGCTCCACTCTCATGCTTGGGTCTTTTCCAGTACAGATTCCAACTGTACTGGAATTATTTAGCAATCACATGCAGTGACACAAACCACAAAGCAGAAAGAGGGAAAAATGGACGATCAATGGAGCATTCAAGCCACACCGAACAGCCTTTCTCTAATTCCTGGCACGTAGTTGCGGATAAGAGGGAGCTGGAAGAATCACATCTTCTTCAGGGACTGAAGCTGTTATCTACAAAGATAGAGCAGTGGGATGGTAGTGGGGTCCCAACTGAGAAAGACTTTAGATCAAGGTTCCGATACTATTCATCAACGTGAACTTGAGTAACTCATTTCACCTTTCTGTGACTCAGTTTCTTGAATTACAGAGAACAATAATACTTCTTATAGAGTTGATATGAGTACTAGAGGTAATTACTTAAAGACGTTGATAAATAATGGGTGTAGAATACATTATTATTGCACGCAGAAATACCCGTTTGAAATCCCCTAAGGGCTGGTGGTTCATATGTTGTGAACAGAACTCAAATTCCTCTGTTTCGTAGTTCTTTATATTACTGGTTATTTTTCTCCCTTAGGCAAAGATCTCCGGTGATGGTGATGATTTCCATAATCTTGTCACCTTAATTGCTGCTGTCACTGTAAGTAGTGAAATTAATTTTGATTTCTTTTTGTTTCTGCTTAGCACTTCAAATGTGACTAATGGGATTATTTTTGGCTTTGGCTTGGAGCAGTGTTCCCAGGAGCCTGAGCAATGCTGGCCTGCATTTTCCATGTGAGGCCACTTTCTGTACAGGGACCGTATGGGTTTTGGAAATCTCCGAAAATAGGATCAGTTAGTTGTGGTCATTTCAGTTAAATTACATGTAAATGGTGTATGCTTTCTGCTTGTAAGTTCTCTCTTGTATTTCTCAATGAAACCTTATGTGTTGATCTTACTGCAAGTTGGGTATTTCAATCTAGTGCCTTATGTGAATTATGCATTTCCTCATCCAAACTCCAAGGGCTAAAGGTAAAGGTGTCCACTTTATAAATCAGGAAGCTAACTAGTAAGTAGCAAGACCAGGATTCAAACCTGAGTATGTTACACTCTAAAGCCCATGCTCATTTTGACAAGGTAGGCTGCTTCTGCAAATCTGCTCTGATGATTTTTAAAATCTACTTTGAGGGTATTTGATTAAGGCATATATGCCACCAGAGGGGGAAGTTTTCTTCCGTTGATAATTTAATATTGTGCTTGGGTTTCAAGGTTTATTCTAACTTACCTTCCCCGTTTATTCTATTGCGGGCTCTTTCCAACATGTAAAGCTACATCCCTGATTTCATTCTTGCCTGTCTGCAATTCATTCTCCCCATAGCAACTTTACTGTGACCATCTGGAAAATGTAAGTCTCATTATATTACATCCATGCCTTATATACGTCATTGACTTTCCATTGCATTCAGGATGAGTCTGTGGTGGATTAAATATGGCTACAATTTCTTTTTGTCACTCATTCCATCAACAATGCTGGCCCTGTGACTTACTTTGATCAGTACTATGTAGACTAAAAAAGTGGTAGTGGCTCATCTAAAGCTGGGCCGCAAGAGAACTGCAGCTCCCAGTTTTGCCTCTTTGGAATATTCCTAGAATCCAGCTGCCATGCTGTGAGGAAGCCCACGCTAGCCATGTCTTAAACATTCCAACTCCAGCCAATATCCAGGTGAATGCATCAGCATGACAGAGCCCAGGTAATGCTAACAAAAAAAAACACCTAAGCAATTCAAAGAATCATGAGAAAATAATAAATTATTACTGTTTTAAGCCCTTAAGTTTTGGTGTGATCTGTTACACAGCAGATAACCAAAACAAAATCCAGAAGCTTATCATGGCCTTCAAGACCCTGCATGATTTGAGCATTGGCTATATCGCCATACTAGTATCATGCCATTTTTCGTATTACTCACTATGCTCCCAGCAAACTGGCCTCCTTCGAGATTCTTAAACACATCAACCGTTTCTTGATTCAAAGCTTTTGCTTCATCAATCCCATTCCCTGGGACATTATTTTCTTTTTCTTAGCATAGCAGGCTTCTATTCATCCTTCTGGCTTAAACGTCCTTCCTTTTGAGAGCTGCTGTGTCATCCCTATTAAGTCAGTCACCCAACCTGTTTTTCAATTTATCAGTATATTCTGATTATCACTACCACTTGTTATAATTTGCAACTGCATATTTCTCTGTAGACTCACTTATCTGTCTTTCCCAATAGATTTTATTTTTTAGTTACTTATTTTATTGAGACAGGATTTCACTCTGTCACCCAGGCTGGAGTGCGGTGGTGTGATCACCACAACCTCTCCCTCCTGGATTCAAGCGAGTCTCATGCCTTAGCCTCCCGAGTCACTGGGATTACAGTTGCGTGCCACCATGTCTGTCTCATTTTTATTTTTATTTTTTTATTTTTAGTAGAGATGGGGTTTCACCATGTTGGCCAGGCTGGTCTCGAACTCTTGACTTCAAATGATCCACCTGCCTTGGCCTCCCAAACTGCTGGGATTACAGGCATGAGCCACCGCGCCTGGCCTGTCTTTCCCAAAAGATTTTAAATGTCACATTGGCAAAGACCAGGTCTGCCTTTTTAACCAATGGTTACTTTGTATCTAGTACTGTGCCCAGATACATGGTAGGTATACAATAAATATATTTGTTGAATAAATAAATGGTATGCCATGCATTCCAGTTCCTGTTAATTGTTTGCCTTCAAGTTATCCTACTGCTGTATCTCTGCCTTCCTAGGCAAACGCTACATCTGGCACATGGACATTTTTCTCCCTTTGCACATTGGGCAGATGTTAGTGTGGGATCGTGCAGGATATGTACTCAGCCAGAGCTTGTAAAATGTATACATCATGGGTGTGAATCATTTGGACTCCTTTCTTTTTGTCCAAATACTTGCTTTGGTTTATTTTGCAGGTGAGAATCTGACAGCTACATAGGCAATCTTTCCAAATATAACCTAAAAATATTATACTCGCTGCTATACAAAGTGTTTAAAAATATATTCCTTTATGTCATCCACACATTTATTCATATATATATCCATTCTTCCATCCATCCATTCATCCATCTATTCATTTATTTGTTCATTCTTTAATAAATGAATAGAAGGATGAATGGATGGATGACTCAGCCTCCCGAGTAGCTGGGATTACAGAAGTGTGCCACAAAGTCTGGCTAATTTTTGTGTTTTTAGTAGAGATGGGGTTTCACCACATTGGCCAGGCTGGCTCGAACTCTTCACCTCAGGTGATCCACCCCCCTCCGCCTCCCAAAGTGCTGAGATTACAGGTGTGAGCCACGGCACCCGGCCTCTTTCAGCAAATATTTATTGAGCCTCTATGTATCAGGCACCATTCTAGTTACAAGCATATAACAGTAAATAAAGCAGATGTGGTCTTGTCTCTAATAAAGATTACTGATGAGTGGCTGGCCATAAAAAGACAACAAAAGTGTTCAAAGTGTGTAATTACAAATGGAGAACATTGCTGTAAAATTGGTGAAGAGGGTGTTGTCATATGTACTAACATGCTTATGCTTTCCATGAATATATCACTTCTCTTTCTGGCTTAAACACCTTTCAAAGACCTTCCCATTGCCCTTGACATAAAATCCATCTTTCTTATCGTCCTTTCATGGCTCCATCCTCCCCTTTTCCCTCTTTCCTAAATGACTTCTGTTGTTTCTGTTTTCACATACATTTTCACCTCTAGATCAGGGTTTTTCAACCCCAGGGCTAAGTAATTCTTTGCCATAGCGGGTGTGCTGAGCATTGTAGAATGTTTGCAATCTCCTTGCCTCTACCCACTAGATGCCAGTTGCACTGCCCCTACCCCCAAATTGTGACAAGCAAAAATATCTGCAGAAATTCCCAAATGTTTCCTGGGAGGCAAATGCACCCCTGGTTGAAAACTACAGTTCTAGGCTAATAATATGGGGTTTGGGCCGGGCACAGTGGCCCATGCCTGTAATCCCAGTACTTTGGGAGGCCAAGGCAGATGGATTGCCTGAGCTCAGGAATTTGAGACCAGGCTGGGCAATACAGTGAAACCCTGTCTCTACTAAAATACAAAATATTAGCAGGGTGTGGCGGCATGCAGTCCCAGCTAATCAGGATGCTGAGGCTGGAGAATTGCTAGAACCTGGGAGGCGGAGGTTGCAGTGAGCCAAGATTGCGCCACTGCACCCCAGCCTCAGCAGCAGAGTGAGACTCTGTCTCAAAAAAAAAAAAAAAAAAAAGAAAAGAAAAGAAAAAAGAGTATGGGGTTTGGCACTGGGACACTAGGCTCCTAAAGTGCTCCCTCTCTGGACTTTATTCTTGGGTAGAACATTGGATTGAATATGGGTGATCTATCCTGTTGCAGCTTCCAGGGGAATCCAGCTACCTAAAGCTTTCCGAAACTGCATGTTTTGAGTTCTAGTTCACCTGTCTTCGTGCTTCTTAGAGCTGCCCTATATTAATCCAGTAAGCTTCCTTTCTCCCTTAGTTAGTTAGAGTCAGTGTTTTTGATTTATGACCAAAGAATAACTAACTGGTACATCCTCCTACATACTTTACAGTTTTTTAGTATACCAGTAGTTACATATTCCCTCTCCTTTTTGTCTCTCTCTATCCCTCTCTCTCTTCCTCTCTGGCTGCCTCTCCCTCCCCCCACCATCTCTCCGTCTTTTTCCTTCTCTTTATTGCTCTTTCTCTTACTTCCATTGCTGTACCTGGAAAATCCTACCATTCACCTGGCCTGTCATCCTTCAAGACCCAGATCAATTGCTATTTCCTTCCAAGAATATTCCACAGACTTTACACTGGCTCTTCTGTTTCCCCTATGGGGCTGTGTACATTACTTGAGAGCAGCATTGTGTTAGTCCAATCTTACACTGCTACAAAGACATACCCAAGACTGGGTGACTTGTAAAGGAAAGAGGTTAAATTGACTTCCAGTTCTGCATGCCTGTGGATGCCTCAGGAAACTTACAATCATGGTGGAAAATGAAGGGAAAGCAAGCTTGGACCTTCTCACATGGTGGCAAGAGAGAGGAAACTGAGGAGCAATGGGGAAAGAGCCCCTTATAAAACATCAGCTCTAGCTGGACGTGGTGGCTCATGCCTGTAATCCCAGCACTTTGGGAGGCTGAGGCAGGTGGATTACGAGGTCAAGAGATCAAGATCATCCTGGCCAGCATGGTAAAACCCCATCTCTATTAGAAATACAAAAATTAGCTGGGCGTGGTGGCACACCCCTGTAGTCCCGGCTACTTGGGAGGCTGAGGCAGGAGACTCACTTGAACCTGGGAAGCAGAGGTTGCAGTGAGCTGAGATCGTGCCACTGCACTCTGGTCTGATGACAGAGCAAGACTCCATCAAAAACAAAACAAAACACAACAAAAAAGAACCATCAGCTCAGCTCTTGTTAGAACTCACTATCACAAGAACAGCGTGGGGAGACTGCTGCCCCCCACAATCCTGTCACCTCTTACCAGGTCATTCCCTTACCACCTGAGGATTACAATTCAAGATGAGATTTGGGTGTGGACACAGGCAAGCCATATCAAGCATCTCTCACACCACACTGCTATACATTTGCTTGCTCATCTGTGTCCCTGCCATGCAGCACCCCTTTGGGGTGAGGATCAAGCCTCTGAGAGCTGCATATGTGACACTGAGCACAGTACTAGGCACACAGTTCCTGCTCAGTCATTGCTCTTTGTTTGAGTAAGTAGACGGATAGATGCACTGCCCCTGTGCAAGGAACAAACGTCTGAGAATCCTTCTCCTCCGTGACTGAGAGCAATTGTGCTGAATTGTCTCAGAATAAACCTTTAGTGGGTTTGCACTCATATGTTCCAAGTGCCCTGGGCCAAAATCAAAGAGTTTATCCTTCCTGATGTGCAGAGGACAAATGATACAAAGTCACTGTGACCTTTGAGACTCTGCTTTCTTCAAAAATAACATGGGTGTTTTTTTTTTTTATTATAAAACAGTACAAATATATTATAGAGAATTTATATAACACAAAAAGGTGTAAAGAAGAAAATAAAAATCACCCAGAACCCCAGAACCCAGAGACAAATGCTGGCATTTTGAAGTACTTTCTTCTGATCTTTTTCTCCCTCTGTACTCACAATTTATAGAGGTATTTATTTACATACTATTTTTGTTACAGACTTTCTCTCATTTGATCTTAAATAACACTCATTTTCTTTATGTATTCTTATAGAGCACCACTTTTAGAATCTGCACACTATTCCATCCTATAGGTAAGCTAATGTTGATTTAATCAATCTCATTTTTTGCTGTAACTATGTCATTTTCCTATTTTTGGTGGGTGGTGATAAAATAACACTTTTCTTGTTCCTGCCCAACTTCAGAGCACAATGAGGTTTAGACATACACAGGAAATTCAGACAGGTGGGAATCAAACTGTCAACTTGGTTACTGATTGGTTTCTAGTTTAGAGGATGCTGCATAGGTAGGGAGAAGGAGTTCTTGGATACGTACCCTGGAAGTGGACAGGCTTACCCAAGGCACGCATGAGCACTGCTGGCAAACCTCAGGCCTCCTGCTCAGGGGCAGACTTTTCACTTTATGTCTGCAGAACAGACCAGAAGGTACCCTCTCAGCAAGAAGGCAGATACTTTCCAAAAGGAGGAGGAAAGGGAAGGCAGGACTGGCCAGATCAGTGTCTTCTAAATCCACAAACCAGACTGACCTCTCCCCTTTCCTTGGCGCAACCAAAGAGTAATATTGTAGTGGATGTCTTCCATCTTACTATGTTAAATATCCTTGAACACAAATCTATAACTGCTTTCTTTTCTTTCTCTTTTTTTTTTTTGAGATGGAGTCTTGCTCTGTTGCACAGGCTGGAGTGCTGTGGCGTGATTTTGGTTCACTACAACCTCCGCCTCCTGGGTTCAAGCGATTCTCCTGCCTCAGCCTCCCGAGTAGCTGGCATTACAGATACCCACCACTATGCCCAGCTAATTTTTGTATTTTTAGTAGTGACAGAGTTTCGCCATATCAGTCAGGTTGGTCTTGAACTCCTGACCTCAGCCACCCACCTCGGCCTCCCAAAGTGCTAGGATTACAGGCGTGAGCCACAATGCCCGGCCTTGACTACATTCTTAAGGTAAATTTCTGGAAGAATTACTGTGTAAAGGAAATTGAATATTTTTAAGACTTTTGAAACTTTCTTCCAACTTGTTTACTACAAGGTTAACTTCAATTGCGATGTATGCAGTTAACCATTTCACTGTCTCTACACCAGCATTCACGGGTATCACTTTCAAGCGTTTCTTCTCTTTGATTTTTAAATGCAGCTTGTTTTTTTTTTTTTTTTTCATTTTTGTTTATCTGAATAATTACAGAACTGAGTTTTTTTGGTATCAATTTGTCATTTAGGGTCCTTTTGCTCTCCATCGCCTGTTCACATCCTTTGTCCATTCATTTTTCTGCTGAATTTTAATATTTTCCCATATATCATACACTAAATACATTAAACTTTTATCTGAAATTTTAAAATTTGTTGTTTTATTTTCTTTGTAATTTAAATAGATTCTATATTGTCAAATTTGTTGAGTGTTTGCTTTGTGATTTCTATTGCTTACAAATTTCTTCGTCTTCAGATGCAAAATCTTTATCTAATGTTTTATGATTTTATTCAGGTATTTACACTTATGTTAATCTGATTGGAATTTATTTTGATGTTTGTCATAAGATTAAAGCTTGTTATCCCCTATAACAAATAGATAATTGTCCCACCACCATTTATCTTTTCTTTCACTGGTAACTGATGCATCTTTTATATATCTTGTATCTGTCTGTCAACTTGTCTGCTAGGATATTTTATATAGTATCTTATTAAAATTTTAATTTTGCCTTTTCTTTATGTATTTATATAATGATGAATACCTGAGTTGCTTCCATATTTGTTAGCCATAATCATTCCACATTGTAAACATGTATCAAAGTATCACACTGGACCCTATAAATACATACAATTATTATTTGTCAATTAAAACTAAAATTTAAAAAAAGATGAATAACAACAAAACTTTTAATATCTGGCAGGACAAGATGTTCCTTTTACCTATCCTGTTTTTCCTCACGTCTCTTGATCAGTCTCATCTACTTATATTTTCAAATAAACTTCAGAATAATTGTATTAAGTTTTAAAACAATTTAGAATTCTGATTATCATTGAATTAAATGCATTAATTAACTTTGGAAGAAGTCATTTTAATACTACTAAATTTTCCTATTTAGAAAAATGGCATATTGAGCTCTTCAAATCTTTATGTATAGATAGATATTGATATATCTTCATCCAGTGGCCAAGATCGTGTGTGCGTTTTGTGCTTTAGTTCTGGATGTTTTGTTTTTATTTTTATTATTTCTACTGTGAATGGATTTGTTTTGGACTTTCTAACTGCTTTACGTCAAATACTACAGAGGAAAAATGTAGACATATTGATTTTGTAACTCATCACTTCCAGAATATACTTACTATTTCCATTTTTTTTTCCAGCTCATTTTGTTTCTGAGTAAGCAATCATAGCTTTTGGAAGTAGTAAGGAACTTCCTTATTTTTTTTTCTCATGATCTATTGTACTAGAAAATTCATAACAGTAATAGTGGTTTCCTTATTAATAAATGAAACTCCTTATATGATGTTGACCATTGACTTAAGATGGTTAAATGATTATATTGAGGTACTTTCGTCTTATATTAGTTATACTGAGTTTTAATTAGTAATGACTGATGAGTTATCAAGTGACTTATCGTTACTTATGGTTACCTCATTACTTTATTATTATTATTGTAGCAACTTGGAAATTTGGTGGAGATGCCTGGGTCGTCATCTTTCCTTCTGAAAGCTTGATGTTATGGAGGAAAAAACTAAGACCAATTGGATGTTTTCGTCTTTCTAGGTAAACCATTTTTTGAGTTGTTTTGTTTTCTGCCTGGCTACATGTAGAATATAAAAAGTTGATCTTTGAAATACTGAAATCTTATCATGTATATTTTCAGACAGTGGCATTTAGTGTATCTATTTGAATTACAGATTCAGGTCATCCATATATCTGGACAGTGTTTTGCTATTTTGTCTCTGTGGTTATTGCTTTTGTCCTATTTTTTAGGATAACTTTTTTAGAAATACCAGCTAGTGGTATGCTGAATCTCTATGTTTGGTTCCTCACATCTTTTATTTTGCCTCTATTTCATGTCTTTGATCTTTGACTCTGAATTCAGGGCAGGATTTCTGTGTTTGTCCTATATACCATTGGTTTAGTTTCTAAAGTGTTTTGTACCATTTCAATATATGATTTAGTTTCTCTATTACATTTTGTGTTTCTTTGCCATGTTTTCATATCTCAGCAAGTCATTTTCTTGTCTGTCCCTTTTCTCTCAATTCCCGTTTATAACATTATCATATACTTTTTCCTTTAAATGTTTATTTTTTCATTCACCAAATATTTAAAATAACAACTTATAAGTTCTTTTCAGATTACAAAAGTAACATATATTACTGCAGAAAGTTTTGGAAGTACAGAAAAATACATAGAAGAAAATAAAAATGACCATTATCCCGCTAACCAGAAAAAAAAAAGTCACTGTTAATATAATGGAGTATTTTCTTCTAGTCAAAATTTGGATTTCTTTCTTTATATTTCTTAAACGAAATTGGGATTCTTTGGTATATATTGTCTTTCTTAATTTTTATTTTGAAATAATTAAAGGATGTTGCGAAAATATGACATAGAGTTCCATGTACATTTCACCCAGCTTCTTAAGTGCCATCTTGTATAACTTTAGCAGAATATCAAAACTAGGAAATTGACCAATGGTAAAATACTGTTTTCTATACTACAGATCTTATTCAGTTTTCACCAATTATTTTACATGCATGTGTTACTGCATGTGTATGTAGGTGTATCATGCTGTGCAATCTTAGCTCATATGTAGATTCATGGAATCACGACTACACTCAAAATACAGAGCTGTTTCATCATCATAAAGGTGCCTCATGTTACCCCTTTATATTTCCACCCTGTCTTTATACCTTGGCAAACACTAATATGTCTCCTCTTTATAGCTTTGTCGTTTCAAGAATGTTACATAAATGGAATCATGGAGTATGTAATCTTATCAGATTGACTTATTTTGCAAGGCACAATGTCCTGGAGATTCCCGCAGGATGTCGCATTTATCAATGTATAGATAGAAGGGTTTATATAATTATTGAGATATTAAAGGACATTTGGGTTGTTTTCAGTTTTTTTGCTATTGTGAACAAAGCTATTATGAACATTCATGCATGGACAGGGATTTTCTGGTATTCACTGGTTTTAAATCCCCCTTTTAAAATATAGTATTCTTTTGTAAGCATGTTTCTATGTCATTAGTTTTTGAAAACATGGTTTATAATGGCTGTAAAATATTCTTCCATATGCATGTATCTCAATTTATTTAACCATTCTCCTCTAAGTTCATGTTTCCTTTAATTTTATTGGCAGTGTACCAGATGCTTTGTAGAATGTTCTTCTCTTTTTTATAACAAATTCTTTAAAATGTGTGTACTTTCTCTGTATTTTGAGTGCAATTCTCCTTTTCATTTAAATTTGGAAGTTGTTTCTCAGACTCCAGGTTGTTGGTTTTTTATTTTTTATTTCCTTCTTTTTAAAGATAAGAAAACATTTAGGCAGTCTTGGTGTCTGTCTATCAACACATGGAGTGGAGTTTTGGGTTTTTGGGTATTTTTTAGTGTCCATAATTGTTCACCTGTATCCTGTTTCATCCTCATCCCTCAGACCTTTGGTGAATGGCTGATGAATCCATTCTGCTGTTGGCCAGTCTTCCGAAGCCTGGTGGCTCTATATTAAGTGTGGGCAGAGGAGAAATACTTGCCCCACTGATGATACAGTGGGAAATTATTCATGGATTATTTAATATGGTGTCTAGCTCTCGTCTCATCAGCACCAGCGCATTAAATCTTACCTGGCGTACACTGTTCCTACCACCCTTTCTCTCTTCCCTCGTTCCTCCCACTTCAGTTCTCACATCTTGCATCTCAGGTTGCGATAAGCATTCACTGTTCACTCTTTCTGTTGCATCCTCCACCGTGTCACAATGGCAGCCATCACAGTCTCCAGACCAGAGACGAGAACCTGAAGGCCCTTGCAGTAAACTGAGTCTGAATCTTTCATCTGCAAACTATGGGCTCTTCTGATTCTCTGCCCAATTACATCCCTGGTGCAATATATGCATTGATCCACTGAAGCTCTCTGAGACCTTCTGTGTCTTCTTCATTTCTATAATGTGCGAGGCAAAGCACTTAACACATACAGGTGCCTTAAATCTTATCCAGGGAACACTGTTTCTACCACTCCTCCTTCTCTCTTCTTCATTCCTCCCACTTAGTTCGCATGTCTTGCATCTCAGGTTGCAATAATCATCCACTGTTTACTCTTTCTGTTGCATCCTTCACCATGTCACCACTGCAGCCATCACAGTCTCCAAGTGAAAAGTAGTAAGAATGACAGTACTGGGGGCATTAGGTCAATAAAAGCCATGACCTCATTAGAATATATCTCCTACCGATCAGAGCTCTATGTGTCTCAGATATCAGGGGTCATGAAAAATCTATTACTTTTTTCCTTTCTGATCTTGCTGTTCTGCTTCAGGTGGCCAAGAGTGAATTCTTCATGGGAATTTTGTCTGGAATCTGGCTAGTGCTATTGCAATCATGCATGTTGGTGTGGTTTGAAATTATTTTAACAGAAATAAGGCACTGTAAAAAATCAGGTGCCTCTAGATTGCCACCCTCATTACCCAGGAATCTGTAATAGCTTTGTGATCTAAAAGAATGGGATCGGGGGCAGTGTCTTATTTTCCTCCAACTGATGATGAGTGTCATTTCTGAAGCACTTCATTGTTTAAAAAGCACTTTATATGCATTATCTCAGCTCATTCATCCAGTTTCTGAGCACCCGTTATGTGCCAAGGAATAGGGACAGAGTGAATGACACATTCCCCTCTTCCCCTCTTTTCCCCCTTAAAACTCTCCAATAGCTTCACATAACACTTAGAATAATAATTCAGATCCACCCCCTTGCAGCAGGAGCTAGTCCTTCCTATCTCTCCAATCTCATCTCTGCACATTCTGTTCATTCTCCACTTCTCTCTAGCCACAGAGGTCTCTGGCTGCTTCTCAAACATACTGAGCTCCTTCCGATCCCAGAGCCTGCTATTCCTTTACCCTACAATGCTCTTTTTCCATATTCATATAACTTGCTGTTTCTTGCCTTTCCAATCTCAGCTTAAATGTTACCTGCCAGAAAGGTCAAAACATTCTGCTTTAAATGATCAAATATTGGAAACAAAGCATTCTGTCCCAACCAAAGCATTGTTTGTGATCAGTCAATCAGTTGATCAATAACTAGTAAGTTTCCCACTCTAAGTCAGGGACCATATTAGATACTGTGTAAACAGTGGTGAATGGCTTACATGGCCCCAGCTTCCTGGAGTGTACATTATTTTGGCAGCCAACAGTCTTCTAACAGACAAGACCTCAACAGAAGATGGGCAGGAGAGGTGAGATAAGATGATGAAAAGGAGGCTCTAATGCTCTAAAAATCCTTCTCCAAGAACTCCCATTTGTTTCCCCCCTTTGATTTCTAATCTGCTCATTATGAGCTCAGATTCTCAAGTAAAAAGGATTAATTTTCAAAGTGACCCAGAGGCTCTCCAAGAACACCATTAACCTTACCTACTTAGGAACATGGCCCGCTTCCCAGCTCCAATTCCAGGAGTGATTCACCTCATTTAAGTGATAACACAAAGGCTCGAGCACATTGGCCCTGTGTTTGCCCACAGAATGTTGCCAGGGAAGCTCTGTTTGATGTTTGCTTTTCCCTTCCTTGTGAGGAAATTGACTAGGGCTGGTTATCACAGTGACACCGGAAGCAGAGAGCCTTGCCTGATGTTCCAGGGGAAGGTTTTCTTTGTTCTTCCTTCTTGATGAAGGACGAGTGACGTGGGTAGGGACAAGGGTGGGGGTCCGGAATCTAAAACAGGCAGATACCTCTATTTGAAAGGCCACCAGCTCTGGTTTAAAATCCCAGCCCTTAGCTGGGCATGGTGGCTCACACCTTGGGAGGCTGAGGCAGGAGGATGCCTTGAGCCCAGCAGTTCAAGACCAGTCTGGGCAACACAGAGAGGCCCCTGTCTCTACAAAAAAAAAAAAAAAAAGTAAAAAAAAAAAAAATGTTTTTAAATCCCAGCCCAGGTGCAGCAGCTCATGTTATAATCCCAGCACTTTGGGAGGCTGAGGCGGGCAGATCATTTGAGGTCACGAGTTTGAGACCAGCCTGACCGACATGATGAAACCCCATCTCTACTAAAAATAAAAAAAAATGAGCCAGGCCTGGTGGCACACACCTGTAATCCCAGCTACTCGGGAGGCTGAGGCAGGAGAATTGCTTGAACCCAGGAGGCGGAGGTTGCAGGAGCTGAGATGGTGCCACTTCACTCCAGTCTGAGGGACAGAGTGAGACTCGGTCACAAAAAAAAAAAAAAAAAAAAAAAAAAACCAGCCCTGTTATGAGTAAGCTATGTAATCCTACCAGGTTACTTAATACTTGTTAGCCTCAGTTTCCCCATCAGGGAAGTCTCTGAAAGGTTAAAAAAAAAAAGGTGCTGAAAAGGAAATAAAGTTATTCTTTTAAGTGCTAAGGACACTATCTGCTACACAACAGGGTAATCAGTGTTTTCTAGTATTATGGCTACTGCTACCATTATCCTCATTACCATCATGATCGTCATCGGCATCATTACCACCAATAGATTCCCAGTAGCATCTTTGTAAATGGAAAAACCATGGCAAAGAACAAAGAGAATAAAGTTCAAATTCTGACTTTACCATTTGTGAGCAAGCCTAATGCATCCTTCTCAGTTTCTTTATGTAAAGAATGGAGACAATAGAGTCTATTTTTCAGGGTTTTTAAGATTCAGTGAACATCGTTAAATGAAAGTATTGTACATATTATAAATGCTTAAGACAAATTAGTTGAACCTGAACTTCAATATATGTCTTGCAGTAATATAGCCTTTGATTTTAGGACTGCTTCCACTGCTAAAACTTGAAAGGACCTTCCTAATTAAAGAAAAAAATAAGAACATTATCCTCTCCCTAATAGTGAAAAGCAGAGAATATATTACAACATGCTTGAAATAAAGTTAACCTTCTGTTGGCTTCTCTGACATGTAATACTGTCATCACCACAATGTAGTGTTGAGCAGTCAGCTGGCCAATCAGCAGACATTTGTTAAGCACCTTCTAAGTGCTAAGTGCTTTGCCTGGTACACTACAGAAGGGAGGAAGACACAGAAGGTCCCGAAGAGCTTGAGTGGATCAATACATACATTGTACCACGAAGAAAATTGGGCAGAGAATGAGAGAGCCTGTAGTTTCCAGATGAAAGACTCAGACTCAATTTACTCAAAGGGCTTCAAGTTCTGTCCTCATTTTATTTTATTTATTTTTTTATTATTTTTTGAGACATGCTCTTGCTGTGTTGTCCAGGCTGGAGTGCAGTGGCACAATCATGGCTCACTGCAGCCCTGACCTCGTGGACTCAAGTGATTCTTCCATGTCAGCCTACCAAGGAGCTGAGGCTACAGATGCATACCACCACACTAGTTTTTCTGGTTTTTTTTTTTTTTTTTTTGTTGTTGTTGTTGTTTTTGTAGAGTTAGGGTCTCTCCATGTTGCCCAAGCTGGTCTCAGGCAATCCACCCACCTCAGCCTCCCAAAGTGCTGGGATTACAGGTGTGCAGCGCCACTGTGCCCAGCCCTCATTTCCCACCATTGTTCAGCCAGCACCCAACGTCCCAGCCAGCACACTGCGCTGTGCTCTTCCATGCCCCAGTAACTGTGCTCCTGCTATGGTTTCTGCCAACACCATCTGTTCCTAAACTTTCTTTGTCTCTTTATCGTCACAAGCTCAGCTGCAGCCCCGCATCTTCCAGGGATGCCCTTTTTCACTTACTATCTTGTGTGTCTACTATATTCCTGCCATATGAAATTGACATCTTTTACGTTAAAGTGGTTGAATATTGCCAATGTCATTTGATTTCACCAGACCCCTAGTACCCCATGCATGCCTCTTTTACATTGTGCACTGCAGGGGCAACACAGGCAATGCCACACACATGTGGGCTCCAGAGTCTGACTTCCTTTGTCCAGTCCCAGGTCTGCCGTTTACCTGCAGTGTGACCTTGGGAACGTTACTTAACCAATCCATGCCTCAGTTTCCTTGTTTATATAATGAAGACAATATAATCTGTCTCATAATATTCATGGGGGATTACATTAGTTTGTTCCCACTCTACTAATAAAGACATACCTGAGACTGGGTAATTTATTTAAAAAAGAGGTTTAATTGACTCACAGTTCCACATGGCTGGGGAGGCCTCACCATCATGTGGAAGGCAAGGAAAGAATGAGAGCCAAGCAGAAGGGGAAACCACTTATAAAATCATCAGATCTCATGAGACTTACTGACTACCATGAGAACAGTATGGGGGAAACCGCATCCATGATTCAATTGTCTCCCACCGGGTCCCTCCCACAACATGTGGGAATTATGGGAGCTACAATTCAAGATGAGATTTGGGTGGGGACACAGCCAAACCATATCAGGGATCAAATGAGAAAAACATATATAAACATATAGTCATATGTCACTTAACAACAGAGATACATTCCAAAGAATGCATAGTTAGGCTGGGCACTGTGGCTCAGGCCTGTAATCCCAGAACTTTGGGAGGGCAAGGCGAGTGGCTCACCTGAGGTCAGGAGTTTAAGACCAGCCTGGCCAACATGGTGAAATCCCATCGCTACAAAAAATACAAAAATATTAGCCGGGTATGGTGGCGTGCACCTGTAATCTCAGCTAATTCAGGACGCTGAGGCAGGATAATCACTTGAACCCGGGAGGTAGAGGTTGCGGTGAGCTGAGATCATGCCATTGCACTCCAGCCTGGGTGACAAGAGCGAAACTCTGCCTCAAAAACAAAACAACAAAAAAACAAAAAGAATGTGCTGTTAGATGTTTCGATCATTCTGCAAACATTGTAACTTTGACTTACACAAACTAAGATGATATAGCCTACTACATACTCAGGCTATCTGGTACAGCCTATTGCTCCTAGGCTAGAAATCTGTACAGCATGTTACTGTATGAAATACTGTAGGCAATTGTAAAAATGATAAGTAAATATTTGTGTATCTAGACATGTCACACATAGAAAAGGTGTAGGAAAAATATAGTATGATAATCTTATGGGACCACCGTTGTATATGCAGTAATGTATATGCAAGTGGGTACTTATAGAATCAGCTATTAGGCATGAGAATAAAGAAGCCGTCATATGAAAGCTTCCGAGATGATGGAGAAAAATGCAGCATTTACGTTGAAGTGTGACAGTGGGTCAATAACAGTTCATAATTAATAACTAAAACGTTGTCCTTAAATATACATTTCACATTCTTTGACATAAAATTATAACCAATTCCTTGTTTTACATCTTGAGGAATTTTGATATCCTTTGACCATATATATTTAATTGGAGGGAAGGATGGTCGGGAGGTAACGCCATTAGGGGCTCAGGTGGGAAGAGTGGGGAAGGAGGACTGTGGAGGCCCAGTTCACTGGCTAACAAACCTTCCTGGTGGTACATTATCTTCCTGAAACATCAGATGAAAGGGTTTAAATGGGCACTAGCATTTATTACCTTGGATGTGAGTCATGTTCAAGTATTAACCTTGTTAAGAGTTCTCTTTGGTCACATTGAGTGAGATCCCTTGCTTTAAAAGGGATTCTCCTTTCTGATTCCAAACTGCCCCCGTCATCCAGCACTTTCCCAAATAATTACATTGACTCAACCCGAACTGTCTTGGCCCACACGCACATGTAGTCAGTCCTCTGTATCCGAGGATTACACATTGCAGATTCAACCAACCACAGTAATAAATATCCAGAAAAAAACAGATAGCAATGTAACAATGAAAATAATGCAAACTTAAAAACAATGTAATAACTATTTACATAGCATTTATATTATATTAGTATTATAAGTAATCTAGAGATGATTTAAAGTATATGGAATGATAAGGTTTGGATGTCCCAGCCAAATCTCATGTTGAATTGTAATCCCAAATGTTGGAGGTGGGGTCTGGTGGCAGCTTTTTGGATCATGGGGGCAGATCCTTCATGAATGGCTTGGACCATCCCCTTGGTTGATGAGTTCTTGCAAGATCTGGTCATTTAAAAGCATATAGACACCCTTCGCCTCCTTCCTGCTCTTACATTGTGAGACCTTCTGCCATGATTGTAAGCTTCCTGAGACCTCACTGGTAGCAGATTCCTAGATGGTGCTTCCTATACGCCCTTCAGAACTGTGAGCCAATTATACTGCTTTTCTTTATAAATTACCTAGTCTCAGATATTTTTTTGTAGCAATGCAAGAATGGCCTAACACACAGAGGATATGCATAGGTTATATGCAAATATTATGCCATTTTATATACATGACTTGAGCATCTGCAGATTTTTATATGTGCCAGCATCGTGGAACAAATCCCTCTCAGATACTAAGGGATGACTGTATAGACAATGAAGAAGGAAGTGAAAATCATTCATTCAAAAAAGGAACCAGAAAAACAGGTTGGCAACTACTTAGCATAGCCCGGTGCAGAACCAAGAAGCAAATATCTTTAAAAGAAAGAAGGTATGGAGAGGATTATTGCAGATCCCCACCAAGCACCTGCTGTGCCAGGCTCTAGAGTAGATGCGTATATGCATTCTACTGAAAAAAGAATGTTCTAGAAAATATTTCTTTCCATTTTATAAGTGGGCAAAATAAAATCAGAAATGGTATGGAGTAAAAATGAGTTGGCAGCAACTCTAAAATTATTTCCAAATAGTAAGTTAAACCAAGTTGATAGATGTTAGTCTGCCACCTGGATGCTGACTCTTGGTTGCAAGTGCTAGAAACCCGTGTTTTGGAAAAACTCTCCAACTCTGTTTCTCCTCTAGTCTCACACTACCACAACAAGCATCAACATGGAAGGCTTCTGTGATCAAATATGTGTGTTTTTGTCCCCTACACAGCAAGCAGGGAACACCAGCTAGGTGGCCTCTAATTTGGTTCTGACACCGTCTACCTGGAGATAGCGTCAGATCTCACAGATTGAGGGCTCAGTTCCCAAGACTGCCTCCCTCACCCCTACCCCAGACACCAGTCACAAGTCCAGGCCTCTGAAACTTCTGACCAGCTTCACACTGGGATTCCCATGAATCCCTCCTTGAGTTCAATTAATTTACTGGAGCACCTCACAGAACTCAGGGAAACACATGTATTGGTTTATTGTAAAGAACATTGCAAAGGATACAGATGAAGAGACGCTTGGGTGAGGTATGGGGGAAGTGACACAGAGCTTCCAAGCTCTCCCTGGGGGCCTCCCTTCAGGAACCTCCACATGTTCAGTTACCCAGAAGATCTCTAGACCCAGCCCTCTTGTGTTTTTCGGGAAGATTCATGACCTCAACACTCCTTTCCCCAGGATATAAAGCAGGACTCGACTGGGTGTGGTGGCTCACACCTGTAATCCCAGCACTTTGAGAGGCTGAGGCAGGCAGATCATGAGGTCAGGAGATTGAGACCATCCTACCTAACACGGTTAAGTCCTGTCTCTACTAAAAAAACAAAAAAATTAGACAGGTGTGGTGACATGTGCCTATAATCCCAGCTACTCGGGAGGCTGAGGCAGAAGAATTGCTTGAACCCGGGAGGCGGAGGTTACAGTGAGCTGACATCAAGCCACTGCACTTCAGCCTGAGTGACAGAGTGAGATTCAGTCTCAAAAAAATAAAAAATAAAGCAGGACTGTCTGGGGAGGATCGGTCTTAAGACCCACAATCAGAAAGATCAGGGAAAGATTAGACTAAAGGAGGGCTGGGGAAAGTCAGAGAGCTTCTGTTTCCTAAGGCCTGACACACCTCGCATCCTAACAAAAGACTGGAACATTTCTCTGATGACCAGTGATGATGAGCATTTTTTCATATGTTTGTTGGCCTCACGTATGTCTTCTTTTGAGAAGTGTCTGTTCATATCCTTTGCCCGCTTTTGAATGGGCTTGTTAGTTTTTTTCTTGTAAATCTGCTTTAGTTCTTTGTAAATTTTAGATATCAGCCCTTTGTCAGATGGGTAAACTGCAAAAATTTTTTCCCAATCTGTTGGTTGCCGATTCACTCTAATAATTGTTTCTTTTGCTGTGCAGAAGCTGTGGAGTTTGATTAGGTCCCATTTGTCTATTTTGGCTTTTGTTGTCAATGCTCACGCCGGTTAGAATGGCGATCATTAAAAAATCTGGAGACAACAGATGCTGGAGATGATGTGGAGAAATAGGAACACTTTTGCACTGTTGGTGGGAGTGTAAATTAGTTCAACCATTGTGGAAGACAGTGTGGCGATTCCTCAAGGACCTAGAAATAGAAATTCCATTTGACCCAGCAATCCCATTACTGGGTATATATCCAAAGGATTACAAATCGTTCTACTATAAGGACACGTGTACACGAATGTTCATTGCAGCACTGTTTACAATAGCAAAGACCTGGAACCAACCCAAATGCCCATCGACGATAGACTGGATAGGGAAAATGTGGCACATATACACCATGGAATATTATGCAGCCATCAAAAACGATGAGTTTGGGTCCTTTGTAGGGACATGGATGAACCTGGAAACCATCATTCTCAGCAAACTGACAGAAGAGCAGAAGATCAAACACCGCATGTTCTCACTCATAGGCGGGTGTTGAACAATGAGAACACATGGACACAGGGAGGGGAGCACTACACACTGGGGTCAGTTGGGGGGAAATAGGGGAGGGACGGTGGGGGGTGGGAAGCTGGGGAGAGATAGCAAGGGGAGAAATGCCAGATGTAGGTGATGGGGAGGAAGGCAGCAAATCACACTGCCACGTGTGTTCCTATGCAACAATTTTGCATGTTCTTCACATGTACCCCAAAACCTAAAATGCAATAAAATAAATAAATGGGAAAAAAAAAATAAAAAAGATAAAATACTAAATTTCTTTTATGCTCTAGTTAAAATAAATGTGTAATTATTTGTCTCAAAAAAAAAAAAAAAAAAAAAGACTGGAACAAAGGCTGTGGAAGCTATGAGCCAGGAACTGTGGTGAAAAACCAATGATATGTATATCAAAACACCACAAACCCGAATCAAGCTCATTTGTGACCCATTCTCCCCTCCCCTGTGTCTTTCCAAACTTGGAAAAAGTTCTCAGAATAAGGCTAGGCAGCAAATATTTTGTTTCCTTCCAATTTCTGTAAAGTGTTTGGTTCCACTGTAGCCTCAGGGGTGCATGCCAGTATCTCTGAGTCATGAAACCATCCCTTAAAAAAGGAAAAACTGCAACCAATCCAGCCCTAAATGATTCATGGTACCCAACATACATATTTATAGGCTACATCCAAGAGTGAAATCCACTTGAGGCTCTCTTGTTCACACCCCCACGCATCTGCAGGCCTGTATCAGGCACTTGGAAGAACCAAAGACCCTGCCACTTTATTCACCCACGTGTGTCTGTGATGGGGTTTGAACTCTCAGTGAACCATCACCACCCCTTGGAGCCAAACTCTAAGTGCCCATCTGTGGAAGCAGAGTTCTGAAATGAGAATTCTGCTCTTGGCTCCCAGTAAACATTGCTCCATTTAGTTTTTCTTCGAGTTACATCTCAGCCTTGGGGCACCAGCCATTCTCTTCCTTTGAATAGCACAGAAGGAAAGCATTAGCAGTAGAATTAGACAGATCTAGGTTTGAGGATCTGCTCCTACTGACTCTGTGACCTTGGACACGTCTCTCTCTTTTTACTTTTTTTAGTGACAGGCTCTTGTTCTGTTGCTAAGGCTGGAGTTCAGTGGCATGAACAGAGCTTACTGCAGCCTTTGCTTCCTGGGCTAAAGTGGTTTTCCTGCCTCAGCCTCCTGAGTAGCTGGGACTACAGGCATGTGCCAGCATGCCCAGCTCAATTTTTTATTTTTCTGTAGAGAGAGGGTCTTGACATTTTGCTCAGACTGGTCTTGAACTCCTGGGCTCCAGTGATCCTCCTGCTTCAGCCTTCCAAAATGCTAGGATTACAGGCATGAGCCACCATACTTGGCCTCAAAATATCTCTTAATCTCTTTAAGACTTAGTGTCCTCTCTTTAAAACAGAACTATTAATGACTTGTGCCACAGAACTGTTGTTATGAGGAAAGGATTGACAGGGTTTAAGGAAACCCACAAGACATGGTGAATGCCCCTGAGGTAGTAACAGAAGGCAGCTGATACCATCTCTAAGCCTGCAAGGGCAAGAGGGAGAGGTGGTTACCAGCACCCAGAAAAGGCAATTGTATGGCGAAGGCTGCAAGACAGGCACTGCGGTCTTCAGCAGATGCAGGGAACTCACCCACGGTGACCTGGCAGGGAAAGAACCAGCAGACTAAATACCACAGACCACATTTTACCCTCCTCCTCTGACTTCTGCAGATACCTCCCAATGGATGAATCCACCTAGAAGCTGGAGAGCAAGAGGACCTATGTCGTCTGTACAGGTTAGCATTCCAGCACCAAGGCAGCGATGGAAAACACAGATGTGGATCTAGAAAGGCCAGTGCAAGACATTTAGCTCAACTACCCAGTGGAGGAAGGAATGCATGCAGAGTGCTGTGTGAGTGGTTAGCACTTGATAAGTGTTCAAAAAAATATTGTCCCTGATTATTCAATCAATGTGTGTGTAGTGAGAGACCTACCATCTTGTGACTCATTTCCACTTCAATTTTGAAATTCAATTTCCTAGAAATTTGGGGAAAAGATAACTTCCATTCTCAGTGTTATGTGCTTTACAGATTTGCAGATCCTCATCTCCCCAGCAACAACCTCCGACACCTTTGACCTTCCCTCCAGGAGAAGGCATTCTTTCATTCATTGATTTATGCAACAATAATTTGCCCAGTAGTGTCTATGTGTTGGGCATGAACAAGGCACTGAGGACACAGCGGTGAACACAAGACTGGTCTCACAGTGTTTACAGGGCAGAGACACATTACCCATGAATTATAAAACAGCATGTGAATGTGAGATGGAGAAAGGACAGAAGGCTGTCGTGGAAGCAGAGAGGATGCACCTCTACAGCACAGCTGAGGACCGCCTGACACTGTCACTGCTAAACTTAAAAGTGAATGAGTAAAACATGGAGTTAGATGGAAGGAATATGTTGTAATGTTTGCTAGCACAGTGAAGTGACTATAGTTAACAGAATGAGTTGTACTTTTTCCAAGTAGCCAGAAGACTTTCAATGTACCCAAAGTATAGAAATGATAAATATAAGTACTTGAGTGATGGGGAAAAAATGCAAGAATGTTGTGAAAATTCAAAATAATGTAAATAAAGTATACAGAGAATACTGTCTGGCCAAAAAGAATTGGAAATGAATGCTCAGGGGTTCGCAGAGAGTAGAAGCCTTTCTGAAAGGAAAATGAATCTTTAATTGCAAAGGTTTGAAGCTTAGCAGAAGCAGTTGTTCAGCCCCAACTTTGGTGTCTTTCCAGCTTTGTGGTTGGGTGTGTGTTTAAATGAGTAAGATTAGGGTGGTTCCTAATTGCTTACAGGAAAAAAAAGCTTTTGTTTATACGCTGAGCACATTCTTTTCTAACTAATTAGCTTGACAAAACTGAACAGAGAGTTGTTTCTGACCCTCCCAAGGCAATTAAACATAAATGTTTTATCCTGTCTACAACCCCTCCACCGCCTTCTGAGTTTTTTCTGTCAAGGAGCGATTTGCAGGGGATGGACGCACATATAGCTTGTCTTCTAACAAAGGGATCACTGGTTTTAGGAGCTCTAGTCTTGATGGTTTTCTTGCACCATTCTTAGACTCTTATCTCTGGCTGCCTATGAAAGAAAGCTTCCAAAGCAGCTTGTATGAAAAGCTAGCATGGTTTGCTCCAGAGGGTACATAGCATGGTGTAGCAGAAAGAGCACAGGTGAAAAATGGCCAGACCCTGCTAGACCCTAGCATGCCCCCTCCCGTATCATCAGGGAATAGCAGAGGATAAATGGAAGTGGAATTGCCCTGCCAGTTGTTCTGAGATAGATGTGCCAAGAGTTTCAAGGTTCTGAGTGACCAGCAAGGTGCGCCTGACACAGTAGGGAGTGCATTCTCTCCCTGTTCCCCAAGTCTAGAGAAAGAGCAACCAAATATTTCCTATATTTGAGAGAGGCCAAGAGTGACTGAGGCCTGGAGTGGTCCTGGCTTTGACCAGAAGAAATAGAGCAGTTCTCAGGAAGAGTTGGCACAGACTAATGCTAATGACATCTTCAGTATGACGTCACTCCATATGCCCCAGAGCTTAGCCTCAACCCCTTGAGAAAAGGGAGAAGAACCCTGAATAGCCGAAGCTTTGTTTTCTCTGCATGGTAGAATTGAGGCTCAAAACAAAAATTAAGGTATTTCACAGAGTAAGAAAGCCTACTACATCTCACAACAAGCAAAACATGGGTCCAAGAGTGAGAAGAAGTAGGTATAGGGGTCTAGTCTTTGTTGCTAGTTAATAGCTGTGAGATCCCATTTTTCAGAGCAGGAAACTGAGGCACAGAGAGCTTAAGTAATGTGCCAAACCCAATGTGCTAGCAAGTGGCTGAGGCAGAATACTAATTCAGGTCAGTCTGGCTCCTAAACCATCTTGTCTTAATAGACACTATTCTGTCTTCTGAGAATAACATAGGAAATGGAACCAGGAAATGGCATCCACCACTGTTGGTCCAGTTTTTACACACATGGGAATTCCTGGCAAAGGGAAGAGGACTGAGCCGGCTTTACCAAACCACCAGTGAATCTGACAATTGTATTGCAATGGTGTGGGCTGCCTGACGTCACCTTTGGTCGTGTCTCTGGTCTCCCTGTTTTCTAGTTAATCACATCCTCATGCAGCCATGATTAAGGGAATGTAACTGCTACAAACTAGCTCGTGATTAGTATATTATAGAGTTAATGGGTGAATAACAAAAGAATATATACGAAAAATTAATTGCATTAATGAAATGGAGGGTTCTAAATGACACATGATAAAGGTGAATGCAGATCATCTGGTGGAAGAGATTATTTTTAGCATGTGTTTCAGTGACATCTCCTAGAGTCAATTTATTGGATTTTATAAGATAAAATTTGCAGCAAGAAATTCTGGGGCCCTTGTATCAGCCTCAGCAAAATCAAGGCAGTATGTGATACAGGCTGAATAAGGGCCCCCAAAGGATGCCTTTACCTTAATAGCCAGATCTATGAATATATTACCTATATGGCAAAAGTGACTTTGCAGATGTGACGGAGTTAAGGATCTTGAGACAGGGAGATTATCCTGGATTATCCAAGAGGGCTCAGAGTAATCACAGGGGCCCTTAAAAGAAGGAAGCAGGAGAGTTAGATTCAGAGTCAGTGAAAGGGACGAGACAAAGGAAACAGGGTCTGTGCGGGACCATAAGCCCCGCTTATGTGAGCAGCTGCTAGAATCTGGAAAACACGAGGAATGAGATTCTTCCAGTAGGAGGCCCTGCTGATACCTTATTTTCACCCCATGAAACTAATTTAGAACTTCTAAACATCCAGAATTGTAAACATGACAGACTTGTGTTGTTTTAAGACACAAAGCTTATAGTAATATTTCACAGCAGCAAGAAGACACGAATACAATGTATTACCTGCAGAGATATCAGATGCACTAATGGTGGATCAGAATCACCCAGGCGGATTATTGAGTACACATCCCTAAGCCCCACCTCCAGATATTAAGATTCATTAGATCCAAGTTCAGCCAGCCAGACTGCATTTTTAACACCCTTCCTTTTCCAATTATCTAGGTTGTACCAATATAGAAAGGCTAAGCAATATTTGTGTAAGGAGATGAAATCTAGAAAAATCTGATTTTTTTTCAAAAGCTGGGTGATGGTTTATGGAATATATTTGGCAGAAGTACTAACTAAATCATAAATAAATTATTTATCAAATCCTAGACTATTAGAGTGAAACAAACCTTCCAGGATGATCTAGTTCAATGCTTGCATTTTACAGAGGCAGGAATGGATGCCCAAGGAAGCCCAGGGTTTCTGGGGTGCAAACTGTAGAGTTCAAGTCTGGCCCAGAGAAGGCCAGAGCTAAAGGACTCTAAGAATTAGGTCAAAAGGAATTTGATCTAAACAACAGGGAAAGCCTGGTTCTTAGGGTGTGATCTTTTGCTTTGTGAACACAGCACTGATTTGCAAGTGTGTATTTTTTTCTTAGGATTCCAGAAAGCTCAGAGCCAAATTAAAAATCCAGTTTTGATGCTGGCATGTATGTAATCTTACAGACTACATTTACATCGTATCTTTTCTCTTGGTCTTCTCTTCCTCCCTCATTCTCTCCCACCCCCCCTCTTTCTTTTTCTCTCTCTCTCTTCCTCTCCCTTATTTCTTTCATTTTCCTGGCTTTAAAAAAAGGTTTCTATTGTTACCTTTTATAAATTCTTATAGGTCATCTTGGGAATGAAAAGAGGGGTGTATTTTTAAAATTCTCAGAGCAGTATCTTAAAAAATGGGATAAAAGGCATTAAAATAAACCTTGAGTATAAAATAACTATAGGGAGTCTTCCCTGAGCGGCTTCTGCAGGAGGATCAGGGAGTAGGCAGTTTTCTCAAGGTTTACAGTGCAAACCCTGGTAGGTCAGAACTCTAAAATGGGTCACTGTTCTCACAGATTCCTACAGGAGTTTGCATTGATGTGGAAAAAAATAAAAGAAATTGGGAATATGTGTGTGTGTGTGTGTGTGTGTGTGTGTTGTGCATTAGAGATACAAAAGGATAATGAGAGCACTCAGAAGAAAAATTAAATATATTTTTCCCTACAAAGCAAAAGTTTTCAAGGGCCAAACCCAGTAAAGTTTCTTAAACATGACTCTATAACTCCATGAAGAAGCGCCAAAACTCTCAGCACTGAGAGGTGAGCTTTGGAGACGGCCTTTGAAACAGAAGACAGGAGGATGTCCCTGAGTGACTCAGGGTCTCTATTATGTGTTTTGAAATATACCCAGACAGTAGATCCTGTCAAGATGTTGACATGTTTCCCCTAGCAGAGTCCTTTTTTAGTTAAAGAAACAACCAGATGGAAGAGGGAAAGAAAGGATTTCAGAGAAAACACGATGTCCCCCAAACAGAAGAGTATCCATGGTCAGAATATAGCAGGTCCCCAGAAAATAAGAAGTGGAGAAAACTAACACAGTCCAGCCTTTTATTTTTTGAGACACAGTTTTGCTCTGTCACCCAGACTGGAGTGCAATGGCACAATCTTGGCTCACTGCAAACTCCGCCTCCCAGGTTCAAGCCATTCTCCTGCCTCAGCCTCCCAAGTAGCTGGGATTATAGGTGTGTGCCACCAAGCCCAGCTCATTTTTGTATTTTTAGTAGAGATGGAGCTTCACCATGTTGGTCAGGCTGGTCTCGAACTCCTGACCTCAAATGATTCACCTGCCTTGGCCTCCCAAAGCACTGGGATTACAGGCGTGAGCTACCACGCCCAGCCCAGTCTAGCCTTTTAAGTGCAGATTTCAGTTTGCAGTCTGCATTGGGAAATACTTTTGTTTTGTTTTTGGAAGGGAAGGAGAGAGGAAAAGTGGTACAAAAAGGCTTTGGAATGGCCTGTCTTTGGGGCCAGGCTGAGACCGCTTTCTTCAGGCTCACCTCCTTCCACCCTTTTTTTTTCACTTTATGGTCCAAGCACATTGTGGTTCCCTGCACTTGCCATGTTGTTTCAAGTCTCTGTGATTTTACTTGGATTGCTCTGTCTGCCTTAGAATTCCTTTTCTTTTCCTTTTGAATGACAATATCCACTTCCTTTTCCTTTTTTTTCTATCACTTCCTCTGAGAGAGCTTTTCTATTAACTTCTGTCCAATCTGTGTAAGTTACCTTCCTGTGTGACTCAACAATGTCCTTTGTCTCTATCATGGCCCTAATTCTACTGCATTGAAATAATTGTTCATGATTATATTTTCCAACTAGATGGTGGGCTCCTTGAAGACATGGAGACCTCTTATTTTTTATTTCTCCAGGGATAAGTTCAGTGCCTGATACTTTGTACGTATGCAATTAGTGTTTACCAAGACTCCTGCAGTAATCACCAGTGGACCATGTGAGAAGAGTGTTCAAGAGGAAAAAAAAAACAACAAAAACAGGGGTGCTTGGGGCTGAGTGACAAAACCCAAGCAAAGAATAAGATGGGCTAAGTGGGATGGGAGAGAGGGTCTGTACAGTCCTGATTCCCAGGGGTCCCCTTTCAAACACCAGAAAATTCCATCAAACACTACATAAGCCAAACTGTGAACTTTGACTTACAATGACTGCCTTTGAATTTCAAATCCTCCTAAGCACTTTAACAATGCACTAGAATATCCTCTGAAACACCAGGGGTTTTCACTAGGTCCTGCTACTCTGTACAGAAAGCCAGTCACTGAGACAATGATAATTGCCAAGGAAGAAGGCTTTAAGCTAAGGAGATGGGAGTTCAAATTCATCTCCCTGACTGACTAAAATTAGGGGCTTATATAGCAGGAAAGAAATGTAACTTGGGAGGGGTAAGGAAGCAGTCAGGATGAATAAGTGGTCTGGCGTCTCATTGCCTGGATGTGATGATCTGCTGAGTTTCAGTTCTTTGATACTTTTTGAGATGCTAGAGCAGTGGCTGAGTCGGGGGTGGGCAGTGGTGCTTTCTTGAGGAAAGAACTCAGATAAAACAAATCTAAGCTTCAAGCTTTAAGACCAGAAGTGTGGATTTCTATGTTTATTGGAATAAACAAAAATAAAACTGTCAAACTGTCAATGGCAAGGGTCTCTCTCTCCCGACCGTCAGACCACAGATGGGTGCTGGTCTGCAGCCTGTTAGGAACTGGGCCATACAGCACGAGGTGAGAAGTGGGCAAGCCAAGCTTCATCAGTATTCACAGCTGCTCCCTACTGCTGGCATTACCACCTGAGCTCCACCTCCTGCCAGATCAGCAGAAGCATTAGATTCTCATAGAAGCAGGAACTCCTGTTGTGAACTGCACATGCGGGTGATCCAGGCTGCATGCTCCTTATGAGAATCCAATGCCTGATGATCTGTCACTCTCTCCCATCACACCCAGATGGGACTATATAGTTGCAGGAAAACAAGCTGAGGACTCCCACTGATTCTACTTTGTGGTGAGTTGTATAATTATTTCATTATGGATTACAATGTAATAATAATAGAAATAAAGCGTACAATAAATGTAATGTGCTTGAATCATCCCCAAACCATCCCTCAACAACCCTGGTTTGTGGAAAAATTGTCCTCCATAAAATCAGTCCCTGGTGCCAAAAAGGTTGGGGACTATGGTCTATGGGACTACTGAGTTGGTTTCAATTCCATGAGGGACCATGACTGTCTTTATCACTGCCATTTCTGCTGTTCTTGACACATATTTGTCAAATGAATTTACAAATACACAATAAATGAATGTCATGGGCTAATTGTGTGAACTTTGGCAAATTTCATAATCTCTTATATAATCATCTCTCATACACATATATGTATACACGAGTTTCCTCATACATGACATGAGAATGAGAATTCCTTAGTCAAAACCCTAACAGCAATCCTTGATTCCTTTTTCTCATCATCTGTAAGCCAATCCCTAAATAAGTTCTGAGAAGTCCACCTCCAAAACACAGTCCAAATTCATCTCCATCCCTTCATCTTTTCTATCACCCTATGCAAGCCAAGTCCTTTCATCTTTTGGATGGCTGCAAAGCTTCCTAATTCATTTTCTTGCTTTCATTCTTTTTCCCCTACTCACAATCTATTAATTCACTAAAGAACAGCCAGATTCATTTTGTAAAAAATAAAACAAATCACAGCACTCCTCTTAGAAAGAACAAAACACCTGACCTTGGCTTATACAGTCCTTCATGACTGTGCTCCTACCAGTACCTACAGCTTCATTCCCTTTCATCTTCACTCCCCAAATACAGAGGACCTTTTGCTGTTCCTTCAACTCACGACGATCTTCTCAATTCAAGGCCTTTTGCACTCGCTGTAACCTCTGCCTGAAATGCCCTGATTTCCACACGGTTGTCTTATTCTTGTCATTCAGGCTTCTTACCTTAAAAGGCACCACCTCAGAGAGGCCTTCTCCAGTGAGCTGCTCTAAAACAGTCACTATCTTTATCACATCAGATGATTTAATAATCTTCAGAGATTTGTTCACAGCCTTCTATTTTTATTTTATTTATTTGTTTGATGCTGCCTGTCTCCCTCACCAGACTGTAACTCCATGGATAGAAAGTACCCTGTAATTCAAGGCTAGGTTCACAGTACCTAGACCAGTTCTAATAATTCATAAATATTGGTTGGATAAATATATCAATCCCTGCATCTTAATGTAGTTTTGAAGATTAAATGGTATAATTCACGTAAAGCACTTCTTAACCCACTATCTGACACATACGTAACATGCAACAAATGTAGCTTCTTAAATCACTTATTACTTTGCATTAAATAAAAAGTTCCCAGCTTGAAGTTTCTATTTCTACATCAATTCTGTCAAACCCACTGGGTGTTGAGATGGGGGAGGTCCTCCAGGCAGAATCGATTTATTTCTGCTTTCTATGTTTTGAGTAGTGCTACATGCCTATATTCTACTACCTGTAGAGGAATGAAGAAGATGGACATAAGGCAAGATTATGCTTATCTGCAGGTAACAGAAACCAAGAAAAATGTGATTTAAACAGTCAAGAGGTATTTTTTTCTCACACAGCAAGAAGTCAGTCCAGGGCTCATACCCAGGATCCTTCTATCTTCCTGCTCTTCATCCTTCTTTTTAGGGTTTCTGAGTATGGCCACACATACTGCACATTGCACAGCATCAGGCAGTGGCACCATTCACTTCTTACTGTATATAAATAGCACTATCTGGTATTACACAATATGTGTTATATATGTGCGTCTGGTTGCAAGATTGATGTTGCATCTCGAGGCATTGCATCCAAACTCCAAGCAGAAAAAAGTTAGATGCAAGAATAGCTCTGCTATTTAAAAAAAAAAACAAACATAAATACACAAACACACAACTTTCCTGTGGCTACTGCTAGATTTAATGAAGTCCAGAGAGGTTAGACTTAGCTGAGGAAAATTGCTTCTCTGAACAATATCAGAGTTTCATTACCTAGAAAACAAGTGGGAGGGATAACTGTTAGGCAGGCAATTGTCAGTGTCTTCCAGAGAAAGACTGCGTTAGACAGCTGACAGCTTAATGAAGAGTGTTGGTGTGACAAAAGAAACTGGGGAAGGGTGGGTATTTCAGGGACTCTGGGAAAGATCAGCAAAAGGAAAAATCAATTGTTCAACTCAGTGGGCCAAACCCAAGAAGGCATATTTAATCACAAATTCCAAAGGGAACTTTGCTAAGAATTAAAATCAGTCATAGTTCTGCTTCCAATCAACATGGATTAACAGGGATTAGATTTACTTTCTCACCTGAAACAACTCCCCTCAAAGAAAAGAAAAGAAAAAGAAAAAGGAACAAAAAGAACAAAAAGTAAAAAGTACAACACATGTGAAGCAATGACTTTAAAGAGAAGTATCTTGCCTCAGTAATGGGAAACAGCCCAAATTAGCCCAAGGCTGAACACTGTTCTAGTCCTGCCTAACAAATATTAAAAGAAAAATCTGATAGAATAAAACTTTTCCAAGTAAGTTAGCTGTGTCCCATAACAAAGCTCAAGAATACTTATAGAAATACAAAGATATTCAGAATCCGACAAGGCATAATTCACAATGACTGGCATCTAATCAAAAATTAACAGGCACAAAAAGAGGCAGAAAAATATGATCCAAAGGGAGGAGAATAATTAAATAATCAAAACTGATCCAGCACTGGTCTAGACGTTAGAATTAACATACAAGGACATTAAAATAGTTATTATAACTGTATTCAAGATATCAAAACTTTAAATAGACACATGGGAAATAGTAAAAAGACAGACATTCTTGAGATTAAAACTACAATGTATGAGATTTTAAAAACAGTAGATGAAATTAATGGGATATTAAACGTGACTGAAGAAAAGACTTGAAGACATATCAAGAGAAACTATCAAAAATGAGATTAAAAGATACAAGATCATTCAAAAATTTTAGCAGAGCGTTAATAAGCTCTGAATGAAGGAATGAATTCAAACAGACAAATATATGCTTAATTGGATTACCCAAATGAGGGGACAGAGTAGAAAAACATTTTAGCAAGAGTTACCAGAGCCAAAATTTCAGAGCTGGTTTAGTTAGGAAACTGTAGTGAAAGCAAATTAGAATAATCAAGGGTGGATGACACTGCTTCAATCATTCACATCTGTGGGCCACCAAGTATATTTTTTACAGATCAATGAGCCCACTTAAAGAGTCAGAAGCAGGGCATGAAAGCACAGCACTAAGATCTCCTTTTCTTTTCAAGAAGGGTTTGTTCATATCTGCTCCCATAAAATGGAACACCCTCCTCTAGACCACCTCATTCTTTAGAAACAGGATATTTCCATGCAGATCTTGATCACTCACTGACCCTTTCTTCCCTTGTCTTTGTGATTCTCTGTGAGTTACACTAAGAAGAACAGACACTGGTCAATCTTTCTTTGTCCTCTCCTTGTTTTTCTTGCTCTAACACTAGCTGACCCATATCAGATATTCTGTGTAAGGAATATCTTAGATTACAGTAACTTTTGCCTATCTGTGGCTGTGTTCTCTAAGGCTGCTGTGTTACCCAGGGTAGGCTAGGCTTTGCCGTGTAAGAAAAAGCCCTAAATTCCAATGGATTGACACATAAAAGCCGATTTCTTGCTCACTCAAAGTCCACTGCAGGTCAGGTAGTTCACTGGGGCAGTCTCTTTCAAGTTTGCTCAGGGATCTGAGTTGCTTTCTTCCTGTGGCCACCTCAATTGATGCATTCCAGGATTGTCACTGCAGCAGAGTCAAAGAGGGAGAGTTGTGCAGACTTTTTCCACTTCAGCTTGGAAGGAACACACACTCATCTCCTCTTAATCTACTGACTGGCATTTGTCAAACCTTATATTCCCTTGAGGAAAAAGGGGAAAGTCAGATATAGAAAAACACGAACAAGTTAAAATAGAGTGATGTTTCCTAGATTATGTACATAGATTGCAAGTTTGTTTGGATGTTGATAACTTAGTATTTAAAAACATTTAAAAAATGTTATACAAATGTAGCAAGAACTTGTGATGACCACACCACATCCCTTCAATCCTCTATATTTCAGCACTGTGGCGGTGGACAGTTCCACGCTCCATGGGCCCCATATGAAGGATGTGTTGTGTTTTCTCTTGGTCAGCTGATCAACTTACACACACACAGAAAAACACACAGAGATTTGAGTCCGTGGATAAATGCCTCAGCCTTTCTATCCTCCAGAAGGACAATTCTGTGGTGCATTCTACATGGATCTTTAGGGGGTCCCCAGCAAGACGGAATTCCAGTTGTTTACAGTGGTAACTAGTTCATTAATACACTTTGATAAGCTTTCCTCCTATCCTGCCTCACTTTTCGCACTTCCTCGCTTCTGTTTCCTGAAATCTCTCAGTAAACTGTGCTAACGTCCTTGTGTTAGGGTCTCATTTTGGGGTCAAGGAAACCAAGATTCATGGTGTTTTCTTGCCCCCAAAATGAGACCCTAAGACAAGGACTTTAGCACAGCTCCATGTATGGTAAAATAAATGTGGAAAATACTGGGTTAAGTGTGTTTCATTAATATGTTTTCTTTGTTACAGAATTTTCAGAGTCTTTAACATATGACTCTTTGATATGGTTTGGTTGTGTCCCCATCCAAATATCACCTTAAATTGTAATAATCCCTATGTGTCAAGGATGGGGTCAGGTGGAGATAACTGAATCATGGGGGTGGTTTTCCCTGTACTGTTGTTGTGGTAGTGCATAAGTCTCCTGAGATCTGATGGTTTTATGAAGGGCAGATCCCCTGCGCAAACTCTATTGCCTGCTGCCATGTAAGATGTTACTTTGCTTCTCCTTTGCCTTCTACCATAATTATGAGGCCTCCCCAGCCATGGGGAACTGCGAGTCTATTAAACCTCTTTTATTTATTAACTACTCAGTCTCAGGTATGTCTTTATTAGCAGCATGAGAACAGACTAATACACTCCATATAGATTAAATTCTATAGATATTAAATTCAAAAGAAGAATACAGAAATTAGAGTTTCTCTATTTTGGACTATAAACTTTTATTCCCCAAAGCAACTTTCAGAATGAACACTTCATAACACACATGTGAGGGATGCCTGATCTAAAGCATTTATAACCTTTCTTATTTTTTTTTCAAATATCCTATTCTGAGAAGCAGTGTTTCTTATTTTTGAATAAATAAAAACACTTAAAATTTTTTAAAGATGTAGAAGACTAGGTAGAGGAAAGAAAAGAATTTAAAAATGCATCAAAATACAAGCACCTCATTTCATTCCATGAAGAAGACAGAACTGGATGCAATATTGGTGCCTAGTCCCAAAAAGGAGATGTTCAGTAGCAGATCCCAAGAGGTAATGTTAAGTGGCCAAATATTTCCTGGAAAACTTCATATACCTTCTATTGGAGGATGGTGCCATGTTCTCTTTAGCTGAAAGGAGCAAACATCCCACCCATCCCTCCCCTTAATTACTGTGCTGAATGGAGAAATTAAACCCAGCAGGTAGATACCTTCTATACAGATTTCTGAAGTTATCTCATACTCTTGCTAATTGTGTCAGTCTGTAGAGACTGATTAGCATAATTAATTTTACCCTGTGATTACCCTGAGGTGGAAGATGTTCTGGATGCACAGGCGGGATGTGTTGAATAAGTGACTGCCTCTGTCTCCAATGGGCAAAGAAGCATGGGCAGGAGAAGGTTTGAGAACAATAGCCAGAGCCATTTGGGTGAGCACGGAACTGGGTTTTATAGGACAGAAGAAGATGAGATGACACACAATCTGCACAGGTCGAGGTTAAAAGGCCAGGATGTGCCCACCCCACATATCTTTATGTATTTGCAGAGTTTCAGTTTTTCTTTCCCTCTTTCTTTCCTTTCTTTTTCTTTCTCTCTCTTTTTCTCCTTTCTTTCTTTCCTTCCTTCCTTCTTTCTCTCCCCTCCTCTCTCATCTCCTCTCCTTTCTCTTTTTTCTTGACACAGTCTTGCTCTGTTGCCCAGGCTGAAGTGCAGCAGCATGATTCACTGCAAGCTCTACCTCTGGGTTCACTACAATCTCCAGCTCTGGGTTTCAGGCCATTCACCTGCCTCAGCCTCTTATATATTTTTTAAACTTTTTTTTTGTACAGACAGGGTCTCACTATGTTTCTCAGGCTGGCCTCAAACTCCTGATTTCAAGCAATCCTTCCATCTTAGCCTCACAAAGGGCTGGGATTGAAGATGTGTGCCATACACCTGGACTCTTCTTTCTGGTACGATTTCTTTGAGGACTGGTCTACAGGTTTACTTCCTAGAGTTCTCTCATTATTTGGTACAGGAATGGGCCTCCTGTTAGTTCTGAGTGGAGCAAGACATTTAGGATAATATGTAAAAGCAAATAAAAGAGAAATATAGGATAGAATTAGAGGAAGAAATGAAAGTATGAAAATATTATATTTAAAAAGTTGGAGGTAGTATATGGATGCTTGGGTATATGGATGGATAAGTCTATGCATCACATTTACATGTATGGTTATTGGATATAAACATATGAGCAGGAAGAAAAAGCACAAGTATCCTACTCACACTTGGCTGTATGACTCTGAGCAAGTCAGTTCTCCCCTCTAAACCTCATCTCCCTGCCCTTCTCCCTGGGCATCAAGAATCTGGGTCCAGAACTCCATCAATAGTTGTTGAATCAATGGAAATAAATCTATTTGGTTTCCAGCCAGGAGCTTTCTGGGGAGTGGATCTATTTGTCCCCCTTTAAAAGGCCTCTTGAAATATAAAAACATCTTTTAAAATGAGATCTTGCTGTAGATTGATATGTTCCAATATTAGATGAGAAGGGGAATAAAATAACATCCATTTAAAATCTGACAGAGGAACATGAAGAATAAAATCCTCTCTGTCTAATGTCAGGACTGAGATGAGTTCTGTTGTAATACCCATTGCTGTTAAGTCTTTCACTTCTCTTGAAAGGAGATGAAACACCATGAAGAATAACGATATGTACAATGAGTAAATTTCAGGAGCACTCACAAGTGAAATTTGTGTTGCAAGTATTCCTTCCTGAAGTGTTTCCACTTTTTAACCACAGGCTTCTTCTAGTGGAGAACCTGGTGTTAGGTGAATGGGAAAGAAAGCAAGAAATACGGCTGGTGCCTCAAGGTCCCATGTGGGAGTGGACAAAGGAGTGAAATGAGGCAAGCTCAACATCTTGCTGCCCTTTGGCTCCATCCAACAGGTGACCTCTGGAGAATATAAGTCGAGATCTATTCTCTAAATCATGGATTAGCAGACTGTGTCAGGGTTCTTCAGAGAGATGGAGACAATGAAATATATGAGAGGGGATTTATTAGGGGAAGTGGATCACATGATTATGGAGTTGATTAAATCCTATGATAGGCCATGTGCAAGCTGGAGAACCAGAGAAGCTGGTAGTGTGGCTCAGTCTAAGCCCTGAAGCCTCAAAACCAGGGAAGCCAATGGTGTACTTGGCTATATGACTCTGAGCAAGTCAGGTCTCCCCTATGAACTGGACTCAGAAGTCCAGTCTGAGTCTGAAGGTCCTAGAACTCCCAGGAGGTGGCTAGTGCAAGTGTCAGAATTCAAAAGCTGAAAACCTAGAGTCTGATATCTAAAGCAGGAGGAGAAAAGTGTTCTGCTCTGGGGGGAGTGGGAAAAAGAAAGAGAATCCTCTTCTCCTACCAGGTTGGGACAACCGGACCCCAAAAGATTGGATGCTGCCTGCCCTCATAGAAGGTGAGTTCTCCTCTCTCAGTGCACTGACTCACAGGTCAATCAATCTCTTCTGACAGCACACTCACAGACACACTGAGAAACAATCCTTCACCAGCCATCTAGGCATCCTTCAATCCAGTCAAGTTGACACATAAAATTAATCAGCAAAAACCCACCCCTTGCCCATATGGCACCCATATGCTTCTCTTTAAACCATACTTAATTTCCAAACAAAGATCATAACAAGGTCATAATTCCACTTAAGAGGATACAACTATCCTGAATACAACCAAAACCACACTAATCCCTTTCCCAGAAGAGGAGGTTACATTCTTGAGTGACATTTACACTTCTCCTGCTGTCCTATAACTTAAATACTATGATGTAAAATTTACAATGCTTAAATGCTGATACAAAGTCAGTAAACCTAAGTACTATGATGCAAAATTAACGATGCTTAAACGCTGATACAAAGTTAATACACATTATGTTACACGATAAAGGAATGGAGAAGAAATAAAACAAAGACATTAATAGGACAGAGGCATAGAAACCCTGCTATAAGGTTCATGGCAAATAGCAGGCTTTTCTTCGATAAAAGGTATGTTTTAGAATGAGGTCTCCATTATCCTTCATAAGAAAATCTTTAATCCACTATGCCCCTAAATATCAACATTAGAAAAAGCTATCTATCTGTTTGAGGGTATATGGAAGTCTACTCATGTCTTTATTTTTCTGAATTGTAAAAGTGGGGTGGGACGGGAGAAGGGTAGAAATAGAACTACATCGGGAATTTTATGAGGACCAAAGGATATTAACCATGTGAATCCCTTAGCAGAGTGCCCAGTACTTAGTAAGCGCTCAACCTCAGCTACCATTATTATTTTACTGTATATTTGCAGTTGAGGTAGAAGTAGTAGTAAAGGGCAAGATTTTCCAGTTGCTCTCTTCAGGGGAAACAAATCAGTGGTTTTAGGAAAGAGGGAGGCAATTTCAGCTTGGACCGAAACAAAATAGAGATAAATCCCAAGAAGGACGCTTTAGCTTTAGACAAGGAAGTCTGGTCTGGCTCAGGCTCAAGTTACAAAATCAAAATATACATTCAAAAAATCTGAACACTTAGGCTGACAGAGAGAACCAGGGTTAGGGAAAATAGCACCAGTTTTGGGGCTGCAACATTGTAAGTTTCAGACTGATTTTGGACAAAGCTTAGCAGCCATCCATGAGAAACCCATGGTAAGACAGGCCAATGCAAGAATGGTGAGATTGACTAAATGTAACTCTAAAACTCATCCAACAGGTCAGGGAGGCCTTGGGAACACCTCCCTGCAGATGAGGTGATTATTCTTAGAACTACCATTAATTAAACTCTAAATGCTAGGTAGCACACTTACCTGGAAACTTCTTCCAATCCTCACAATTACTCTATAAAGAAAGTCACAGAATTAATCTAATTACGCCCATTTTAAAGATAAGGTAACTGAGGCATGGAAAGGTTAAGAGACGAACTTGCTGTGTAATTCTCACAACATGTGGGATGAGGAGAAGGGAGGATGTAGTATGAGTCTGAGAGAGCCTGGATCTTTCTATTAATTAGCACTCCCTTTGGGCATAAGGTAACTAGGAAAAAAAATTTTTTTAAAGAACAACCCTGCCAACTAAATAGTGAAGTAATTAGATGAAAGTCAATAATAACAAGCTTCTGCAATTTCAGGCAGCCAACGGCAAGGATTCAGAAGCCTCTGCCACTTTTTGTAGACTTGTGGCCTAAGGGGAAGAGATGTGACATGGGAATCGATTCTTGGCCAGCTGGTTAGCCGATTTGCTCAATATTTCCTGAGCAGTCAACAGTCCTGTCCCAGCCATAACCATGAGGATGCTGCCAACTGGAACTGATGGAAACTGTTAAGGAAGCTCTTTTTTTTTTTTTTTATTTTTAAACAGAGTCTCACTCTATCACCCAGGCTGGAGTACAGTGGCGCAATCTTGGCCCACTGCAACCTCCGCCTCCTCCTGGGTTCAAGCGATTCTTTTGCCTTAGCCTCCTGAGTAGCTGAGACTACAGGTGAGTGCCACCATGCCTGTCTAATATTTGTATTTTTACTAGAGACAGGGTTTCACCATATTGGCCAGGCTGACCTTGAACTCCTGACCTTGTGATCCACCCTCTTCAGGCCTCCCAAAGAGCTGGGATTATAGGCATGAGCCACTGCACCCAGCCAAAGCTCTTTCTATAAGGAAACAGAGCTTCTTGCTTTGTACCTATCCATGACCTACAAATGCTATTTTTCCTTCTTCTAGACCTTGGCTACCAGCAGCACCATGCCAAGATTAAGATCATCACTCTCAATAGGTGACATGTAATCCCTTCACTTCTGCAACTGATAAGGCAATAGAGCTTGCCAACAACTCTTCAAAGAGTAGGTGAAGCCCTCCAGCCATAGCAGTCCCAGGAATCTTTCTAGACTCCTTTCTCTGTTCTGTGACTTTCAAGGATTCTGTCTCCACATACTGTTGATTCCACCTCCAGGCTCCCTCTCCTGCCCACATGGTCCTCTCCCTCCCCACACCTGCTAGCTAGTTGCCATCCTGTTTCTTCAGGATTGAACTATTGCAATGGCTTCCTTGCTGGTCATGCCATGCTCATTCTTTCCATCTAATCTTTACACGAAAGCCACAGAGAACTTTCTACACTGCAGGGATTTTTTGTTTGTTTGGTTTTTGAGACAGGGTCTCACTCTGTCACCCAGTTCAGAAACGGAGCGCAACGGCACTATCACAGCTCACTGCAACCTTTGCCCCCAGGCTCAAGTGATCCTCCCACCTCAGCCTCCCTAGTAGCTGGGACCACAGGCATGTGCCACCACACCCGGCTAATTTTTTTATATTTTTAGTAGAGACAGGGTTTTACCATGTTGGCCATGCTGGTCTCTGCCTCCACCTCCCAAACTGCTGGGATTATAGGGATGAGACACTGCACCCGGGTTATGTTGCAGTTTTGCCTGTGCCTTAGATGGTCCCAATAAAATAGGATGAAATTAAGCTCATTAACATGACACAATATCCTCTGCCATCTAGACCTCACCCAGTCCTTCAACCTCACCTCTCACACCTGTTTTCTTCAGGCCTCCATATTGAGTGACTTTTATACATGCTGTCTCTTTTGTCCAAATTACTCTTCCTTCTTTCTCCAAGCTGAATGAGATTAAATAAGTGGTTTGACTATTTATTTATTTATTTTGAAAGAATTTTTTTTTTTTTCGTAGAGTTGGGGATCTCACTATGTTGCCCAGGCTCATCTTAAACTTCTGGGCTCAAACAATCCTCACACCTCAGGCTCCTGAGTAGCTGGGACTATAGGTGGATGCTGCCATGTCCAGGTATTTTTTCTTTTAAGCAGAGATGTGGGTCTCACTATGTTGCTCAGCCTGGTCTTGAACTCCTGTCCTCAAGTGATCCTCCTGTCTCAGCCTCCCAAAGTGCTACATGAATAAATTAATAAGACTGGAAAATAGTAAGTATGCAAAATTATTTGTGGGATGGGTGAATACTTCCTTAAGAAAGTAAGTCTGTAACTCTTTTTTTTTTTTTTTTTTTTTTTTTTTTTTTTGAGATGGAGTTTTGCTCTTGTTGCCCAGGCTGGAGAGCAATGGCACGATCTCAGCTCACTGAAACTTCTACCTCCCAGGGTCAAGTGATTCCCCAGTCTCAGTCTCCTGAGTAGCTGGGATTACAGGCATGTGCCACCACGTCCAGCTAATTTTGTGTTTTTAGTAGAGGCAGAGTTTAATCATGTTGGTCAGGCTGGTCTTGCACTCCTGACTGTTAAGAAATGTTAAATTTATGAATACTGATGTTGAGAAATGTTAAGCTTATGAATATTGATGAATGCTGAGTGTGTGATAGGATACATTGTTTGCTAGGAAGAACTAAGGCAAGGAAAACTTAACTGCTCCCCTGCCACCCTCCGCAAGTAGAAAACTATTTGGGGCATTCCAAAGTGGCAGGACAATGTATAAATATCCTACACCCGTTAAAACCATTCTTTGAGCTATCAGACCCTGCTCCTGTGGCTCCCTCGTGGAGAATACCTTTTAGCTCCTTTGTAATCAGTGGTAAGCGGGCAACAGTGGCCTGCTTAGTGTATTTTTGTTAGGAGGAAATACAGAATACCTGTTTGTTAATAATAATCACCTGTTCAGAGAGACTACGTGGATCAGAAGCTGCTTGGGACCTCCAGCCTGGAATGTTGTCAGCCCCTGAGATTCTCAGGCTGCTGGCCCCCAAAATAGACCCACTTTGCTGTTCTGTCTGGGTGTCCACCTCTTATTTCCTTCAGCACTGCCTGGGAGGGACTCTGTCCGACTGAGCTGGTACTTGGTAGCTGACCTCAGGTGATCCACCCGCCTCGGCCTCCCAAAGTGCTGGGATTACCGGCATGACTGAACACGTCTGGCTGTAAGTCTGTAACTCTTTAAAGAACCACTAAACCTGAAGGGCTAGCTGCTTTGGGTTCAGCCACCAGGACAGTGCCTCAGCCAGTCTTTGAGGACACTAAGAGTTGCCTGAGGGGGGCGAGTATGCACAGACTTGGAGAACTGTCAGAACTTCAGGCTTGAGTTTCTATTAACATTATCACCACCTCAGCAAGGGCACCACCTTCATTTGCCAAGCAAGTTTGGGCAAAATCAAAACTGTCTTGTGGCTCTGTTATCTATTGGATAAATGACATGTTGAGAAGTGGATTACTGCCTGAGAGAGCAAAAGACACAGGTAGAAAGCTGAAAGTGCCTTTAACAAGGTGCAGTGAAGGACAAGGATGGCTGTGCCCATGCCATACTGAGCAGCTGGTTGGGAGAAGGTGATGATGCTGGAAGGCAAGTCCAGTTTCTCTGAATGTCCAGGATTTGCCACAAGAGCTAACCATAGTATTCTGCATCATTGCAAATCCAGAACAGCTGCAGTCGACCAAGGACAAGTCACCCCAGAGACAATGAATGTAGATTCTGTCCATAATATGGATCTCACTAACCTTGCGCTGCTTTAGAGTAAGACCCATGGGTCCTCATGAGCACCCTTGTTCTAAGATATCCTACTGAGAAACTCTACCATATTTTTTTAAGCATCAAACAAGTTCTATTTGAACCTATCCAAGTGACAGACACTGTGGTTGTCCCTAAAAATACAAACTACTAGAAAACTCATGGGCTTCGGAGGAATTAAACATTTTTGAGTAACAGGCAGATCCTGGCATTCACCAACTGTGTGGCATTTGTCAACTCACATAACTTCTGTTAAGTGGGGCTAAGATGATGGATCTAGGGGGTTGGTTGTGAGGATTAAAGAAATGAGCATAAAGGTTCCAGCACATAGTAAGTGATTGCTCTCGACTGAGTCTTGATAGTATTGTGATATAACCATTCTGATACCATTCGTCTCCTTGAGGTGTTCATGGAGCAGACTCATTTTGATGTTGCATGTGTGTGTTCTGTTTATCTTATAGACCCTCATCTCACAGAGGACAAGGAGTATATTTGTTCTTCTGGTATTTGCCATGAATCCAGGATTGATAGGTGTACAGTAGACAGTTAATCACTGTCCATTGAATATGCAAATGGATATGTTGAGGGATAATATTAGTAACCATATAGGCTGGGCGTGATAGCTCATGTCTGTAATCCCAGCACTTTGGGAAGCTCAGGTGGGAGGCTCACTTGAGCCTGGAAGGCAGAGGTTGCAGTGAGCTGAGATCATGCCACTGCACTTTAGCCTGGACGACAGAGTGAGAGTCCCTCTCAAAAAAATACCCATATCCTTGTAAAGCTTAATGTTGACTACAAAAATATCTAAGGACTCAAGCACACTTGTTTTTTTGCCCATCCTTATCTCAAGGCAGAGTAGCTTCTAATAGCCAGATAACAATGCAGTGCCTTTTCTTTTGCCCTTTGCTTCTAAGTTAATTGTGTTACAACACTTCCATTAAGGTCTCCAGGCATGATATGCAGGGTCAATTACAGCTTCCTGTTAGCAGGAGCCAGGCTGGAAAAGGTGAAGAGAAATGCACATTTTCCTGTCTCTGATATGTATGCTTTACCCATCTGATAAATAATCTCCAGTGATAGGTGTTTTTGAGGTGGGTCCTAGAGGGCCCAATAATCTGACTAAGGCTTATTTGGATAACAAAGCTGACAAGGCTCCCGCCTCCCCCCACCCCCCCCCAAAAAAAAAGAGAATTAAAAATAAATAGGCTAGAACATTCCAGGCAAAAGGTAAAGGTGTATCTTGTTGATACCACTCCCTTTGTATCCCCCTACTCTTGTCCTGTGCATGGTGATGTGTGGGGAGGAGGGTGGTAATGAGAGAGGGAGAATGGATGTTTGCTTTACAAAGTCTTTGTAGAATTCCTCTGTCATGGCCGGGCACGGTGGCTCACGCCTGTAATCCCAGAACTTTGGGAGGCTGAGGCAGATGGATCACGAGCTCAGGAGTTCAAGATCAGCCTGACCAAGATGGTGAAACCCCATCTCTACTAAAAATACAAAAATTAGCCAGGCACGGTGGCAGGCACCTGTAATCCCAGCTACTCAGGAGGCTGAGGCAGGAGAATCGCTTGAACCTGGGAGGTGGAGGTTGCAGTGAGTTGAGATCACACCATTGCACTTCAGCCTGGGCAACAAGAGTGAGACTCCATCTCAAAAAAAAAAAAAAAAAATTATTTGTCATTAAGGCCTGGCTATACCATGGCTGCACATGACTTGTAAGGTAATGGCATCTGCTACAAATATCTAAGAATTTTCATTTGGAGTCTCAATAATTTTTTTTAATTCTATAAAAGGACTTATTGGAAGTCCACATTAAATGTTCAGATACTAAACATTTACATTCAGTTTGATGAGAATTCAATTTTCACAAGTTAACTGAGCCACTGTCTTAAAAGTTCATCTATCTGAGTTTTATACATTTTCTTTACATCTTCAGGATCTAATCAAATGTCTTCTGATTTTTCTCCATACATCTGCAGAATAGTGTATCTTTCATCCAGATCTCTTTCTCTTAGCTGAATTCTAATTCTGGGTATCTCCTTCACCTTCTCTTCAAGTTTATCATTTTGATTTGTTCATTTAACTAGTTCTGCGACCATTATTGACTGAGTTTTTTTCTAGATTGCCAATTTCTAGCTGTAAATGAGTAATTTCTCCTTCCCTTAGCTTTAGCTGAGCCTGTAGATTTTCAATAATGGTTGATCCCGCTCCCATCCTTAAAGCCTCATAAAGATTGCTTCCATTTGCTGATACAGACATTGGTCCAAATGAGTGATCATGAGACTCATCCTGTGGACTCTCAAAAGTCTTTATAATCTCCCATGACCCCCAGAGAGCCACAGTTTTTGGAAGGGGAAGGTGACCCATAACAGAGTCAGTGTCCATAAGAGGTTATTCTTACTCTCCTTTGTGTTTCCTCCAAATACTGCTTGGTTTGGTAGGTTGACTGGTGGCCTCTACATCAAACTTGGAATGTGTCTATGTTATCCTTCACTGTATCCCCAATGCTTAGCATGGTGTATACAATATGGTAGGTTGCTCAGTATAGGTTAGTTCATCCATTCATTGAACAATATTGCAAATATTTACAGAGCTTCTAGTCCATGTCAGACATTGTCATTGACTTAACTGAAGAAGGAAGGAAGGGAGAAAAGGAAGGGAGGAAGGGAGGGAGGGAAAAATATTTTACTATGGAAGAATTCTCCTTAAGGTCTTGCCTAGTCAGGTCTTAGCCATATTTACTGCTTCTCATGTGGAATTCATTTAATTTTCTTCTTGTTTCTCAGGTAAATTACGTGAGCCTTCAGTTCCCATTTGAGGACACTCCTAAGCATTAACTGTGGCAATAGAAAGTTTTTGGGATTGTGTTTGTTGGTGGCTAAGTAGCCAGTGCAAAGAAACTCAGTTTCAAGAGAGAATAATCTTACAGATAGTAAAATGGTTCTAGGTAAAATAGAACAAGCAAGAACAAGCAGAAGGTGGAAGGGTCAAAGGCTACACAGAGCTGGCGTCTGCAAAGAGGATCAGCCAAAGGGGAATGTTTCAAAACTTAGGCTGTGAGCTGCAAGTGTGTTGGATTTTCCCTTATAGGTAGGGCTATGGGGCAGACACGTGGCTGTGAAAGTCCAGTGACTATACAGTTAGAGACAGCACCGTTCAGGCAAGACTACTCTCACTTCTGCCACCAACTGCAAGTTCAAGGGAGAGGAGCAAATCCACCCTCAGTTTTGATAATTACCTAGAAGGACTCACAGAACTCACCAAAAGCTGTTATAGTTACAGTTTATCACAGGGAAAGAATGCAGATTATAATTATCCAAGGGAATAGGCCCGTGGGCAGGGTCCAGGAAAAGTTCCAAACACGAAGCTTCTATGTTGTCCACTCCCCATGGAGTTGTGGATGGTGTTAGTTTCCTGTCATCAATGTGTGATGATAAACATGGAACTGCCTTTGGACAATTACCTGAGACTTGGTGTCCAGAGTTTTTACTGGGGCTTGATCACACACTGCCTGAATGGCAGCTTCTTCGGAGTTAGAGATGACAACATGGTGCTGATCATTAGTCTTCAGCTTTTCTGGAAGTAGAGTTAATAACGTATGGCCTAAAGCCTCCATTATAAATCACGGTGTTAAACTGTCCAATGGCCAAGACCCTCAGGCAAACAAAGACACTCTATCAAGTCATGACATTCCAAGGGTTGAGGAATGACATCCCAGTAGCCAAGGGCAAAGACTGGACTTCACTTTGGATAACGTTAATTCTTCATGGCACAGTGGCATTCAAGAATGGACAATGACATCTCAGAATTGCCCCAGTGAACCACTCATTCATTCATTCATTCATTCATTTCTCTGTGCAAAATGTTGTACTAGGTATTGTCAGGGAAATAAATGCTGGTGGAAAAAACATGGCTAATAAGCTGACTCAGGTGTCAGCAATAATGGAGAAATATAGCAGGTAGGAGATGGAGAGGTGGTCTAGCTAGTTACAGAGGCTAGCAATAGACTGAGAAACAGGTTGAAGGGCATAGTCCAGGGGCTTCCACTTCTTATTTTGAAGGATGAGATGAGAAAGTCCAATGATGTGTCCAGGGCATAGTGACAAAGTCATTCACATTCACAAGAAATTGGCAAAGAGAAGTCACTAGCCAGATTTCTATTCTATTTACTTTCTTCTTAGCATTCCTTACATCTGAAATGATTTTGTTTAGTGTTTGTCTCCCCTAGGACAACGGGGAACGGTGTTTGTCTTTCTCAAGACACCCGCCAGGTCCTGAGAGTCCTTAGCCCAAGATAGCCATGTTTTATTCCCAAGTTAAATGAATCTGATTTCAATTTCAGGCCACAAGAAATATCTTTAAACTTTCTACTTATGGGGCTTAGGTTTCTCCAGCTAAATCACAGAGAAAAACTCACAGTCACCAACAGAGTGTCTAGCTTCTTATCAACTCCCTTTCATTTCTTCAAACAGGAGAATAATGCATTGTATTGGGGGAGGGAAGCTGCAGTTAGTGTGGTTCATTTGCCCTTTTAGATTCACTAAAAAGCTAAGGGGTAATTGCAGATGCAAACCTGGTGCCGTTAACTGTAAAACTGCACGCTGAGTTAATAAAGAATTGGGCACTTAGCTTCATGTTTTTGCATCTTAACACATGAAGACACTTTGTAAAGGGTTGAATGAACATAATTATCAATTTCCACATGCATATTAGGATTCTGCTGGGGCCAGGCAAATGCTTCCTAAACACAGGCTGTTGGCAATGACAATGAGCACTTCTACTCACTCCTCTCATCTACCACGTGCTCATTTGTGTCACTTTTTTCTTTGGACTCCTTTTTATTGGTTTCTGCATAAATCCCTGGTGAGTGCAAAACACTGAAGGTGCACTTGAAGCCATTATAATTTGGAATGGAGGACAAAATGGAATTTGACTTTGTTCTCTATGGAGGAAATAAGAGATACATCCTATGGGATGGTGGAAATGGCAGAGAATGACTTGGGACAATGCAGAGGTAGTCTGCTTCATTTACTGGGAAATAAATTCAGATGAAGGCTGAGGCAGGGGATTACGTGAAACAGGGAACAGAAGTGGAATCTTGTTCTGCAGAAGGAAAATTACTAAGGTATGTATATAAAATGAGTTTTGGATACATGGTGTATAAAGGTATAATTGTGCGGTTACATATATTTGGACATATTCTGGTGTAGAAATTGAATAAACTAAAGTAGCAGAATTAGAAAATGACTTGGGGGTAAGATAAAAAAGAAGGTAGCTGATTACGCTTTTGTGATTGCAGTAGTGAGATAGTCCAGGGACACAGGTTTGCATTCAACCAAGTAGAGTGGGGTGAACACTCAGGCAAGTCTTCACATTATCTGGCTATCAGACTGCCCTTCCCTCAGCAAAAGAATTTACAATGAAGAAGCCACATGCCTAGAAATAAATAGTAAGCAGGGACAGAGTAGCACACACAGGTATGGTATCTCCAATTTTGGAGAAGGCCTGAGGTGGAATACAGAAAAGATGATTCTCCTTCATTCTGTCCATTTCTACTGATCCACATCCAAAGCCTAATGCCACACAATGGGCTACAGGGCACAGTCTGGCTTCTTTCCTCTAGTCCAGGTGAAGCACAGGTATTAGAGCAAGTCTGCCTAAATTTGAATCCCCATTTCGTCAATTACTACCTGTGTGGCTTTGGGCATATTTCTTCCTGACTCTTTCTCCCTCATCTGTAAAACGACGATGATGACAATGGTACCAACCTATAGAATTACTGTGAGAGATAAATAAATTTGCACAATCCCTGGCCTGTAGCAAGCACTCATCAAGCACTTTCTGATTTTTAATATATTGAAAAGAGGACCCATGCGTGTGAGTCAGAGTGAGAAGTGGAGAGGTGTCGGTGAAGGCATACACCTTCCCTAAAGTGCTTCTCCTACTCTGCCTGCATCTTTTAGTTCTTTTTCCTTCAGCCCATATCCTCATCTCTATCTTCTCCTTAGTAATTTACATTGAAATAGTATCTCCTTCATTTTCCAAAACAAACCTACATTGTAGGAAAACAGGGCATACAATGGTTCTCAAAAGGTCAACCTTTTATCATTGTGCATGGTTGGCTAAAGTTGTCCTGCAGGGGGAGCCCTTTCCCTCTCATCGCCATACAACCAGCCCCATGACAGAGAAATTTCTGTCCTCTAGAATCAAAGTAAACCATCATTCTCAGTAAACTGACACAGGAACAGAAAACCAAACACCGCATGTTCTCACTCATAGCTGGGTGTTGAACAATAAGAACATGTGGGCACAACATCACACACTGGGGTAGGTTGAGGGGGTCTAGGGAAGGGACGGCGGGGGGCGGGAAGGCTTGGGAGAAATGCCTGATGTAGGTAAGGTGGGGGGTACAGAGACTGCAAACCACCATGGCACGGGTGTACCTACACAACAACCCTGCAGGATGTGCACATGTACCCCAGAGCTTAAAGTGCAATTAAAAAAAAAAAAGTAGATATGTCTGCCTTCTCCTTACCTCTCACTGCTACTCTTCAAAGAAGGAGTTCTTTAAGTGACATATGAGATGAGGTTATTATTTGATATATGAGATGACAGTTTTATAACATATGAGATGAGGGTATTACAACATAGATTGGACCAGCCTCTGTACTGGAAAGAATTCATATGCTAAAGACAGTGGATCCCTCTTTTTCCCATCTCTTACACTTGATTGGGAGTGAGGTGAGCTGCAGTCTTCCATGAAGCTGACAGACAACAACCAACCAGACCTAAGCCTTCTCCTATGTGAATCCCTGTATCATCTAACAGGGGGCATAAAACAAAGTATTTTAAAACTTAGTGGCTTAAAACAACCACCATGTATTATGTTTTAGTAGTCTATGGACTATCAGGATAGTGCTGATTCAGTGGGCTTGTTGCTGCATCTTCAGGCAGCTGGAGGGTTGTCTGGGGAGCGCTGGCTGATGTAGGATGGCTGCGTCTGGGGCAATTCAGCTTTGTTCATGTGTCTGCCATCCTCCAGTAGGCTAGCCTGGGCTTGTCCTCATGACAGTGGCAGAGATTCAAGAGTCAGCAAACCCAGTTGTATTGAGAAGACAAGAAAAAACTCATACAGGTTTGAAAGCCTCTGCTTGTATGAAGTTTGCTATTGTCTTATCTTACAAAACAAGTCACATTTCCAAGCCAGGAAGCTACCAAATTATAGGCAAAAGGTGTGTAAAAAGGAAGGCCATTCACTGGGGTCGTGAATGCAATCAATATAATCTCAATCCCAAAGTTTGCAATAAGGAGCCTGGGACATATATCCCCATATTGCAAGGATAGGAACAAATGGTTTTCCCTGGGGATACTAGAAAAGCTATACAATGCGAAGGATTCTTGTGCCAATCTTTAGAAGATAAGAGTATATTCTTTAAGAGAAAAGAGGGCACACCAGCTCAAGCAGAATCTCGGAGGCCCCAGAGAGCTTGGTGTACTGAAAGACCTAGTAATAGTTCAGTAGAGTAAGTAGAAAGAGGCAACGTGAGAGCTGAGGTTGAGCCAAATAGCTTAGGTTTTATCTTGCAGTCTACCAGAAGCCACTGAAGATTATTAAGCTACTGAATGATGTGATCAGCTTTTCTTTGAAAACATAACCCTTGCCCAAAGTAGCAGGGAGAGGATGAAGAGACTTACACCCACCTGATCTGTAAGTTGGGAGACTTTTGTTGCCAAATAATGCTCCTTCCTTCACCTACCCAGCTTTGTTTAGCTCTATTGTTCCTCTCAGGAACACAGCTAAGCGCTTCTAATTCACAAACCTGAAAGCCAGCTCTTTTCATAGTCATCAGACAATAAGGTATATGGGCTGTGGCCACAAAAAAAGAACACTGGAAATAATGGCTGGAAAAAGAAGCAAAGCCTCGGTTTGAGGGCTCTTTCTTACACTTTCACCCTGAAGCATCTATAATTAAGCTGGAGAGAAATGGTTTACTTAATTCATGTTATTTCATGCAATATCATTAGCAGTACTCAGTCGTATCTTTATTACCCCTGTGCACGCTCCCTCTCTAACAATTGAGAACAACAATGGGGCTTTACTTATCTTCAGGAACCCAGCCCATTCATTCAGTGAAGGAAAAATGGCCCCAGCCCCAGGTTGCCATAGACACTGGAGAAGGCTGTCACCAAGCTGCAGTTCACCTATTTCCTGGTGACATGCAGAATTAGAGTTATTGGGGAATCAAAGGGAAAACTAACTTGATGAAACAAAGGGTCCCCTCAGCATCTCCTGACATACTTCTTTGCAAAAGTAGTCTCTCTGCATCTCTTCTGCCTTCCCCTTCTCCCTGAAGCCAGGTGAATGAATTTCTATCCAAAGGTCTTAGAAGCACTAACCTTCATGCATGACTCAAAGTCATGGACACAGCAAAGATCTCCTTTAAACCATATCAGCGACTTCCCAGGATTCCAAACTTCTTGACATGTCTACAACTCCTGAAGGATCTGTCACCTGCCTGTGTCTCTGCATTCCCCAGTTACTCTGTTACTATCATGCTATCCTCCTTTGAGTGCATAAATGTGCAAAGCATTTTCCCAACTAGGGGGCCATTCATTTGGGGTCATGAATGCAATCAATATATCTCAATTACAAAGTTTGCAATAAGGAGCCTGGGACATATATCCCCATATTGGGACATATATTTCCCAACTAGGGGGTCTTTGTCCTCTGTGATTCCTCTTCCTAGTATTCTCTCCCTCTTGCCCTTTATGTGGTTGGCTCCTTCCTTCTCTTCAGGTCTTCCGAAATTCAATTTGAAGGTCACTTTTGATGACAACCAGGCCTGCCCATCATATCTAAAAATAATTCCTCCACCTTATTCTCTATCACAACATCTTGGATCTTTCCTGGTGAATTTCATGATGTATAATCATCTTTTATTTGCTGTTGGCTTATTTATGACTAGTCTCCCCCAATAGGGAGTAAGTTGCATAGACAGGTAACCTGATAGATGGATATGCTTATCTTTGCTTGGTTTCTTCCCAAAGCAGATGCTGAGTCAGAGAATTCAAGTGCAAGTGGTTGATTTGGGAGGTGAAGGCAGTGCAGCAAAAACAAGGCAGGCCATAAAGGGTGTGTTATCCACTGAGTTACCATGGGGCAGCTGGAGAATAATCCTACTGGGGAACTCCGAGTGCCAGCATGGAACACACACCTCAGATGTACCCCAACTGAGAAGTGATAGGGCCGGGGTAGTTATACACCAATTCCCATCCATCACTGAGGGCTATTCCCAGGAAGCAGGAATTCTCCATCACGTTCATGTCTGTGGACAGAGCAGGCTCTGGTGGCCAGAGAAAGTCTCTAGGTGAAGAGTTGTGGATGATACTGCTGGGAGTTGGGTTATGTAAACCAAGGCCTAAGAGGAAAAAGAGGGGATGGGACGCTGATAGCATCTGTCACTCTGTGGATATTTGTTAAATGAATGGATGCATCATTCCTATGCCTTCTGCTACTGATCATATTGGACCCTCAAGACATTTTCAAGCCTAATAGGGAAGATCACTAGCACAAGTTAAAGAAGAAAACAAACAAACAAAACACAGATTTTGAGCTCAGGCAGAGCTGGCTTCAAATTCAGCTGTGTGTGACCTTAGACAAATTTCATGACCCTCTCTGAGTCTGCAGTTTTCTCCCTTGTAAAATGGGGATAATAATTCTACCTCATAGAACCGTTGTAAAATGGTTTGAGATAATGTATATAGTTTATAACTGTGTCTGCATATAGTGGGTGACCAATAAGTCTTATTTTTCTTTGCCATGAAATAGCAGCAAGTTCTACACAGCAGTGGGTGACAAAGGGCTAAATTGGACTACAAAAACGAGCAGACCCATGAAAGCTGGAGTGGCCGTGGATGGCTTCCAGAGGAGTTAGTTAGGCTTCGAAGAATGAGTGGGATTAGCACGGATCCGTGGGATATGGGAGACCAGTTTGGCTAAGAGTAATATTCACCTTTGCTTACCAGATGCTCGCCATGCCTTAGACCCGGCTGGGAAGTACTTTATAGATGTAATTTCCAATCTTCACAATATAACCCTATGACACAGATGTTCTTAACTCCCTGCCCTCAAGTTTGAAGATGAAACAGTCATTAGAGTGAATCGGCAACCAACAGAATAGGAAAAAAATTTTGCAGTTTACCCATCTGACAAAGGACTGATATCCAGAATTTACGAAGAGCTAAAACAGATTTACAAGAAAAAAAGAAACAAGCCCATTCAAAAGTGGGCAAAGGATATGAACAGACACCTTACAAAAGAAGACATACATGAGGCCAACAAACATATGAAAAAATGCTCATCATCACTGGTCATTAGAGAAATGCAAATCAAAACCACATTGAGATACCATCTCATGCCAGTTAGAATGGCGATCATTAAAAAATCTGGAGACAACAGATACTGGAGAGGATGTGGAGAAATAGGAACACTTTTACACTGTTGATGGGAGAGTAAATTAGTTCAACCATTGTGGAAGAAAGTGTGGCGATTCCTCAAGGACCTAGAAATAGAAATTCCATTTGATCCAGCAATCCCATTACTGGGTATATATCCAAAGGATTATAAATTGTTCTACTATAAGGACACATGCACACGAATGTTCATTGCAGCACAGTTTACAATAGCAAAGACCTGGAACCAACCCAAATGCCCATCGATGATAGACTGGACAGGGAAAATGTGGCACATATACACCATGGAATATTATGCAGCCATCAAAAATGATGAGTTCATGTCCTTTGTAGGGACATGGATAAACCTGGAAACCACCATTCTCAGTAAACTGACACAAGAGCAGAAAATCAAACACCGCATGTTCCCACTCATAGGCCGGTGTTCAACAATGAGAACACATGGACACAGGGAGGGGTGCAGTACACACTGGGGTCTGTTGGGGAGAACTAGGGGAGGGACAGCAGTGGGTGGGGGGTTGGGGAGAGATAGCATGGGGAGAAATGCCAGATATAGGTGAAGGGGGGGAAGGCAGCAAATCACACTGCCACGTGTGTACCTATGCAACAACCTTGCATGTTCTTCACATGTATCCCAAGACCTAAAATGCAATTAAAAAAAAAAAAAAAGAAAAAAAAAGTTTGAAGATGAAAAATACTAAAGAAATAGTTTATTACCTGAGGTCACTCAGCAAGTAAGTAGTAGAACATGGACTATAAGTAGGAATTGTCTTTGGAGAGCCTTGTAGGAAAGAGACCATGGAGTTCTTCCCAGAAGACATCTACAATATAAAGGTGAAGGTAGGACATGTGGGTAGAAGAGGAGTGATGGGAGCCACATGGAAATGGGGTTTGCCATGAGTACATGGAAAAAAGTAAAGTGGGGGCTTTATACAATGAAAGAAATGGAAGGGCCAATATGCTGTATTTTAAGAATTGAAGGCTGGCCACGGTGCCTCACACCTGTAATCCCTGCACTTTGGGAGTTCAGGGTGGGTGGATCACGAGGTCAGGAGATCGAGACCATCCCGGCCAACATGGTGAAACCCTATCTCTACTAAAAATACAAAAATTGGTTGGCTGTGCTGGTGTGGGACTGTAGTCCCATGTATTTGTGAGGCCAAGGCAGGAGAATTGCTTGAACCCAGGAGACAGAGGCTGCAGTGAGCTGCGATCATGCCACTGTACTCCAGCCTGGTGACAGAGCAAAACTCCATCTCAAAAATAAATAAATTAATTAAAATTGAAGCAAAATTTATGCCTTTGTTGCAAATGGAGTACACACACATTGGTAGTACAATCCAGTGGATTTTTTTGTTTGTATACAACCATCTAGCCACCACTCAAATTAAGATAAAGAATATTCCCATCACTCCAGGAAGTTTCCTCATGTTCCTTTCTAATCAATAGCATCCCCTTACCCCCAGGAAGTTAGCCTTCTGACTTTTATTGCCAAATATTAGATTTTCAAAGTAACACTTTTCTAATGTATAAAAAGAATACATGCATATTTAGACAATGACAAAAAGATAGAAGAGTGTAAGTTAAATCACTCGTAATATTACAGCCTGAACATTTTGGTCTATTCCTTGAACATTTTGGTCTAGTTCTTGCTGTCTTTGTGGTACATTTTAAAATTTTAACTTAAAACCATATTGTATATTTAATTTTATATTTTGTTTTTTAAGTGAATCATTAGAACATTAGCATTTTTCCCAGTACAAATTCTTTGTAAACTTCATTTCACATAGCTTCAAATATTTCATTGAGGAACTCGGCAAAAAGGACTTACCGATTCCCTAAACGTTGGCTATTTTAGTTCGTTTCCAAGGTTTCACAGCAATGACCACCTTTTTCCATAAAGCTCTGTCTGAATTTCAGACCATTTTATTAGGATGGGGTGAAAGTACTGGGCTAAAAAATTACATATTCTTCAAATGCTTGAAACCCATTGCCAAACAGCTATCCAAAATATGCAGATTTACATTCTTATCACCTGGGTACACAAAGGGCACCCATGGAGCCACACACTTACCAGCATTGAGTGCCAATTTTTACTTGACAATTGAGACTATCCAGGAAAGTTTAGAAAAGCTCTTGAATTCAACTTCTGCTTGGTATTCCCTCTGAAGAACAACACTGGCTTATTTTCCTCTGATATTCTGTAATGTTTGGATGTTCTGAACAGGCGACCTCAGAAATCACTTTAGTTCTACATCTGGAGCCATCACTGAGAAATAAGTAGGAGGGACAGATGAGGAGCATGTATGCTCTGCCTTGGAGCAGGGTCACAGATGGCCTCCTGTTAGATAACTGTCTACAGAGAAGTAAGTTTCGTTCACCTCTTATCTCATTATGGGCATCAGGAAGGAAGAAGTTGACAGACCCAGTCTGTGACTTGTGCAGCTTGAGAGGGTGTCTTTGTGACGATCGGGGCAGCATGCGAACTGATCATTACAGCATAGAGCACAGCTAAGAGGCATAATGATCAGGGCCAACCTAGAGTTTAGGTCAGACTTGATAATGGCCTTTGAAGGCGTATTCTGCTATTTAAAATTACCTTCCCACCTCCAGGAAATCTGGCCTTTTGCACTGGAATAAAAGACCGGGGTACATGTGCATGCTCTCTATAGGACACCTCCAAACCTACTTCCAGGAAAAGCACTCCAGTGAAAATTTTTCTCCAAATGAGTGGGAAAACTCACCTCTGGCAGATTTTCAAAAGGCTCAAAGGAGTAAATCCAGTGGTATGTGTGTCTGGCAGCACGAGGTTTGTGTGAACAGGTGATTTCTGAACCCACCCTGGAAGTAATACTTCTTTGACTAACGTTAGACACCCTGGGCCTGTGTTTGTTGAACACGATTTTCCTTTTCAGGTTTCTCTCTAAGTGACTTTAGATCGCATGATGATCACCAGCACCTAATGACTTTTGTGTCTTTTTTCAAGTTCATCATGCATTCAAATGAAGGGCATGCAATCATTTTTGTTGCAAATGCGTTTTTTTCAGGAGACCCTATTAGGTGCTGAGATGTTTATCCACAACAGTAATCACATTTCTGTGATGATCTTTCAATATCTGGGATAGAAAAAAAAGAAGAGTTTTTGTGTGTACGCAGTATGCAGCTGGCGAGTTTATGCTCCCTGAGTCTCACTAGCCTGCCATTCTTGGTGCCTCTGTGTTTATTCTATGATTTGCTGATTATAATGCATGTCTGTCTCCCAAAGAAAATGATTTAGACTTCCATGGAGATTAGACTGAGACTAAAAAGGTGAATGCCTGGATGCTGGACGTTCTTGGCAGCCTGGGTCTGCCCACATGTGCAGCATCTGTAGTGGGTCTGACAGGTGCTCTGTCTGTCTCTGTCTGCCCCACGTTGCTGGGTTAGCTGCCCCACCTTTCAGCCACACTGGGTGGCCAGAGACGGAGCAACACGTGACCAGCCTTTCTGCCCATCTCTCAGTCATTCCTCTCGGAGTTCCTGCCACCTCCTTGGGACACTGTGAATGTGCGGAATGCAAATCCACAATCCATAGGGAACCCCAAACCACTTTCTAGACCTAAGAACCCCCTTCTTGTTCCTGCAACTTCCCACTACGGGGACTCAAAACAGCCCCCTGCCACAATTCACACAATCTCTTTAGAGGATTTTTCAGAATGAAAATGTAAAAGGGATAGGGTGGTGTCTTCAGCTGCTGTGTGAACACACTCAAGCCAAAGGCTCATATGTGTCACGATGCCATCTTTAAGCAGGAGTGGAGAGAAAACACAGAAAACAAAATACAGATGGATCTTATTCTCTCTCTCTATTTTGAGATGGAGTCTCACTCTGTCACCCAGGCTAGAGTTCAGGGGCATGATCTTGGTTCACTGCAAGCTTCACCTCCTGGGCTCAAATGATTCTCATTCCTCAGCCTCCCAAGCAGCTGAGACTACAGATGTGTGTCACCACGTCTGGTTGATTTCTTGTATATTTTAATAGAGACAGGGGTTCACAATGTTGGCCAGGCTGGTCTTGAACTCCTGGCCTCAAGTGATCTACCTACCTCGGCCTCCCAAAGTGCTGAGATTACAGGCATAAGTCAACGCATCTGGCCTGGGTCTTATTCTTTCTGATTGTCTCACAACCAAACACACACACACACACACACACACACACACACACACACACACAGTGTCAACAAGTTACCTTGCCATACATATGCTCTCTTGCTTAACTCCTATTAATCCTTCTAACCCCTCAGCTCAAAGTCTTATTCTCTTGGACACCTTAGTCTTGCTCCAGCAACTGAAAGCAAATCACCTCCCCCTCTGCTGACCCTGTTTTATTGGCCTCACTGAATTCATAATACCAAATTCAATTTTTTTCTCTTACACACTACCAGTGACTTGTGCGCAATAATTTTTCTTTCCAACATCTTTCCTCCCTAGGAAATAGCCTAGTGTCAAATGCATATTAGGGACTTACTAAATGTTTTTCCTGACATTCAATGTTCCAGTTAACCTGCCTCCTACTTAATATAAATAATAATAATACAATGAGCTCTTAAAATGTGCCAGGTATTATTATAAATGCCTCTTTGACATTCAAGTGAGGGCAAGGCTTCTTACTAGTCTGGGAGGTAATATTATTATCCTTCGTTTTACAGATAAGAAAACAGAGGTTCAGAGAGGTTTAATGACTTCCCCAAAGTCACATAGCTGGTAAGTGGTAAAGTCAGGATTTAAGGCTAGGTTGTCTGGCTTCTAGTAGAATCCATGAATTTAACCTACTGCTTCAATATATTGTCCCCAAAATAATCTCATAACACTATGAATTAAGACCAAAAGTTTCAATCAAAGGAAAGGGTAGTGAACAAATTCATTTCAAATTTACCTAATAATCTCATAGCACTATGAATTAAGACCGAAGTTTCAATCAAAGGAAAGGGTAGTGAACAAAATCATTTCAAATTTACCTAATGCTGTCACAGCACTATGAATTAAGACCAAATATTTCAAAGGAAAGGTTAGTGAACAAAATAATTTCAAATTTACCTGAAAATAACAGCCTCTTTTTACTATCACTAATGTTTAAGCCTATGTGCTCATTCCTTTGTGCCTTCATTCATTCTTTCTGCAAATATTTACTGACCACTGGTTCCAAGGACTGTTGTAGGAATTGGCCTTCAGTAATGAACAGAAAACGACACAACCTTTATCTCCGCAAAGCTTAGCATCTAAATTCATTTAAATTTAGCTGTTTTTCAGCAAACAGCTCCTGAGAACCTTCCTTGTGTTGAGATTGTGCTAGGTGCTTGAGATACAAAGATGGCTTCACAAGACTCTGTGGATGCCTTGACGAACTTACAAATAGCAGGGAGACAAGCACCTAACAAGAGTTAAAATGTAAAAGGATGAAAAAGAAATATTTTTCCAGGCTGGGTGCAGTGGCTTACACCTGTAATCCTAGGACTTTGGGAGGCTGAGATGGGCGGATTGCTTGAGCTCAGGAGTTCAAGACCAGTCTCGGCAATATGGTGAACCCCTGTCTCTATCAAAAATACAAAAGAAGGGCTGAGCACAGTGGCTCATGCCTGTAATCCCAGCACTTTGGGAGGCTGAGGCTTGCGGGTCACGAAGTCAAGAGATTGAGACCATCCTGGCCAACATGGTGAAACCCCATCTCTACTAAAAATGCAAAAATTAGCTGGGCGTGGTGGCGCAGGACCATAGTCTCAGGTACTCGGGAGGCTGAGGCAGGAGAATCGCTTGAACCCGGGAGGCAGTGGTTGCAGTGAGCCAAGATCACACTACTACCCTCCAGCCTGGCAAGAGAGCCAGACTGTCTCAACAACAACAACAAAATAGGTTGGCATGGTGGTGGGTGCCTGTGGTCCCAAGAGAAAGGGAGAGAGGGAAGGAAGATAAATCTTTTTCCAGATCTGGAAGTCTTTCTGGAGGAGACATGGCAGCACCGAATCTTGAAGAATGCACAAGTGGTAACCAGGTGGAGAACACTGGCGCAGCTGTTGCAAAGGTGTAGTGATGAGGACCCACAACCCCTGCGCAGCTCTCTACCAACAGTTTGGTGTTGCTCACACCTAGTGAGAGGCAGTCAAGACTAGGAGATAAAGTTGGAGAACATAAAGGACACAGGCAAGAGAATGTGCAGGAAAAATGAAAATATTTCCATAAAACCTGTGAGGCTTTCCCCTCCCCTCCTCTCCCCTCTCCTCCCCTCCCCTCCCCTTCCTTCCTTCTCTTTCTTTCTTTCTTTTCAGAGAGTCTTGCTCTGTCATACAGGCTGGAAATCAGTGGTTTGATCTCAGTTCACTGCAACTTCTACCCTCGGGGCTCAAGCAATACTCTCCACCTCAACATCCTGAGTAGCTGGGGCTATAGATGTGTGCCACCACACTTAGCTAATTTTCATATTTTTTGAAGAGATAGGATCTCTCCATATTGCCCAGGCTAGTCTTGAACTCCTGGGCTCAAGTGATCCTCCAGCCTCGGCCTCCCAAAGTCCTGGGATTACTGGTGTGAGCCAAATTTCTACCTAATATTTAACAGCAATGAAAAGGAAAGAAACTAGTCTTGGTGAAGGGGAGGGGCAAGGAGCTTCCTTCTAAGATGCTTGTATAAAACAAAGATGCTGGGAGATGGCTGTTCAGTGACAATCATTGCCTTGCCTGACCAAGAAGTACTTTGGAAATAAATTACTGGACTTCTAGGCTAGACTCCTATTTTGTATGAGAAGGAAACCATGCTTAAACAAGATTGATGTCCAGATGATCCATAAGAGACAGAAAATAATGTCAAGGGGGAGAAAAATGAAAAAAGACAGATCTAAGAAGAATAATAAAGGGGCATTAGTGGATGGTTTATGGTGTGTGCCATTTTGTTAATGTTAATCCTTCCCAGGTGTGTCATACAAGTCACAGAACAAGGCAATAAATGGAAGTTTTATTTTCTTGTTTAATATGAGGCCCTATGAACTAAATGAAAATATGGGGGCCCAGGAACATGGGGAGTTGATTACAAGGGCATAAAATTGATCGGAGGGGTCCCAGCATGTAGTAACAAAAACAATCACCGTCATTTATGTTGGATTGCTACTTTAAAGATTAACAGTGCTTGCATGGTGCATTATTTCATGATATCCTATCTCAGCCCTGGGAAGTGGAAATTGTACCACCTCCATTTTATAGATAACAGATTATAAAATAGGCAAGTCTTTTCCAAAGTCTTTCAGTAAGGAGCCAAATTGGAATTCAAACTCAGGTGCACTGACTCTAAAATGAATTCATTTGGTCTATATGACATCCTCTCCCAACTAAAAAGTTGGTTCCTACAAAAAGTTCTCCACAGATTAGTTATAATTTCTTCATTTTGCTGGTCCCAAGACACATCTAACCATCAACCTCAAAATCTCTTTGACACAGATGACGCTCATTATAGTTGGTATAGTTGTATTCCAGCAACCTTGCTTTCCACTTTTCTCCAATGAACTTCCCCAGAAGAAACAGTATATTGTTTCAAAAGACAAATGGGACCTAATTAAACTCCAGAGCTCCTGCACAGCAAAAGAAACAACCATGAGAGTGAACCAGCAACCAACAGAATGGGAAAAAATTTTTGCAATCTACCCATCTGACAAAGGGCTAATATCCAGAATCTAAAAAGAACTAAAACAGATTTACAAGAAAAAAAAACAAACCCATCCAAAACTGGGCAAAGAATATGAACAGACACTTTACAAAAGAAGACATACATGAGGCCAACAAACATATGAAAAAGTGCTCATCATCACTGGTCATTAGAGAAAAGCAAATCAAAACCACACTGAGATACCATCTCACGCCAGTTAGAATGGCGATCATTAAAAAAATCTGGAGACAACAGATACTGGAGAGGATGTGGAGAAATAGGAACACTTTTACACTGTTGGTGGGAGTGTAAATTAGTTCAACCATTGTGGAAGAAAGTGTGGCGATTCCTCAAGGACCTAGAAATAGAAATTCCATTTGATCCAGCAATCCCATTACTGGGTATATATCCAAAGGATTATGAATCGTTTTATTATAAGGAAACATGCACACGAATGTTCATTGCAGCACTGTTTACAATAGCAAAGACTTAGAACCAACCCAAATGCCCATCGATGATAGACTGGACAGGGAAAATGTGGCACATATACACCATGGAATACTATGCAGCCATAAAAAAATGATGAGTTCATGTCCTTTGTAGGGACATGGATCAACCTGGAAACCATCATTCTCAGCAAACTGACAAAATAACAGAAAATCAAACATCGCATGTTCTCACTCATAGGCGGGTGTTCAACAATGAAAACACATGGACACAGGGAGGGGAGCATCACACACTGAGGTCTGTTGGGGAGAACTAGGGGAGGGACAGAAGGGGGTGGGGAGTTGCGGAGGGATAATATGGGGAGAAATGCCATATATAGGTGATGGGGAGGAAGGCAGCAAACCACATTGTCATGTATGTACCTATGCAACAATTCTGCATGTTCTTCACATGTACCCCCAAACCTAAAACACAATAAAATAAAATAAAAAGAAAAGAAATGTAATGAAAAGTCCTTTTATTGGCAGCCCCCTGAATCTTGTCTGCTTTTGCCTCTAGGTGAGTTACAGCTCTGGTGAAGGAAAGCAGTCTCTCAAACTAAAGGAGAGTAGGAAACAGTCAGCTGCCAACCGACTTTGGTTTGCAAAATGTTTTGTTTTGAGCAGTTTGTTTTCTTTGAACTGTTAATTTTGAAATCAGGATGGACTCACTGAAGTTGCAAACATAGTCCACAGTCCCATGCATGCTTCCTCTAGCCATGCAACAGTAACATCATTTTTTTAATTTTAATTTTAATTTTTTGTAGAGATGAAGTCTCACTGTGTTGGCCAGGTTGGTCTCAGACTCCTGGGCTCCAGTTATCCTCCTGCCTCAGCCTCTCAAAATGCTGAGATTAGGGGCATGACCCACTGTGCCCAGTCCCCAACAGTAACATCTTGAAAATCTGTAGTACAATATTATTGCAGAATGTTTTTTAAAATGAATTGTTGGCGGGGCATGATGGCTCATGCTCATAAACCCAGCACTTTGGGAGGCCAAGTTGGGCAGATCACCTGAGGTTGGGAGATTGAGACCAGCCTGGCCAACAAGGTAAAACCCTGTCTCTACCTAAAAATACAAAAATTTGCTGAGTAGGGTGGCACGTACCTGTAGTCCCAGTTACTCGAAAGGCGGAGGCAGGAGAATCGCTCGAACCCGGGAGGTGGAGGTTGCAGGGAGACGAGATCCTGCTACTGCACTCTGTTCTGGGCGACAGAGCCAGACTCCATCTCAAAATAATAATAATAATAATAATATTTATTTCTAGTTAACATTTGCAGACACATCAAGACTCAGGTGTCTCTGTGTCTCTTCCAGAGAGATTTCTACAGCTAGGAAAATATTTTGTTTTTCATCCTTTTATCAAACCAAAACAAGCAAAGAAACACGAACAACAAAACTAGGAGGTCTAACGGAAGAATTAGATTTCTGGCCTTTCTTGGAGACTTGGAAGATCTGGCAATGTGCTCCCGCACGGGCGCTACTGGAGGCTAACTCCTGGCTGCCTTTTGCCAAACAACAGGCAGGCACTCTTCAGCTCTATGAAGCTACCTCACTTTTATTATCTGTCAGGCCTCTGGAGGCAGCTGAGTTTGCATTTGCAAATACAGAGTACAGGTAATTGCATTTTTTTGGAAGGGAAAGTTTTGAGTCATCTTGGGTTACCTTTTCAGCACCTTCCTTTGGGCTTGGAATTATATGACTACAGCCCTGCACATTGTTTTAGTTTCAGGTCAAAACACATCTGAAACCAGAGTTCTGAAGCTGGGGTGCTGTCAGACTTAAGTCATCCAGTCTTAAGCTGGGGTGACCGCAATAGGGATAGCACCAAGTTTGAGAGGCCAAAGAGACTCAGAGCCAGTGAATGAGACATGGAGTTCATTGAAGGCTTACATACAGGGAAGCCCAGCGGGGCAGGTTGGATAGGGGAATCACAACCACTTACAGAAAGCATGCAGCCTATACAGCATTTTCACTTAGCAGCCTTCCCTTAGCAACTTACACCTGGCAACCTTCATTGAACCCAAAACAAAGGGCACTGATCCCCATGCAGGGCTGGCGTTCCAGGGCTGGTGTTGGGGGTTGGGGGTGGTGGTGGGTTCAGATGTTCCTTATAGACAGGGAAGGAATCTTTAGGTTGGTCACTCGTGGATTCCTTCACTTAAAATTCCAAATACAGATTCTCCTTAGCTCATAGGGTCATTCTCAGGTAGGGTGTGTCTGCCATGCAGGTGCACAAATTCCCATTCTTGGGATTTGGTGACTCCAAGAACCTCCTGACAGTGGTGCAAAGTTCTGTGTCCCTCTGACCCTGGAAGGTTTAAGCATTTTCATTTTAGAATGATGCCATATTGTTGCTTATGTTTCCTTCTCTTACATTCAGCTTACTCCTCCCCAACAGACAGAAACAGAGTTCTAAGCACCGTTTGCATGTATTTTTCTTCAACTGCTTTTATTTTTCCTCAGGTCCCTGTGAAATAAAATGTATTTCTTCTCTGCTAGCTCTGGCCTCTCCACCCCCCTCCCAGACCCTACCTCTTGCTCTTATTATTGCCATGTGAGTTGGATTAATTTTCTCCACTCCCTGATTATCCCCCCCTTCTTGAAACAAAGCATACACAGGTTTTGGGCTGGTAGAAGAGACATTTAGAAACGAAGCTCAGAGAAGAGACTCTCTTACAGAATAACTAGGAGACATGCTAAGAGAACGTCAGTCTTGGCATTTTGAAATCTGGATGTCTCTGCTCTGTGTTAAAGCCAGTCAAGGGCAAGGGGCTTTCTTTTTCCTTCTCTCCTTTCAATAAAGGAGCTCAAATTCTATCCCTGATTCCCAACGCAGCAGGAAAACGAATGGATGGAATCAAATGACTAACAACTCTTCCCTAAAGCCAAAGAGAAAAGCAGATGAGGCCCTATTGCAGAAAATGAAGGCATTAAATGCATTAGAGTTCCATGGATGAGGACTGGGAATTAAAGGGTATACAAAGGGGAGAGGCTTTCCGTCTAAGGAAAGGGAGCCCTCTTGCATCCAAAATGAACCTTCCACCCCCACCGCCAAACTATTAAGAAACCACCTTCACATTCATGGATTCTGTGGGGGCATGTGACCGGGTGATAGTAAGACTGATAATTCACTAGGCCTCCCCTCGTCCATGAAGGAGATAAACTTACCAGTGAGTGCAGGAAGGCTTTGACCCTCTCCGAACACACGTCCTCTCGAGGCGCGCCTGCCTGAGTATTAACTCAGTCCCTTAACAGCATTTATCTAATCAGCTCCAGCTGCCCATGCTGGTAAATCGCTGAGATCACTGCCCTTCTAATGGAAAGTCTGGAAGGTCAGAAGAAGCAGAGTTGACTCCCAGCTGGGCTTTTGAGAGCTGACCTTTTATTTCGCTCTGTGGCTCTGTGGCAGAACCAAGTCCTCATTTCCCAAGAAGGCCCTTGTAATTGGTTTTCATACACTGGCAGCAGCAGAGACATTTAATGAGGTGGAGGTTCAGGCGCACATCTAAGGTATTAAAGATTTGAGAACTTCCGGCCAGGTGCAGTGGCTCACGCTTGTAATCCCAGCACTTTGGAAAGCCAAGGCGGGCGGATCACAAGGTCAGGAGTTTGAGACCAGCCTGTCCAATATGGTGAGACCCTGTTTTTACTAAAAAATACAAAAATTAGCCAGGCGTGATCGTGCATGCCTGTAGTCCCAGCTACTTGGGAGGCTGAGGCAGGAGAATCGCATGAACCCGGGAGGCGCAGGTTACAGAGAGTCAAGATCGTGCCACTGCACTCCAGCCTGGCCAACAGAACGACAGTCTGTCTCAAAAAAAAAAAAAAAAAAAAAAAAAAATGAGAACTTGAAGGGCCACTGGAAGCCATGTCTCCTGTCTTCAGTTTCCACCATATTTTTGGTGGTCATTTTGGTTTCTTTCACCAGCCCCCGGGGCCCCCTTCCAAACCTTTACATCTGAAAGACAGGTTTTCCTAAATATCTAACTCTAGAATCACTTCAGGTAACCTCTTCCCTCCTTCTAAATGTACTAAGGTACAATAGACAAATAAAAATTGTATATATTTAAGGTAAATAACCGACAATTTGATAGATGCATACGTTGTAAAATGATTGCCACAATCAAGTTAATTAACACATGCATCTCCTCCCATAGTTATGTGTTTAGTGAGAACACTTAATATCTACTCTCCTAGCAAATTTTAAGTAAACAATAGAGTATTATTAACTCCAGTCACCATGCTGTACATTAGAGCTTCAGAACATAATCATTTTACAGTTGAAAATTTGTTCCTTTTGACAAACATCTCCCCACGTTCTTCTCCTCCAGGCCCCTGGACACTACCCGCTGTTCTGATATTGGTATAGGGGAACAGAGAAGACGTAGGATCTGTCTGTCGCTCTTATGTGAGCTCTCTGCTTCTGTGAGTTTGACTTTTTAAAGATGCCACATGTAAGTGAGCTCATGCCCTATTCATCTGCCTGTGTCTGGCTGATTTCACTTAGCATCATGTCCTCCAGCAGTATCCATAGTTTTTACAAATGGCAGGATTTTAAATGCTTGCTCTCTTTAGTAAAATGTCCCAAGAATGACCTTCATTTCCTTTGCTTTCTTTTAGGGTCATTTTCTTTAGTTTTCTCATTAGCAGAGACAGCTGGGATGGAGTGCACCTCATCTTGCAAAGGAATAAAGACAGTAATTAAGTTGCAGTTGAGTCTTTTCCTTTCCGGGCTAACTAATCCCAATTATTTTTAACCTTTTCACATAGGCCTTTTGTTTTCTGACCTTTTAATGAATTTTCACTCCACACTTCCAGCTCTTCTTCAGCAGTTACATAGTCTTCACAGTTTGCCAAAACTTTTCAATAGTCATAAAGAAATGGTTATATTTCCCCTAGTTACAGTAGCAAACTCTCATATGTTTTTGAGAAATATCTAATAACAATGATATGTCTGATTTTTCAGTTACATTTCTGCAAGGACATTTTCCCACCAAAGTGTCAGCTATGCTCTCTTCTTTATTTTTGTAGCTTAATGTCTTCTCTACAAAATAAAGTGATTATTTAATATTTGTTCAAGGCCGGGTCGGTGGCTCACGCCTGTAATCCCAGCACTTTGGGAGGCCGAGGCAGATGGATCACGAGGTCAGGAGTTCAAGACCAGCCTGGCCAAGATGGAGAAACCCTGTCTCTACTAAAATACAAAAATTAGCCGGGCGTGGTGGCGGGTGCCTGTAATCTCAGCTACTTGGGAGGCTGAGGCAGGAGAATTGCTTGAACCCAGGAGGTGGAGGTTGCAGTGAGCTGAGATCGTGCCACTGCACTCCAGCCTGGGCGAAGAAGTGAAACTCCGTCTCAAAAAAGAAATTTGTTCAAATAGCTATCAAAGCATTACTAGATTTGGTAAGAGTATGCTAGCTAATGTCAGAGATAGAAAATAGGTAGATGCTGTTAGGTCTCTGTAATACAAACACCGCAATGATGGGTATTGGGGAACTGATTCTGTTTGAGCACCTCTTATGTGCCCACTGCATACTTAACCTCTTCTAAACCTCCCAGAATCTTCAGAAAATGATTTCATTGCCACTTTCCAGATGAGCAAACTAAGGGTCACAGAATGCAAATGCCTTGCAGACGTTCTCACAGTTATTGAAATGGTAGAAAAAGTGTTATGAACTTAGACTTGCCTTACCAGATATCCAATGCTTGGAATTTTCAGGCCTTTGATTATTTTTGCTATTCTCACTTGTAAGATCTTGGATCGCTTTCTCTGAGTCAAGAATCATCTCAGGGTAGGGGGGACGCTGGTACTAACAATCACTTGAGAAATGCTGTTAGCCCCCAGAAGTCAGTGGGGGAGTTCACACAAGAGGGAATTGCAAGCTATCAGGATCTTCTCAGTGGAATCACAGTCACCCAGTTGCTTATGGCTTCTGAAGTAACACGGAAGATAGTAAACACATGGGCCAGGCTCGTTCTCATCCTGGCTTCTCTACTTACTGACTGTGCAGCCTTGGGCAAAAGGCCTCACTCACCTCTCTTCACTTCCAATTTTTTTATCTGTAAAATTGAAATATTGATAGTGTCTTCCCCACTGAGTGGTTGGGCATATTAATACATTTAGGTGCTTAGATTTGAGCCTTTAAATGTAGATAAAAGTGCTGACTAATTAGTAACCATCATCATCACAGAAATCTCTTCTCCCCAGGGTATAGTGGGAGGGGATCCTTTTAATGTCTATCTTTTTTGAAGCCATATCATCTTGCAGTAACCATGGCAAGCAAATCGTACCCCCTCTCCCAGATGTTTCCATGACACTTTTTTCAGTAAAAACTTGAAGATCTTATTTGTGAACCAAAGATACCTAATTTTTCTGGAATGATGTGGTTTGGCTGTGTCCCCATCCAAATCTCATCTTGAACTGTAGCTCCCATAATCCCCATGTGTCGTGGGAGGGACCTGGTGGGAGGTAATTGAATCACGGGGTGGGTTTTTCCTGTGCTTTTGTCATGAAAGTGAATAAATCTCATGAGAGCTGATGGTTTATAAAGGGAAGTTCCCCTGCACATGCTCTCTTGCCTGCCACCACTTAAGATATGTCTTTGCTCCTCCTTTGCCTTCTGCCATGATTGCGAGGCCTTCCCAGACATGTGGAACTATGAGTCCATTAAACCTCTTTTTCTTTTTTTTTTTTTGAGACGGAGTTTTGCTCTTGTTACCCAGGCTGGAGTGCAATGGCGCGATCTCGGCTCACCGCAACCTCTGCCTCCTGGGTTCAGGCAATTTTCCTGCCTCAGCTTCCTGAGTCGCTGGGATTACAGGCACGCGCCACCATGCCCAGCTAATTTTTTGTATTTTTTAGTAAAGACGGGGTTTCACCATGTTGACCAGGATGGTCTCGATCTCTTGACCTCGTGATCCACCCGCCTCGGCCTCCCACAGTGATGGGATTACAGGCTTGAGCCACCGCGCCCGGCCCTAAACCTCTTTTTCTTTATAAATTACCCAGGCTCAGGTATTTCTTCCTAGCAGTGTGAAAATGGAATAATGCACAAACCAAAGGGAATCTAAGTTTCCATCAGAGCCATGAAAGGTTTTAAGCAAAGATACAGGGGATTGGGCAGGATGTCCTGAAGCAATTAACCACACAAATGGATGTGACAAAAAGCAAATCTATACTCAATACAAGGTCATTCTGTTTTAAGGTCATTGAGAAAACAAGCAGAAATAGGGAATGGGAGAGAATTCTAACTGAATTCTTTTTTTTTTAAATATAAAATTTACATTGAACCACAACATATATATGGGAAAGAATACACATCTAAAATGAATTTTGACCAATAAGCATGCAGGTGCAACCAGCACTCTGATCACAAGACAAAATCTTAACAGAACCTCTTCAGCCTTGTTTTATGATCAAATTTCCTTCATACTCATAGCCTTCATAAGGCATGACAGTATCAAGATGTTTATAATAAACCACTTTGCTTTGAACGGTTGGTGAAACCAATGGTTACCCTGATTAAGCCCATCAAACTTAACTGCCTTGCTTAGTTTTAATCATTTACTTCTGGCTGATTTTAAAAACTCCCACTAGCAAACCACGTGGCCAAATAATACATGACTCAACTCCCACTAGCTTCCTGGTGGGATAACAGCTCTGACTGTGTGTCACTATAGTAACAGGTGCCTAATGCTGTTTTTTCAGGAACTAATATTACCAGAAAGGGATCCCAATCCAGACCCCAAGAGAGGGTTCTTGGATCTCATGCAAGAAAGAATTCAGGGGGAGTCCACAGAGTAAAGTAAAAGCAAGTTTATTAAGAAAGTAAAGGAATAAAAGAATGCCTACTGCATAGGCAGAACAGCCCCTGAGGGCTGCTGATTGGCAATTTTTGTTGTTATTTCTTGATCATATGCTAAACAAGGGGTGGATTATTTATGAATTCCCTGGGAAAGGGGTGGGGGATTCCTGGGACTCAGGGTTCCTCTCTTTTTAGACCATAGAGGATAATTTAAAGACATTCCCATGGCATTTATAAACTGTCGTGGCACTGGTGGGAGTGTTTTTTTGCATGCTGATGCATTATGGTTAACGTACAATGAGCAGTGAGAATGGCCAGAGGTCATTTTTGTCGCCCTCTTGAATTTAACAGGTTTTGGCTGGCTTCTTTACTACATCCTTTTTTACCAGCAGGGTCTTTGTGACCTGTATCTTTTGACCTCTTGTCTCATCCCGTTGACTAACAATTGTCTAACCTCCTGGCAATGCAGCCCAGTAGGTCTCAGCCTTATTTTACCCAACCTGTATTCAAGATGGAGTCACTCTGGTTCTAACACCTTTGACACTAGGGGGCAGCTCTTGTTTGGGTCAAGCCAGTTCAGATCACTGACTCAACTGGGCCTGCGAGGGTGCCCCAACAGTGACTTTTCACAACAGAGGACCAAAAACTCCACCCTCAGGTCATCCTAAAGCCACCATTTTTCTGCACGTCTGTCCTTTGAAGAGCCATGCAGCTCACTTGCTTGCACAGAAACCTGATTCCTTCACCCTTCCGGCCACACAATCACGTTTCCTCACACTTTAGACCACCTTGCTTCCTATCCCTTAAGTAACCCCAAGCCCTGTGTTCAGGGAGGAGGATTTGAGATGTGTTCTTTTGTCTCTTGGCACAGCAGCCTTGTGAATAAAATCTTCTCTTTTGCAAATCCTGTCACCTCTGTGACTGGCTTGCTGCGTGTGGGCAGAATGAACCTGGCTGGATAACATCAGAGGCTGTAGCATGCACTATTTTTTTTCCCTCAAGTTTTTGCCAAGGCTGAGCCCAGCAGAAATCATTTTCAAAGGGTTGTATATTAGCTGACTCATTGAAAAGTGCCTTTTCCAGTCATATTCCAAAGAATGTAAAGTTGTAAAAATAAAAACTCCCATTGGAACAGGTGCCATTTTCCACCAAGGTGGGCTCGATCACACATGGCGTTCCATCCTTTCTTGTGACATAGTTTACTGTCATTTGCCTGATGTTTTATTTAATTGTGTTATGTGCACCTATCTTATCTTCTCAACCACATTTCAGATTCCTTGAGGGGAGAGTTCTTGCTGAACCTCTTTGAAGTCTTTGCAGCTCTAAGTGCTCCTGACACATGGTTATCTCAGTTACATTTACTGAAAAAAAAAAAAGATTCAAAGAATGGGTACATCTATCCTTTCAGGGAATAAATATTGTCAAAGTGATAGATGCTTTGCTACAAAAATCAAAAACAAAACCTTGGTATATTCTGCAAGCTGGTGTTCTCCGTAATTAACATAATGGATTCAATAAATAGAGAAGAAACTATGTTTGAAAAAGAACAGATTACCTACAGGGCTGAAGTCTTGTCACACGAGACATTTGTAGTTTTAGTGTATTTTTCCTTTTAAACAGAGATTATTAATTAAGCCCCAAAGGTGTTCTCTGCTCACAGTGCATTCTGAAAAGCACCAATCTCTTTGTAAACAAAGGAGAATCCAACTACTTTGTAATCAGAAGACCCGCTAATGGGCTAGTAGAATGCTACTGAGGTGCTTAAAGTTCCACTAAGAACCTGAAATACCAATCCTCCTTGTTAATTCATTCATTTAGTCCTCATTCCAATGAGAATTATCGAGTACTTACTATTTATAAGGTGTAGCTTGTCTAACACACTGGGATGGTTAACCTTGAGTGTCAACTTGATTGAAGGATGTAAAGTATTGTTTCTGGGTGTGTCTGTGAGGGTGTTGCCAAAGGAGATGAACATTTGAGTCAGTGGACTGAGAAAGGCAAACCCACCCTCAATCTGGGTGGGCACAATCTAACCAGCTCCCAGCATGACCGGAATAAAAGCAGGCAGAGGAATATAGAAGGACTAGACTGGCTGGGTCTTCTCACCTCCCTCTTTCTCCTGTGCTGGATGCTTCCTGCCCTTGAAAATTGGACCCCAAGTTCTTCAGCTTTGGGACTCCTGGACCTTCAACCACAAACTGAAGGCTGAACTGTCTGTCGGCTTCCCTACTTTTGAGCTTTGGGGACTCAGACTGGCTTCCTTGCTCCTCAGCTTGCAGAAGGCCTATTATAGGACCTCACCTTGTGACCATGAGAGTCAATACTCCTTAATAAACTCCCTTTATATATACATCTTTCCTATTAGTTCTGTCCCTCTAGGGAGCCCTGACTAATACACACAGCAATAGTACCAAGCTGACAAAAATCGGACAGTAGATGGTCAAAGCCAAGCACTGCAGGGCTGTCTATCCTGGAGATATGAGTCAGTGGACTCAGCTCCAATGCTACCTCCTCTACGAATCTGTCCCTTTCCCCTTACATTCCCAGAGTTTTTACCAACACCTCCTTTTTCACATATTTCCTTTTGTGTTATATTATTGTTACCTGGTATGCAGTGACATGCAGTGGTAAGAACATGAAACTTAGAGGCAGATTGAGACTTGTATCCTTGCTTTAACCCTTACTTGCTCTGTATCCTTGAACACATTAATTAACCTCTCTGACCTGTTTCTTCATGTATGAAATAAGGATAATACAAGGTTGCCCCGAAATACAATATATGCAATGTATTTCATGCACATAGAGATAAGAGCAATTATAACTGACACATACAGTACTAACTACATTTTTCTAAGTACTTCATGTATATTAACCCATTTGATTTTCACAAGAACTCTTTTAATAGTTTGGCTATTTCAGATTTACAGATGAGCAACCGAGATGTAGATAGATGGAGGAAATCCTTCAAAGTCACACCATGAGTTAAATGGTGGATCTGAAGTTTGATTGCAGGCCTCTTGCTCCTGTGTTTATCATCTTACCACTCTGCTATGCTGATTTTTCTAGAAGAACACGGTAAGCATTAATAAGTTGTAACTATAACTACCCCTATTATATACACAATTTTTTAATTATACTTCATGTTCTGGGGTACGTGTGCAGATCGTGCAGGATTGTTACGTAGGTATACACATACCATGGTGGTTTGCTGCATCCATCCCCCCATCACCTACGTTAGGTATTTCTCCTAATGTTATCCCTCCCCAATCCCCCCACCCCCTGGTATCCCTCCTCTAGCCCCCTCACTCCCCAACAGGTCCTGGTGTGTGATGTATAAACACAATTTTAATTATCTTTTTTTTTTCATCTTTAAGCTTTAATACAGTATTTTTTAAAACTTATTTTAAGTTCAGGGGTACAACTGTAGGTTGGTTTCATAGGAAAACTTGTGTCATGGGGGTTTGTTGTACAGATTATTTCATCACCCAGGTATTAGGCCTAGTACTCATTAGTCATCTTTCCTGATCCTCTCTCTCCTCCTACCCTCAACCCTCTGATAGACCCAGGGTATGTTGTTCTTTTCTGTGTGTCCATGTGTTTTCATCATTTAGTTCCCCTTTATAAGCGAGGACATGTGGTATTTGGTTTTTTTGTTTCTATGTTAGTTTGCTAAGGATAATGGCCACCAGCTTTATCCATGTCCTTGCAAAGGACATGAACTCATTCTTTTTTTATGCCTGCATACTATTCTGTGAATAACATCTTGAAACAAAAATTATGTCATAATCACTTTTATGCCTCTCGCTCCTGTGCTTTTCATGTAGTAGGTCCACAATATTTTTTTGTGGAATTGAACTGAAATGCCTGCCAAAAAAAAAAAAAAAAAAGGAAAAACAAACTAACAAAAATCCAAGACATATACTGTTAAATTTTGATTGTATCAATTTTTGTGGATGAATGTTTTTTTCTATGACCCTGGAGCCTTGTCTAGAATGCAAATTCTTAAATAGAATATCACCCTCCATTTCAATCATTTCACAGCTCATCAGCCCCCCATTCCCTTCTTTCTCTTTCCATGCATCACCACAAGTCATTCTTAGAACATAATTCTCACCCTCCATTCTAGATTTGCAACTTCTATTTATTTATAGTCTTGCAAATAGTCACCTGCTCACTGTTCCTGGGGAATAGGCATCTATGTTAAAAGGGACAAAGAACACAGATATCCTACCTCTTCTGAACTTGGAAGTATGCAGATGAGAGGAATGAGGGTGGACTTACTAGCCTTTTCGATTGGTTGGGTCACTTTTTACCTGTCAGAGATTATAGCCTAGAAATTCATAGCATGAGACTTTACAAGACTGAGTACAACATGAAGACAAGTTATTTTCATTTTGCTATTTAAGCTTTTTTGTTTGTTTGTTTGTTTTGAAACGGAGTCTCACATTGTCACCTAGGCTGGAGTGCAGCGGCATGATCTCAGCTCATTGCAATCTCTGCCTCCCGGGCTTAAGAGATTCTCCTGCCTCAGCATCCCAAGTAGCTGGGACTACAGGCACCCACCACCACGCCCAGCTACTTTTTGCATTTTTAGTAGAGACAAAGTTTCACTATGTTGGCCGGGCTGGTCCCAAACTCCTGACCTCAGGTGTTCCACTTGCCTCAGCCTCCCAGAGTGCTGGGATTACAGGAATGAGACACTGCAACCAGCCTATTTTGTTATTCAAATTAAATACGTATTTTCTTACAGGTCTTAATTCTCCAGCAGATGTTCGTCTAAGCACTCACTATGGGAAGGCAAGAGGCTGAATCAGTCCAGAAGCTATTGTTGAGGTCAGTGGATTCTCAGATTAATCAATCAGTGAGAAAAATCATGTATACTACAGAATGGACCATTGGGCATTGTGTTGGAAAAAAAATAAATAGACAAGAAAACAGTGGACCAAATGTTTGTTTTTCCTTTTCTTGCTTCAAGCTGTTGTTTTGATGCTGGTCATTTAGCCTGATAAGATCTTGATAAAAATAAGTTGCATGTTGAAAAACATAAGCAAGAGAGCATCACATATTTGAACTCAACAGAAATTTCCGTAACTGGAAATTTATAGGTGATAAATTTCAACCCCTTCTCCAAATTAGAATTTCTTTTGGCCATCAGTTATTTATTTATTTTTTTTTTCCCATTCCACCCATCTGAGTATTTGCTCACTCCCAGACATGGTGATAGGGACTGTGGATACAGAGGGGAACAACTGTGTTTCTGTTTTAGAGGAGCTCACCATTTAGCTGTAGAAAAAGCCATCTAAGTAGTAGAGGTTTTACATTTGGGATGGGGGGAGGTCAAGTTCAAGGTGCTAAATTTAGGGTGGACCATGAAGGTTATCTGGGCAGGCTTCCTCAGTTAGGGGTCATCTGAGATGGGTCTTGGAGGATATGTAGGAAATTTCCCTCAACTAGCTGGAGAGGTTTCCCAAACAGCCTCTGCTCAACCATTTCTTATGAGGAAATCTTCCCTACATCTGCAGTAGTTAGCAATGTCAGGGCAGTCAGCAACCTCCATTTTCAAAATAAACATCTTTTATCTTTTTTAATTTTCTTAGAAACAGAGTCTAGCTCTGTTGCCCAAGATGGACTGCAGTGATACAATCATAGCTCACTGTGGCGTTGAACTCCTGGGCTCAAGAGATCCTCCCACCTCAATCTCCAAAGTAGCTGGGACTACAGGTGTGTTCCACCACACATGGCTAATTAAAAAAATAAAGAATGTGGCTGGGCATGGTGGCTCACACCTGTAATCCCAGAACTTTGAGAGGCTGAGCTGGGTGGATCACAAGGTCAAGAGATCAAGGCCATCCTGGCCAATATGGTGAAGCCCCATCTTTACTAAAAATACAAAAACTAGTTGGGCATGGTGGTGTGCACCTGTAATCCCAGCTACTCAGGAGGCTGATGCAGGAGAATCGCTTGAACCCAGGAGGTAGAGATTGCAGTGAGCCGAGATCACGCCACTGCACTTTAGCTAGCTGTGGGAAATTTCCTACAAGAGCAAGACTCTGTCTCAAATAAATACATAGATTTTTTTTTTTAGAGATGGGGTCTTGCTATGTTCCCAGGCTGCTCTCAAACTCCTGGCCTGAAGTGATCCTCCTGCCTCATCCACCCAAAGTGCTGGTATTACAGGAGTAAATCACCATGCCTGGCCTAATTCTCTTTTCTATCCAACTTCTTTTCCCTCTTTAGCAAAAATAAAGTATTCATTATTGAGCAGACATTACATCTGAAAACCCACAGGGTAAGGTTGCCACGAGCAAATGACTTGGTGGTGTTTAGGACACCAGGACTTATTATAGTGGAGTCTGCCATAAATGTTTCTTCCGCTGAGCTTCAGGCTCACTTGAGTTTGCAAATCATCAGATTCCAGAAGGCAACACAAAATTTTTTCCTAAATAGATAAGAATCAAGTTACATGGAAAGACATGATGGTCTCCACTTCCAAAGTTTTGTCTCCTGCCCTGGTCTGGCACAATACTCAAATGACTATCATTAGATTATTAAGGACTGTATTCATCAGCTAGGGGCTGCCTTAAAAAGTATCACAGGCTGGGTGGCTGAAACAACACAAATTTGTTTTCTCACAGTTGCAGAGGCTAGAAGTCTGAGATCAAGGTGTCAGCAGGGTTATTTTTTTCTGAGGTCTTTTTCCTGGTCTTATAATTGCCCATCATTTCCCTCTGATTTCACATGGTCTTTCTTCTGAGTGTGTTTGTGTTTTAATTTCTCCTACTTATAAGGACATTAGTCATGCTGTATTGTGACCTACATTAAAGATCGCATTTAACCTTAATTATCTCTTTCAAGACTCTATCTCCTAATATGGTCACATTCTGAGATACTAGGGGTTAGAACTTCAACATATACATTTGGGGGAGACACAGTATAGCTCATAATAAGGACATTGTCGCTACTGTTTATCTCTTGGTAAATTGCAGATATCTTCTTTATATGCTAATATCTCCATCATCTGCAAACTATTTTAATTAATAAATAACCAAGCACATTCAATTACTCGGCAAGTCCTTTTAACTACAATTCCAAAATACTTTTGAAATAGGTCCTGTATGGTTTGCGTTACGTGCCCCCAAAACTCATATGTTGAATTCTTAACCTCCAGGTCATCACAGTGTGACCTTATTTCGAAATAGAGCCTTTGCAGATATAATTAGTTAGGAAGAATTTTTGCTGGAGTAGGGAGGACCTGTAATCCAGTATGACTAGTGTCCTTATAAAAAGGGAAAATTTGGACATAGGGGCAGACATGCAAAGAAGGAAGACGATGTGAAGACACGCAGGGAAACACCATGTGAAGAGGAAGGCAGAGATCAGGATGATGCAGCAGAAGCCAAGGGATGCCAGCAAACCACTGAGAGCTGTGAGACAGGCATGAAACACATTCTCCCTTACAGCCCTCAGAAAAGACAGCCTTGTCTGCTTGCACTTCTAGCCTTGAAAACTGTGTGATAATACATTTCTGTTATTTAAGCCACCCAGTCTGTGGTATTTTGTTATGGCAGCCCTAGCAAACTAATACAGGTTTGCTCCTCTATCTTCCTATTACTACTAAAGTTGAGATCTTTGTTATTTCCCATCTGGTCTATTGCTATCAACATTGGGCACCATCACCACTGCAAGATCTTCTCCTGTCATCTGTCCTTCACCCAGCTGCCAAGTGATCTTTCTAAAATTTGGTGGGTGTCAGTGGCTCACCCCTGTAATCCTAGCACATCGGGAGGTTAAGATGGGCAGATAACTTGAGGCCAGGGGTTCAAGACCAGTCTGGTCAACATGGCAAAACTCTGTCTCTACTAAAAACACAAAACTTAGCCAGGTGTGGTGGCAAGCACCTGTAATCCCAGCTACGCAGGAGGCTGAGGCAGGAGAATCACTTGAACCAGGGAGGCAGAGGTTCCAGTGAGCTGAGATCATGTCACTGCCCTCCAACCTGGGCAACAGAGTGAGACTCTATCTCAAAAAAACAAAAAAACAATAAAATAAAATTCTAGTGTCCCCTTGTAAGGAATGTTCACCACTATTCTCAAGATGTATTCCGAGATCATCAGGCCAACAGACAAGACCCTTCATTAATAAAATAACTTATCTTCCCTGAGCATCATTTATGCAATTTTTACATCTTCTAATTTCTTCCTAGTGTGCAGAATTCATCTGGGCAGGAAAGGAAAAGAATGATCCACTCCAAGGAAGCTATCTATCAGGAGCTATCATGACTATCTTCAAGGTTGGAGATCACCAGGTTTCCCAGAGCAGAATTCTCTCTCTGTGTAGAGTTTGTGTCTATAAAACCCAATTGTTTTGAGCTCTTGGTCAATGTATTTGACAAGCCAGCCCTTGACCGCTTTCTGGTCATCCATCCAAAAGAGCTCCACTGATGAAATTCTGCCAAAGTTGTCGCTTAACTCAAATGTTTTATGACTGAATTTCTCTCTTTCTTTCTCTTTCCTTTTCTTGCTAGTTATTTTAAGCACAAATAATCAGCTTCATTATGCTAGGTTAGAAGGATGCTCTGCCACAGAAAATTACCCACATCAAATAAAAACAATCCCATATGGCAGTCCCTTTCATCACAAGACTGGTTAAACCTTGACCACACAGTTTGCATCTGTCTTATTGGCTTGGATGTTTGCCAGTATGTTGGTGTTTTGTGTCTTCAGTGATAAATTCAACCTAGACAATTCTTTGCAGGCTTCCTTTATGCTCAGATTTTTCGTAGTTCTTCCTGTTTTGTCCTCAGGGCAAACTCTAAACCTCATATACACTTCTCCTGGAAATCATTCAAGGTGCACTAAATATTAAACATCTACAATGTGCCAAGCACTCTGTAGAACTCTAGGACTGCTGTAATTCTATAAAAGATGAGGCTTTTGACTCATTATTGAGTGGGTTTGTGTTTCAGTGTGTTTTCTTGTTGTGGGTATGAGTTATTCTGGAATAATTCCCTGTTTGCCTCTCCTTGCAGCTAGGAGAACAAAACCTGCTATCTGTTGCCCGTCCACTTTTAGGCTCATTTCTTGCTGCGTTTCTACACATCTCTTTCTCTCAAGTTCCCTCTCTCTCTCCAGCCACACTTTCATTCATGTCCCAACTTGTCCTCTGCTCTTCCCTCTCTATGCCTCTACTTCTCCCTACTCTAACGCCCTTCCCGTCTTTCAACATTCAACTCAAGCCACATGTCTTCCATAAGGCTTTGCTTTTTTCTTTTTTAAATCTTTCACTTCCCACTTAGAATTGTTCATTCCCTACAATTCTTTAGAGCTTTAACTTTTGTTTAAATTGCTGTTGCATTTTAATCTTCTTTTGCACTATTAAAACCTGTTTACACTTCCATCTCTATCAGAGAGGGTGATGAGTCAAGTCAGAAAGTCAAATCTTGGCTCAATCATTCATCTAGCTGTATAACCTTGGATAAGCGCCTTAGTTTCTCTTTCCTCTTTTATAAAAGGCAGGATAAGGATGATATTTGCCTTAGAGCAAATATTTTATTTCTTTCCTTTTCACATGTGACTATGGCTGATGAGTTTGTATAAAAGCAAAATGTGACATTTAATTGATGAAGTCATATGCTCTCCAGAGCCCTCTTTCCCCTCTTGCAATGTCAGCCAACAATGTTTCAGGTACTAACTACGAATATTCTGAATAAAACATTTCAGAATATTCTGCTAGCCTGGTCCCAGAGTAGAAAACTCCCCAGCTGACTATAGTAGACCAGCAGCATAAAAGAGAAATAAGCCTTTCCTATTTTAAGCCTCTGGGACTTGGGGGTTGCCTGTTACTGCAGCATAGCCTAGACTGTCCTGACTAATACAGAGACTTACTGTGAGAACTAAGCATGATAATGTAAATAGAATGCTTGGTGATACTTGCAGCTGAGAAGTGTTTTAATGGCTGTCAACACCATTCATAAAGCACACCATGAGGTGGGATGATGTCAATTCTGACTTATGTATGTACAGCCATTCAATTTCAGTGTTATTTTTTTGACGTGGTATGAAAGATTCCCTAAGTGAAGAGGCTTTATTAAGTGAGCTGTGTGGCCTTTGCTTCTTTTTAATGTATTGTTCTGTCTGAAATTAAGCCCTCTAGCCTGTCTTGAACTTATTTACTTCCAACAATCAATAGAAGTACTTTATTAAGTGGCCTTGGTCCGAAAAGAATGTCAAGACTCTCTCTTGTGCCCTGTAGGAAGTGGGCCGTAAGCTTCCATCACCCTGATGGCAAAGGGAATGTGCACAGACAGTGCCTCCCAGGGGGGCCTCTATCTCCCAGATGCAGACACTCTTTGGTTCATGTCTAGGAGAACTCATTTTGGAGTCAGAGAGCTCTGCATTCAGAATGAACTCCACCACTTTCTGGACCCGTGTACCTAGGGGAGCTGATGAACCTCTTGACACTATAGTTCTTTGTGCATAAAATGGAAAACGGAATCATGCCTATCTCATAAAATTGTTGTGAGAATTAAATGAGATAACACATATAAAACACTTGGCAAGGTGCCTGGCGTGTAGTAAGCTCCCATTAAATGGTAGCTATTATTATTACGGCAAGTTGCAGCTTAAACTACATTTTCTGCCAAACGCTCTGCAGAAGCCATTGAACTGTGAAGTTCCTATTACAACAGGAAGGAAATAGAGGAAAGAAAGCAGGGGCCTTCAGAGTTGGCTCGGGAAAGGGAAGATAACTCTTCAGTGCTGCCTGTTTCCTGCCCATTGGTTTCCCCTACAGAATGACTGGTAGGAACAGAAGCATAAGTACTTGACCTTGGGCAGCCCCCAAGGACTCCCTCTAGGCCTGCAGGATCTGTTAAAGCCGCAGCGACAACTACAATTTTAAAGTTTCTCTGGAGTCTTCCCGTGGCTTTGGGATCTTCTCTAGGAAGAAACAAACAAACAAACAACAACAACTCTCAAAGAAGTTTTCCCAACGTAATGCAAAATCCATAATGACAAAGTTCAGGACAATGGGAAGTTAAAACTGGTTTTTATGTTCACGTGAATGAGTGGTTGTTTTGCTTTAAAAAAAATATTTATTTTATTTTAGAGCAGGGGTACCTGTGTAGGTTTGTTACGTGAGTCTGTTGCATAATGCTGAGGCTTCTAGAATCCTCCTCACCCAAACAATGAACATAGTATCCAGTAAGTTGCTTTGCAGCCCTTATCCCCATTCTTTCCTCCCTGCTTTTGTTTATTTATGGCTTTTTTTTTCTTTGAGATGGAGTCTTGCTCTGCCACAGGCTGGGGTGAAGGTACACAGTTTCAGCTCGCTGCAACCTCCGCCTCCCAGGTTCAAGCAGTTTTCCTGCCTCAGCCTTCTGAGTAGCCAGGATTACAGGTGTGTACCACCATGACCGGCTAATTTTGTATTTTTAGTAGAGATGGGGTTTTTCCATGTTAACAAGACTGGTCTTGAACTGCTGACCTTAAGCCATCCGTCCACCTTGGCCTCCCAAAGTGTTGGGATTATAGGTGTGAACCACTGTGCCCAGCCCCTCCCTGCTTTTGAAGTACACAATGTCTATTGTTTCCATCTTTATGCCCATGTTTACCCATTGTTTAGCTCCCACTTATAAGTGAGAACATGTGGTACTGGATTTTCTTTTCCTGTGTTAATTCGCTTAGGTTAATGGCCTCCAGCTGCAACCATGTTGCTGCAAAGAACATGAGATCATTATTTTTATGGCTGCATAGTATTCCATGGTGTATATATGGAGTGGTTCTCTTTGAATGAAAACTTTATTTGAATGTTATGATGATTTCACTTTCCTCTTCTGGGCTGGCACAAGAGTTTCCTTCATCCTAGAGGGTAAAGAAATGAAGACTCCTGGAGGCTTCATTCCAAGAGAATAGATCAAAGCTTCAAAGCAGCCAGGGTCTAAGCCAGAAGCAATCAAGCAATAGTCTAAAGGCTGATTCTGGTCTATGCCTTATTTTGTAACCACATTGCAATTGAGATGTAGCCATGCCAATTTGTTTACGTGTCATGTATGACTGCTTTTGCATTACAGGTGAATAGCTGCAACAGAGACATTATGGTCTGCAAAATCTAACATTCCTAAAAGTTTTTTGAGCTCTCATCTAAGGTCAGAGATTACCAGTAAGGGATTTCTGATGGGATATGATTTGGACTGAGGACTGGTGATGCCTGGTGCCCAGTTTCACATGATTTCATTATTTCTTGTTTTGTGATTGCCCTCAATGGCCTTTTCCTCTCCCAGTCTTACTGCATTCAGGGATTAGTCTTCTGCTAGTGTTGCCTTGGAGGGATGAGGTCTAGGGATTTGGAGCAGAATAGACAGGTAGAGAAGCCTGGAATATGATGATGATAAGGCCAGAAGTGGCCAAGAAGTGGTAACATTGGAGTAGCAAAAGAGAAGGGCTGGCTATAAAGGCCATTAAATTCAGGAGCACTTTGATTCATTTATCAGTTGCTTATTGAGCACCAGCTCTGTGCTGAGCACTGTAGCAGATGACTTCTTAGTGAGATATTCAGGAGAGGACTGGATTTCCTGCAGTAATGCAGAGTGGGAGTGCATTAGGAAAATTCTAAGACAGCCCCCACAATTCCTGCCCCTTCCTGTACATACTGTATAGAGAATCTCCTCCCTTGAGACTGTGTGGGACCAGTGAATGAGATGGGCTATGGCTCCTATGGTTTGGTTACAAATCAAATGACATCAAATTCATCAAAAGAGAGATTATCTGGGTGGACTTGACCTAATCAGATGAGTCCTTAAAAGAGACAGAGCTCTTCCTGACATAAAGACAGTAGAAGAGGCCAGGCGTGGTGGCTCACACCTCTAATCCCAGTACTTTGAGTCTGAGGCGGGCAGATCACGAGGTCAGGAGTTTGAGACCAGCCTGGCTAACATGGCAAAACACTGTCTATACTAAAAATACAAAAATTAGCCAGGCATGGTGGTGGCTTCCTGTAATCCCAGCTACTTGGGAGGCTGAGGCAAAAGAATCACTTGAACCTAGGAGGCAGAGGTTGCAGTGAGCTGAGACCATACCATTGCATTCCAGCCTGGGTGACAGAGTGAGACGCCGTCTCAAAAAAAAAAAAAATAGTAGAAGCATGAAAAGAATTCAGTGTATCCTTGCTGGCTCGATGATGGGGTGATGGCAGAATGTGGCAAGGGTGCAGTTGGTCTCGTGAAGCTGAGAGAAGCCTTTGGTTGACAGCTAGAAAGGAAACAGAGACCTCAGTCCTACAGTTGCAAAGAACTGAATTCAACAGTCTGAAAGAGTTTGGAAGTGGATTTATCTCCAGAGCCTACAGGTTGGAACACAGCCTTGCTGACACCTTTATTTCAGCTTTGTAAGACCTGAGCAAAAGACCCAGGTATGCCATGCATGCAGACATACAGAATTGTGAGCTAATAAGTGGGTGTTGTTATCAGCTCCAAAATGTGTGATAAATTGTTATGCAGCAATAGAGAACTAATCCATGGGAAATGAGTTGTTTTATTTGGCTATTAAAGGAAAGATTAGTCCCCCAAAGCGAAGAACTTAGCCATGATTTGGATAAATGATGTACCTCTCTGGGAGATACTGAAAACAGGTATAGACAAAATAAAATGAAGTTGAACTCTGGGTAACTTTGGGGGATAAGGTAGATTACAGGTGTTATTTCTTCTTTTTGCTTTTCTCTTCCTTTGAACTTATCTCCCTTTTCTAATAAAACAAAAATAAAGAAAACAATCTCCAGGGTAAATACAAGGCAGATGTACAAGAGGCTGGTAGTCTCTCTGCAAAGTAAGTAGACAATTTCTATACTGCCTGGAAGATTGGAGCCTTCACTCTTCTCAGGCAAACATTCAGATACCTGACCCCAGGGGCTCCTGGATGCTGCTATTCAGAGAAGATGCCCAGAGCAATACCATCTTCAAGTCACTGACTCATAAAACTTGAAGCTGATCAAATTCATTCCTCTCATTTTAAGGTAAGGCAGCTGATTCCCAGACACACTAAATTATTTACACAAGGCCATACACCTGATTAGTGGTAAAATTAGGATAGGAATTCAAGTTCTGTGACCTTGAGTCAAGATCTCTTTCCTCCTTTTCTCCAAAGATACTACAGGAATCCTTCATTTTAAAGTTAGGAGGAATCTTAGTTCTCACCTGGAATAAGACTCTCATCAGAAAGACAAAGAAATGGAGACACAAAGTTGGGGACACAGTCTCACTAAGTTCACTCACAAGGTCATGAAAATTACAGGATCAGCATTCAGATTCAACTCTTTAACCCAGTTTTCTGTTTTCGTTTTTTTTTGAGACAGAGTCTTACCCTGGGCATGGTGGCACATGCTTGTAATCCCAGCTACTCAGGAGGCTGAGGCAGAAAATTCCTTGAACCCGGGAGGCAGAGTTTGCAGTGAGCTGAGATCATGCCACTGCACTCCAGCCTAGGTGACAGAGTGAGACTATGTCTCAAAAAAAAAAAAATGCTTAGGAGAAAATAGTTGTTCTTACGAGTTGTTTTATTTGGATATTAAATGAAAGATTAGTCCCAGAAAGCCAAAAGTCATTCAAAAATTTTCCTTTTTGAGATTTCTTTCACTCTCTGCCTAATTTTGTTGCACCAACTTCCAAAGCACAGATCGAATTTCCATTTTCCAGGAGGCCCGCTGTTCACTCCATCTCTCAGAATGTCTTCTTTCTTGGACGTTATCCCTATAAAACTTAATGTTTGAGCCATTTATTCAAGGCTCCCTGGTGACAGCTCTTATGTTGTCTTATGCCATTATTTAATGTATATTAATTTTATTTTTCCAATTAGATGCTACACCCCAGAGGGTGAGGTCATTAAATACAAAGCTTGAACCAAAAATGTTGTAAAAGTATAATTTGCATTCTCACAAACCAGTTCATACAAATGAGCTTATATAAGATTGAATATTCACATTTCACTAGTTTTGCTTTAGCTGCTTACATAGAACTTCCAACCCCTTTATAATGTTCCCAGTCTATGTCTGGAAATCCCCCAAGGTTGTCCCATTTGTGCTTCATTAATCAGGCTATTACCTGTGGTCACTAAAGGAGGTGCAATGTGCTCTTCTTGTCCTGCACTGCTAGCCATGTTGTTTATTCTGCCTCTTGGTCTGGCTGAGGGTAACAGTGCAATCACACCAGCATGCTATCTTCTGTGTTCTCAAGGTTAGGTTATTACTTATAGTCCTTACGGTGCTGGAGCCACATTGTGTGACTGTGAATTCATGCAGAAGGTGAATAAAATCATGCCACCTATTTGCTGCTTTGCCATCTAGGCCACAGAACGTCCAGTTTGGCCCACATCATCAGAGTTCCAGCAGCTTCTGTTCTCTCTAAGGGCCTGGGCAGGACTCTCTGGGTTGAGTAACATAAGACTGCCATATGGAGAGGAAGTCCATGTGGTCATATGGAGAAGAAGATATGTTAGTCAGACCCCACTGTGTTCCAGCCACTTCAGCCCATGCACCTTGCACATAAGCGAAGTAGTCCTCTTGCATATGCAGTTTCAGCAGATGCCACGTGATGAAGAATGGAAGCTCCAGATATACAGCCTCAGGGGAGCCACTCCAACTATCTCCAGCCTTCATTACCATAGACATTGTGGAACATGGACATGGGCTTTCAAATTCCTGATTCATAGAATCATAGGCATATTAAAATGCCATCTTTTATGCCACTAAGTTTGGGGCTGTTTTGATATGTGGGAATAAATAATTGTAGCACTTATTTCTATATTTTCTTTTCTTGAAAGATCCTGCTAATAAATACATGTAGGTCAACCACTCTGCTGACAAACCAGAGATGCCTAGACAAGTCATAGTCTCAGAGATAAACATAATCTAGCTTCTTTCAGGCGACGGCCTCCACTCTAAAACAGGACAGGTATCTGTTTAATGAAGTAGCAAAGGAATAAAGGAAGGATTTAAAGAAGAAAAGTAGGAAGGAAGAAAAGAGGCTCATGGATTCAACGAAGAAAATGTGAGATGGGGTTTAGGTAGGGTGTGATTTGGCATAAACCTTCCCAAGTGATTTTCAAAGTTCCACCAGCTTCACTACACCAAAGCTTCAAGCACCCTCTGTTTGATGCCAGCATTTGGTAGATAAATTATGAGCATGTGGACTGAGCCACCCACCATGCCCTCCTTTTCTGCCCATTGGCATTCACCTGCCCATTGTCTCTACTCAGGGAAGCTGCAGTGAGCTGTTCTTTGAGCACCTTGACAGATCTCATCATCCAGTCACAGGCTGTCTTTGCAGAGGGTATCTACTGAGGTAGCCTTCGATGGTGAGGTCTGTCCAATATGTGTGATTCCCACTGTGATGACATTCAGTCAAGCAACTTCTGCTTTCGGAATGCAGGATCCAGTGGTGTTCAGCTGGTTGGAAGACACTGACAGTGAAGACTTGAAGAAAGAAATGAATACACTACAACGAAAACCCAATAGCTAACAAGAGAGAGGAAGCAAATAAACTGAGCAAATACCTGGTGCCCAGCCTTGCTTCTCACTCTGCCCATTTCTTGGCTCCAACCCAGTTCTCCCTTATTCTTTAGTGAACAGATTCAGTCTCTGCTTATTTTTTTTCCAACTCAAAACATCCCAAATAACACAAGTGACAAAAAGAGAAAGCTGGCTTCCATTCTCACTATAAAGTGCCTTTGCCTATAAATTCCCTCGAGTGACAAAACGTATCATAAAATATGAAACATATCTACTTTCCTCTTGTGGGTGCCAACCACCCTTCAACACATCATCACAAATCCCATGCTGATGTTACTAGTCTTCTAACTTGCTGAGAACTACTGCATCAATCCACGTCTTCTGCAGTTGCCATGCAGTGATAGAAGCAGCAATTCATCTGAAAGGCGCCTTCAGTAAGCAGGAAGTTATAGCCCTTGTGATTTTCTGTGTGGCTCCTTAAATTGTTGTAAACAGACTTTCTCCAACTCAGTGAACACTGAGTTTTTATTTAAACATTTTCTTTACTTCCAGAGGTAATTTTAAGGAATTTATTCCAATTTTGTAGGTTTCTTCTTTCTTCCTTTTTCTTTTTTCTTTCTTTCTCACCCTTCTTTCTTCCCCTCCCTCCCCTCCCTCCTTTCCCTCCCTCCCTTCCTCCCCACTCTCTCTTTCATTCCTTTATTTTCCTTCCTTCCTTTCTTTCTTTTCTTATTTCTTTCTTTTTTTCTTTCTTTCTCCTTCCTCCTCTCTTCCTTCCTTCCTTTCTTTCTTCCTTTCTCTTTCTTTCTTTCTTTCCTTTTTCAGAGACAAGGTGACCCACACTGGAATGCAGTGGTATTATCATAGCTAACTGCAGCCTCCAACTCCTGGGTTCAAGCAATCCTCTTACCTCGACCCAAGTAGCTAGGAATACAGGTGGGTCCCACTGTGCCTGGCTAGCCAATTTGTTGGGTTTCTAAGTGATCTTCACAGGAATACACTTATGAATCTAAGTACCTCTAGGTGTCTCACATCCTCCGAGTGTTGGAGAAGTGGTGTCATATGGATGGTTAAAATGTGGACCCTTCAGGTGGGCTGCTCCTATTTAAATACCTACTCTAGTGCTAAGATTTTACCACTTCACTGCAAACTGGGTGACAGAGTGAGACTCTGTCACAAAAAAATATATAAAATAAAATATAAAAAATTTTGTTCCACCATATGGCTGCAATGGAGTCTCTCTGAATCTGCTGTGATTCTGGGGGCTACCTGATTTGTGAATTTTTCATTGCTCAATTAAACTCCTTTAAATTTAATTCAGCTGAAGTTTATTTTTTTTAACACCAGTCTACTAATGATGGACATTTAGGTTGATTCCATGTCTTTGCTATTATAAATAGTGCTGCAATAAATGTATATGTGCACGTGTCTTTATGGCAGAATGATTTATATTCCTTTGAGTATATACCCAATAATGGGATTGCAGGGTTGAATGGTTTTTCTCTTTTGGTCTTTGAGGAATTGTCACACTGTCTTCCATAATGGCTGAACTAATTTACACTTCTATCAACAGTGTATAAGTGTTCCTTGTTCTCCACAACCCTACCAACATCTGTTATTTTTTGACTTTTTGATGATAGCCATTCTGACTGATGTGAGATGATATCTCACTGTGGTTTTGATTTGCATTTCTCTAATGATTGATGATGTTGAGCTTGTTTTCATGATTGTTGGTCACTCTTTTGCGTCTGGCTCTTTTTTCCCAATATTACAGTTGTATAACTCACTTGTGTTTGTACATGTATAATAACCCATTATGTATACTACCACACTATGTGAATATGCCACGATTTGCTTATTTCTACTGCTGATGGAAATTTAGGTAGTTTCTAGTTTGGGGATGCTATGAATAGTGTCACAAATACTATTGTACATGTCTTTGGGTGGACATAAGGACATATTATTGTTGGCAATGGAATGGGTAGGTCAGATAGCATGCAGACATGTGGTCTTAGTGGACAATGCCAAACTACTTTTCAAAGAGACTCGGTCTCCCACCAGCTGTGTAGAAGAGCTCCAGTTGTTCCTCATTGCCATTCTTTACATTTTTTGTCTTTTTCATTTTATTCATTCTGGTACATATGTTGGTTTTGTTTTTGAAAATTAGTCTGACAAATAACAATGAAAAGTACATGGCAGCTGGGCACGGTGGCTCACGTCTATAATCCTAGCACTTTGGGAGGCTGAGGCGGCCAGATCACTTAAGGTCAGGAGTTTGAGAGCAGCCTGGCCAACATGGCGAAACCCCGTCTCTACTAAAAATACAAAAAATCAGCTGGGCATGTTGGCACACACCTGTAATCCCAGCTACTCAGGACAATCACTTGAATCTGGAAGGCAGAGCTTGCAGGAGCCAAGAACATGGCAATTAACAAAAATTCGCTTTGAGCCCCTAACTCTTAAATCTACATGTCTACATCCTAGCTGTGTGACATAGCCAGTATTTTTACTTCTCTGACCTGTTTCCTTGTCTTTTAAAATGAGGCCAATAATGTCCCTAGGGAACTCAAAGCCCTTGTTTCCAGGAATGCTGTGTGGGCTTTTCTGAACTCCTACTCCATCCTGTTTTCAAGTCCATTTTCTCCCGGTATGCTAGAACTTACTCATCTGCTGGAGCTGTACACCAATAACAAATTGTAATCATTAGGTCAAGGTAGTAATTTTTGTGGTTTGAAAGTCAGGGCTTAATGGATTATGCTACCTTCACAACAGGACTCTTCAATACAAGATTATAATGCAGAGGGGTGGCACAGGGTTTCTTTTCCTCCTATTTACTAAATTAAGTAGTAAAGAATGAATCTGGTGATAATTTAAAACTGTACACATATTTAGTACACCTAACTCCATCTCATTTGTTGGCCAAAATTAATCTGGTTACAGAAATTTTCTGTTGGCTTCGAGTTGACATTGGCTCCAGCCATTGTTACGGTTACAGGATGAGTTCGGTCAATGGAATAAAGTGACTCAGGTTCAGCTTAGAGAAGTCTCATTACTTCTTTACCTTAGTGTCCACAGAGGTTGCAGTGAGCCAAGATCAAGCCAACTAGCTGATTCAGACATCTGGTAAACCAGTGTCTCCCAATATGTACACTCACAACTCTCCAAAGCAACAATGCATTTTTTTGAGACGAAGTCTTGCTCTGTCACCTGGGCTGTAGTTCAATGGCACGATCTAGGCTTACTGCAACCTCCACCTTCTGGGTTCAAACAGCAAGTAAAAGTATGAGAAGTGATTTTGCTGTAAGCCCTCTCCCTCCTGATACCTATCAATGGAACAAGGAGAGGTTCCTGCCCACAGCTTGTTTTTCACTTAGAATACCTCACAGTGGAGTAGCTGTCTGAAAGCAGCATGAGAATGAAGTTATGGGAATCTCTCTGAGGTATTGTAATGGATGCGGGGCCAAGTTTTCCTAGCTGGAGATGCTGCAAGTTATGTAAGGAGTGCAGAGTGCCTTGTGGGAGGAGGCCACTGATTCTCTCTGTTTTGTTGTGTGTGTGTGTGTGTGTGTGTGTGTGTGTGTGTTGTGTGTTTTGAGACAGAGTCTTGCTCTTTTGCCAGGCTGGAGTGGAATGGCACGATCTCGGCCCACTGCAACCTCTGTCTCCCGGATTCAAGTGATTCCCCTGCCTCAGCCTACTGGGTTGCTAGCTGGGACTACAGGTGCATGCCACCATGCCCAGCAATTTTTTTTTTTTTTTTGGATTTTATTAGAGATGGGGTTTCACTATGGCCAGGATGGTCTCGATATCCTGACCTCATGATCCACCCAATTCGGCCTCCCAAAATGCTGGGGTTACAGGCCTGAGCCACCATGCCCAACCTATTTTGTGTTTTTGAGACTGAGCTTATTTAGCTCTATCACCCAGGCTGGAGTGCAGTGGCACGATCTTGGCTTACTGCAACTTCTGCCTTCCAGGTTCAAGTGATTGTCATGCTGCAGCCTCCCTGAGTAGATGGGATTACAGGCGCCCACCACCATGCCTGGCTAATTTTTGTATTTTCAGTAGATACATATGTTGGTTTTGTTTTTGAAATTTGGTTAGGGTTTCACCATGTTGGCCAGGCTGGTCTCGAACTTCTGACCTCAAGTGATCTGCCCGCTTTGGCCTCACAATGTGCTGGATTACAGGTGAGAGCCACTGTGCTTGGCCAACAATACACATTTAACTAGAATCTCAGCACCAAAGACCCTTCCATTCACTGTACAACCTATGGGTCTTCATCCTTTCAAAATGGAAATTCCTTGTTTTCAAGAGCGGGAAGGAGCTTCAGGAATAGCCCCATCTGCTTGTCTTACAAATGATAAAAACCAGTGCTAAGAGTGTACAAACAACTTCCACAAGGTTAAATTCAGTGACAGGCTGTGTGGACTCAAATTCGCTGATATTTAATCATGGGATTTTTCTCTAAGTTCCATGTGAAAATTCAAAGTCCCTAATTGTGGTTGTATGAGAGTTTCTTTTTGCTGGAAAATGTTATAAACTCCTCTCAACCTTTAGAGTCAGATTAAATGTTTCCTTTGTGAAAAGTTCCCTGAGTTTTCACCTCATTCAGATGAATTAATCCCTTCTTTTTCTGTTCACTAAGAATACTTTGTGTAATTCTCTGTTATACCATTTTATTTATTTATTCATTCATTCCTTTATTTATTTGTGTATGTATTACCAAAGCTATCACATTTTTTTAGTGGAGTTTGCTATTTGTCTTTCTTTTGGGGGGGGATGGGATCTCATTCTGTCCCCCAGACTGGAGTGCAGTGGTATGATTGTGGCTCACTACAACCTATGCCTCCTGGGCTCAAGCAATCCTCCCACCTCAGCCTCCCAAAGAGTAGCTGGGACTACCAGTGTGCACCACCATTCCTAGCTAATTTTTTGTATTTTTAGTAGAGATGGGATTTTGCCATGTTGGCCAGGCTGGTCTCAAACTCCTGGGCTCAAGCCATCACTCTGCCTTAGTCTCCCGAAGTGCTGTGATTACAGGCATGAGCCACCATGCCCTGCTTCCATTTTGAAGCTGAGAGCTTCCTGAAGTCAGGAACCACAAGAGGTTAATCTTTGTATCTTGCACAGTGGTTACTAGTGAGAGAGAGAAAGTGAGAGAAGTAAGGGAGGGAGGGAAGGGAGAAAGAATGGAGGGAAGGGAAAGGAATAGAGAAGAAAGAAAGAATTGAAGAGATGGTTTGGACATTTGTTGTTTGTTCACACTGAGCACTAACATTTCTTCTTCTGTCTCTACCATCCCTGTTTTCATCAGGAAAATCAGCCCTCCCTACTCCCAGCCCATGTAATGCATGTGGTGCTGACCCCTCACAGGGGTGAAACATTTTAGTATCTGCTGACAGTCTAGAAACATTTCCCAGATTGGATATCAGTTCCCATTGAGCAGAGAATAAGAGCCTTTGTAGCTGAGAACCCAGAAAATGATTAGAGAACCCAACCCAGCAAATGATGGATCTCAGAAACTTGTCCCTTTCTGTACTTAGAGAATAGGCCACGGTGTGTTGACAGTGAGACTACTCAGAAAGGTAAGGAATATGGTGTACCAGGCCAGTCATGGCAGAGATGAACTGAGATTTCCCCTCTCAAAAACTTTTTCACCTACATCACTTTATTGTAGATGATAATAGCTAAAACTTATTGACCACATATATGTGCTAAGAGGTTTGGAAGCTGTGATAGACCTACTTCAGTGTCCTTCCTGTAAATTTTCTTCCTCTTCCTGGTAGCAAAGAACCCTTGAGTTTTAGCTGGAATGTGGCCTCCCAGAATAAAGTCGTGTGTTAGAGTCTCTTGGAGACATGGGCAGCCATCTCTCTATGTTCCAACCAATGAAATATGAGCAGAAGTGTCTCATGTAACTTACAGAGTGCATCTTTATAGAAAAGGGCTATATCTTGACTCTCTTTACCTCACCTTCATTTATTCTCATATTATTCTGCTACTTATACCATATCACATTCTCAGAATATTCTCATATTATTCTGCTTCTTGGAATTCAGAGGTGCTGTCAAGACACTTTTGCCAATGAAAATGGAAACAACAGCCTCAGGATGGCAGAGCAATAGCAAGAAGGATCCTAGATCACTGAATGACCCCATGGAGCAGACAGGCCCTCCCCGCCTGGACTGCTAGCCTTTAGATGAACTGCTAGTTCATCTACTTTGTGTTTAAGTCATAATTATCCTGTGCTTCTGATACACACAGGTGAACAAATTAACATGTATTATGTCACATGGCCATTGCTGCAACTGTTTCTAAAGAAGAGAAGTTAATTACTCTGCTCAGGACTATACACTTGGATAGTGGCAGAGCTTCTTGCAGAGTCTAGTTTTAGTTCACATAAAATTTGCGCTCCTAATCACTATGTTCTACTGCCATTCTGATTTTTTCTTTTATGTAGTGCCTTCTAGGTTTCAAGGTGTGCCAGAATTTATTATCTCACTTAGGGAGGCAGGAATCTTCATTGTCCTCACCAGCCACATCAAGTTAGGAGATTGGCTAAAATCATCCAGTGAATTGGGGTTGGATATGGGATGGAAACCCTTGTAACTAGACTTTGAAACCTTGCTCTTTTCACTTGATTCCATTAGTATGACTCTCTTAGAAGAACACTGGTACATATATCCAGTACTCTACCAGCTTCTCCTAATATTTTTTTAACACTCCAAGCCACTCACGCTGGTTTTAGATTCAACGATATTAATGACAATTGCTTCTTTTGAATTAAGTTGCATTGACAGAAAAAAAATTGTTAGTTACCCATAAATCAGGCTATGGTCAATTTCTGTCTCCCTCCCACAGATAGTATCTTTTTTACTAGGTTTATTAATAGTTTTTATCAGTTGGTTTTAAATACCAGCTCTTTGATCAAACAAGTCATCTAATTCAGGCAAAATTAGACAGGCTTTGTTTATTGAGATCTCCCAACATTATATAATTCTTATAATCAATTTAGTGTCCTTGAAACATTCAACTTAGCTCTCCAGTGCTAAAGTTTCTGGCAAACACTCTTTTTTTTTTTTTTTTTTGGCATATTTTCCAAACTGTAGGTTCTAATTCTGTGTTCCAGTTAATTAGCACTATCTTTAATTTTAGACAACCCTTATTTGTTGAGACACCCAAAATTCCATCTTTGTTTCCAAAGGTGGCTGTTTGTTGTGCCAGAAGGTACTTAGCTGCTGAAATAAATACATGACGTATCATTTACGAAAAGCACTGTTGCCTCATTGGGCAGATGTCTCTTGGTGATGGTGGCTAAATTTAGCATGCCGATTTTAGGACAAAGATGCCTATAAATTTAAAGCATAATAATAAAACTATTGATTGGAAAGATGTCACTTTGATGTCCTCGTCACTGCAATTATAGAGATATTCAGCATTTTCAGGCATGAGAATGTTTAACTCCTGAAGACTAAAGGCCTATCCTGAACAAATTTCACATTAAAAATCAATTTTGAAGCTCTGTTCACCCAGAATAAAAAGCTGTGGGACAAAGACTTGTTTTAGTCCTTTGCTTGCAGCAATGGAAATACATTCAGGAGAAAAAGGGAACATTCTATGGGAGGTCCCATCTTCCATGTTACTAATACTACTAAAAATATAATCATTGGTACAGTATTTCAAGGCTTGCTGTATGCTGGACACTGTGCTTATATTATGTGTTCATTCCATTCTCACAACATGCCTATGATCAGAGAAGACGTACTTACTGCAAATCTTAAGTTTGAGGGCCCTTCAGGTACACAAACCCTTTCTGAAGCCCTAGAAAGGTGTTCACATGCTCACATACTATTCTGAAAATTTGCAAAAGTAAAATGTCTTATCTGCAATGGTTTATGGCTGCTTATTCTTTCCATTTCCACTTCCACTTGATCATTTTGACATCCAGGTAAAGCAATACATCAGAAGTAAGGTTGGTGAGATATGTTCATGTGGTTCTCAATTATTTCCATGTATAGTTAAGTCACTGTGAGCTGCCCTTGTGTAGGTGAGGCTGGAGAGTTCCCTGATCTCCCTCACAGGACATGTGACATGGGTTTGGCTCATCTGTTTGTTCACCACCACTGCTCAAACCCCTTACAGGAGGTGGAGCACGCAGACCAACGGGTGCAGGAGCCCAAGTGGGTGTGGGTTACAGTGGGCTCTTTTAGCCTTGCTGTCCGCAGATGGATTAACTGTTAATCAGCTCAGTAGACTCTCCACCTTTCTGCAAGGGCAGAGGGCCAGTGTGATAGCTTTCTGTACCCCTAACTCTTGTCCAGCGTCCTGAAAAAATTGGGTCACAAAAAACTTGAAGGATGAATGTCAGGGTTTTACTGAGTGGTAGAGGTGGTTCTCAGCAGGATTAATTGGGAGCTGGCAGGGGGATGGAGTGGGAAGATGATCTTCCCCTGGAGTTTGGCCGTCCAGTGGCTGAACTCCTCTCTGACCACCCCCAGCCAAACTCCTCTTGGAGTTCAAATGTTCTTTTCTGTCTTTTCCTATTGTGCCATTCTGCCACTTGTCTACTTCTCTCCTCATCTGGCCCTCTCCTGCTTCTGGAGCCTGGGATTCAGGGTTTATACGGGTACAGGATAGTGGGCTGTGGCAGGCCAAAAGGTAGTTTTTTGGGCATAAAAACAAGAATGCCTGTTCTCACTTAGAGCAGTGGGTATCCAGGATTGAGAGTGGGGCCTTTGTTGGAGAACTCTCCTCTTCCACCCAGCATTTCCTTGTCCCCTGTCTGTATCATAGGGATGGTTTCTAGGAATACTTCTGCCACCACTCTGCTTATTCACTTGATATCTTGATACCAACAGCAGGGCTGGAGGTGGTATTGCAATGGGAACTGTAGAAATGTAGGTAACAGAGGAGAAAACAGGTTTGAAATGTATGAAGGCAAAAGTTAGGCTGTGGAAAATTTTTCTAAAGCCTACAACTCATATATGAAACAAGTTCATTAGAGCTTTTCCCAAGTTTGATGACAATCATAAAAATTTATACAATATTAACAACAATGAATTGTGAAGCTGAAATTTTTCTGAGTCATTGATAATAATATTAAATTTTTATCAATCACGCTAAAAAAAGAATTCTCTATATTCTCTACAGAAATAATACTACAAAACTATTGTCATATGAAGACAGACCATGTAGCCTCAACTAAAAGGATAAAGTATTTATTTTATTAGTCAATTATTAATAAAGACTGTTATTTAAAAATATTTTGTGATGTTTGGCATTTATCAGCTTTTAATATTTGTAATTTGCTGTGCCTTTCTTTCCTTTTTATTCTAAGTGAATACTCATTTTTATGTCAACTTTTATATTTTAATTTTGTATTCTTTTACTTAAAAACTGTCTGCAACATAATATAACCTTCATACTGCACAAATGTGTAAAAATGGCTAAAACAATAGAGATTTTTTTCCTTATATAATAAGACATCTATCTAGAGATGTCTTAGACAGACATCTAAGAAACCCCAAAGAGCTTTTGCTAAAGATCTTCTGAACAGCAAAGGAAACCATGAACAAAGAGACAACCTACAGAATGGGAGAAATCACAGAGAAGTCATACAGATTTCCCTGAACGTGTATACATGTTGAGTTAACTCTCTCATATAATAAAACATCTATCTCTAGATCTATAAGACATCTGGATTTCTACACAGCTTCTCTGTGATTTTCTCTGCTTTCTTCTCATGGTTGCAAGATGGTTGCTATAGCATCAAACATCACTGAATTATACAATAATATCTACAATTACGAAGAAAGTAAGATGTGCTTGCTCTTCAAAAACTTCCCCTCCACATTCCTTTTATATCTCTGGCTCAGAACTGGTCATATGACCTAACCTAAAGCAGTAATTGATAAATGGGTATAGGATTATTATGATCAACATAACAATACAAATTCATCCCCTTAGACAGGACATATTACCCTGAATGAATGAAATGCTGTATTGTCAAAAAAGAAGAAATGATTAAAGTTAGGAAACCAACAGTGTTCACAACAGCATTATTGCTATAAACTGAACACTTGTGTCCCCCTCAACATAGATATGTTAAAAACTAATGGCCAATGTGATGGTATTTGGGGGTGAGGCCTTTTGGAGTTTATTAGGTCATAAGAATAGAGCCCTCATGAATGAGATTACTGCCCTTAAAAAGAGGCCCTAAAGAGATCCCTTTAGGGATCTTCCACCATGTGAATGCACAAAGCATCCTTTTAAGAAGGAGGAGATACATGTTCTCACTCATAAGTGGGAGTTGAACAATGAGAACACATGGACACACATCAGGGCTTGTCAGGGGGTTGGGGGTTAGGGGAGGGATAGCATTAAGAGAAATACCTAACGTAGATGACGAGGCGATGGATGCAACAAACCACCATGGCACATGTATACCTGTGTAACAAACCTGCAACCTGCACATTCTGCACATGTACCCCAGAACTTAAAGCATAATAATAATTTTTTTTAAGTGGGAGAAAGACCAGAGCTATCTCTCTCTGCCATGTGAGGATACACCCAGAGGGCAGCCATCTACAAATCGAGAAGCAGATCCACAAAAGACCGTGAACCTGCCTGCACCTTGATCTAGGACTTCTTGCCCTCCAGAATGGTAAGAAATAAATTTTCGTTGTTTATAAGCCATACAGTCTATGGTAGATTGTCGTTGTAGCTTGAATGGATTAGAGCAGCCCAAGTTGTGGTCTCCTTTTTGTACATGAACACGTAATAGCTTAGTGACCCAAAGTGATATATGCAAAGTCACACACCTAGAAAGTGATGAGTTCAGAAAAATCCTAATGTGTTTGCCTCCCAAACCTAACTAATGCCTTCCACTATGTGGTAGCCTTTCCAACCCTCAGGGTCATGTTTCTGGTGCATACTCGTAAGTTGTAGACATCTGAGGCGCATGGCCAAGTGCAGAGGAAGGAGTACAAGAAAGGAGAAGGCAGAATAGAATGTCCTACAGGAGCAGGTAAAAAGAGGATGCACTGCACCTGACTCTAGAGAGTACATGTCTTAGGGATTAACATCCTGGAGAGGACCTCAAAGTCAAACTGAAAGTGGGAATCTATTCCGCGTAGCCAGGCAAATAACATGAACCTGGGTTCACAACCACAAATAAGGGATTGAGAAGCCAAGAAAATTAAGAGTAAGGTTGGCACTGATTCTTGGTTAATTAAATGAATTTTAGAGACGGAGAGTGTGAGCTGTCACATTTTGTACAAAGTATTAACAAGCTAACACTCACAACCCTCCACAATGTCATGGTTTCCTACCCTCTGCCTCTGCTTATTGCCTAAAGATGCTTGGAAAATGCACAACTTTTGGTGAGTTTTCGCAAAAAGTCAAGGAGTGGCACATCTGGGCAGCTGTTAAAAAGACATTGCCAGATGCATAGTTTGCAAATACTTTCTCCCATTCTGTAGGTTGTCATTTAATCTGTTGATAATTTCTTTTGCTGTGCAGAAAATTTTCTTTTCTTTAGTTTAATTAGTCCCACTTGTCTATTTTTTGTTTGTTGCAATTGCTTTTGGAGACTTTGTCATGATTTCTTTGCCAAGGCCTACATTCAATAGCAAAGACATGGAATCAATCTAGATGCCTGTCAATGGTGTAGCAGACAAAGAAAATGTGGTGTGTGTACATCATGGAATACTACACAGCCATAAAAAAAGAATGAAATAATTTCCTTTGCAGCAACATGGGTGAAGCTGGAGGCCATTATCCTAAGTGCATTAATACAGGAACAGAAAACCAAATTTCACATGTTCTTGCTTGTAAGTAGGAGCAAAACATTGGGTGCTCATGGACATAAAGATGAAAACAATAGACACTAAAGACTACTAGAGTGAGGAGGAAGTGAAGGGGGCAAGGGTTGAAAAACTAACTATTAGGTACTATGCTTAGTGCCTAGGTGATAGGATCAATCATACCCAAAACTTCAGCATCATGCAATATACCTAGGTAATAAACCTGCACCTATCACTCCTGAACCTAAGATAAAAGTTGAAAAAAGAAAAAGCAAACCAATGTCATTCTGGTTCTGGGGTTCCTTCTGTCAGAAAATCTCCTGCAGAGCAGCTGCTTTCCAGGGAGCATATTTCTATTTTCTGGGTGAGTGAACATTGCACAGAATGCTTCTGAAACACTTCCACATCTTATTTCCCAAGGCTGCCTCTTACCCTGTGGTCCCATGTAATTAAGGGCATGAAGGGTTCTGCTTCCTTTCACCAGGACTGGGTTTCTTTTGCACCATGAAAAGAATATATATGGAATTGACTAGAATATTAAATCCAGATTTCATTGCAATTATTGACAAACCAACCAATAATAGGATAATAAAGATTTGTCTACTTTCACTGCACTCTAGCCATCCCCTTATTTTCTTTGAGGGGCAAAACCCTTTGCTGGATATGTGTCTTCTCCATGAGAGGGTAATTCCAGGCAATCACCATCCACTACGGAAGCTGAAGGGATGTAATGTCTTCCTCCTGCCTTAGGATAACCAGGAGGTAATGTTTGAATGGATTCAGCAGTCCAAGGCATCACATCTTGTGTCCAGAGGAACAAGTAGACTATCTCTTTTTAGGATGTCCCTCTTAGGAACATGGACACTTACCTTAAAAATGTAGGGTTTAAGATATAAATGTTTTATCATGTCTTAATGTCCAGCATTAGATCACATGTCCATTTTTAACAAGTTACTTATAACAGAAAAATGTTTTAACATCATTGGCTCAGGCTGGTCACTTGGGATAAAATGAATATTTGAGAGTCATCCCTAAAGACAATTACAGAATCTCTTTCAGTGATTTCCTGTTTGTGTTGGGATACAGAAAAAAATATTGAGCATAGCTCACAAGGACACAGTCCCCATATCCTTCCCTATCTCTCTAGCTTCATCTTATAACATGTCCTCCCTCCCATTCTCTGTGCTCTGGCCACCTGTAGCCTTCGTTCCATATACTCACCATATGCTTTCTACTACAGGGCCTTTGTGTGTGCTGCCTCACTGCCCAGAATTACCTTCCCTTCTCTCTTGGAGTAGTTAACAACTACTTATCCTTCACATCTCAACTTAGGCTTCCCTTCCTCAGAGGCTTAACTTCCCTGATGAGGCCAAATTTCCCTAAGACTTGAAAACTTTCAAAATTCTCACTGTTTCATTTTTTTATTTGCATGCCTATTAGATTAGCATGTAACTGCTTAACTAGATTGTAATCTCTGTGAGAGCATAGAAGCTGTCTATTTCATTCCTATGCTCAGCAAAGCGCCTGGCTACATACAGATACCCTGGGTACACCACTGTTGTTATTGTTGAGTGAAGAAGGAAATTTTAGGTGGTGGGGGATAATGTAATTAAAATAATAGAGGAATAACCAAATAACAGAGGAAGATAATAGAGGAAAGTTCCTGACATGAGCTTAGAGTAAGCAGAGTCTGAGTTCTAACCACAACTCTACCATTTAGAAGATGTGCCTTTTGGTTGAGTAACTTTCTCTTGCCCTATCTTGTGTTTTAAGAGATGAAACAACAAACTCTGGCTTGATAGGGTCAAAGAAACATCAGAAGACAGACTCAAATCTCAGAGGACCCACCAGGTTTATTCCCCTTCCTTTCCAGGGAAGGAAACTGAGGCTGATTCAGTTAGAGTGACTTGCCCGAGAATCCATAGCCAGTTGGTACCAACACGCTCATCTACAAAACTGCATTTGTCATTTCTCCATCCGTCTTTCCAAGAGTGCCATTTCAGACCCTGAATTTGAAAGGCATCATTACGTCCTCAGATCCCTACACAACCTACTTAGAAGACAATTTAATGTTAATAATGTGCTTCTTTCCTTGTGGAGGCATAAGTGTGGTGACTTTTTGCTGCACCCTCTATTACCATGATTAAATGCTGCTTCTGAATTACTATCTCCATTTCCAGTACTGTGTTTTGAAGATGTCAAATCCAATAGAGATCAGGGATAATATTCCACATGGGTTTAGCATGGTTGCTACTTGAAATGCATTCTGCAGGGATGGCTCCTCACTTCTGATCCTGCAGAGTCACTCACCCATCCATTCATCCATTCATTCTGCAAAGATATACTGCATGACAAAAATGCTACTCTGAACTCCATTTATGATCACAATCAGAAATAAAAGAGCGGAGGAGGATCCAAGATGGCCGTTTAGGAACAGCTCAGGATTGCAGCTCCCAGTGAAAGCGTAGAGGGTGAGTGGACGCCACATTTCCAGATGGATTTTTATTGCCCACATACCAGGAGATTCCCAGGCCGAGGAGCCCCACGGGTCGCCAGCACGACTGTTTTGGCCTGCATGGCCATTTCGGTCCCCGTGGCTATTTTGGCCCACGTGGCTGCTTTGTGGCGCCCCTGCATGGCAGTTCTCCCTACAAAATACACTGGTCCAGGTGCCCTTTTAGCTGGTGATTGGAGCCCCAGGAAGGTGCAGTCGCCCATTCATCTGTCTAAAAAGGGGTCTGAAACAGGGAGCCAGGCCAGGTGATTCCCGGGCAAAAACAAACAAACAAACAAAAAGCCCCACGAATCTCAGCACTGCTGTTTAAGCCAGTGCAGTGAGTCGCCGCAAGGGAAATCACATAGACCCCGGCGCCTTTTCAACAGGTGGCTGGAACACCTGGGAGAGAGTTGATCATTCAACTAAAAAACAAAAGGCTCTGAGGCAGGGAGCCAGGTGATCAGGCTCGGCTGGTCCCACCCCCACAAAAGAACAGCAATCAGAAATTCTTCGGATTGAGAGTTTCACAGCAAGCACAGCTGAACCCGGGATGGTCCGGCTCTGTGGGGGAGGGGCATCCGCCATTGCCGAGGCACTCCACCACTTCGGAGGTAGTCCGCCATTGCCGAGGCAGCCCGCCGTTGCCAAGGCAACCTGCCATTACAGCGAAAGTCCGCCATTACAGAGGTGGGCCACCAATGCTGAGACAGTTCTGACTACACGCATATAAACAGGACTGCAGAGAAGTTTACACGACAGCTGGGCGGAGCCCACAGCAGCTCAGCAAAGCCTCTGCAGGCAGACAGTGACAAGGCTGCCTCCTTGCTGCTCAGGGCAGCTCTGAAAAAAAAAGGCAGCAGCACAACAGAAACTCATAAACAAAGCCCTAACTCCCTGGGACAGAGCACCTGGGGAAAAAAAGGTGTTTATGAGTTCTGCTGCAACAGACCTAAACGTATCTGCCCAGCAGCCCTGAATGAAAAACAAAGCTCACAACTCAGCACTTGAGCTTATGTAAAGGACAGACTGTCTCCTCAAGCAGCTCCCTGACCCCCGTATATCCAAAGAGTCACCTCATAAGGAGAGATCAGACTGACATTTAGCGGGTATCCTTCTAGGACAAAGATAGCAGAAAAAGAAACTGGTAGCAACCCTTACTGTTCTGCAGCTGCTGCAGGTGATCCCTAGGCAAGCAGGGCCTGGAGTGGACCTCAGCAGCCCTACAACAGAGGGGCCAGACTGTTAGAAGGAAAACTAAGAAACAGAAATAACTTCATTATCAACAAATTGCATGTCCACTCGAAGGCCCAATCTGAAAGTCAGCAACTACAAAGACGACAGGTGGATAACTCCACAAAGTTGGGAAGAAACCAGCACAAAAAGGATGAAAACACCCGAAACCAGAACACCTCTCCTCCTACAAGGGATCACAACTCCTCAAGAGCAAGGGAACAAGACTGGATGGAGAATGAGTGTGATGAAATGACAGAATCAGACTTCGGAAGGTGGGTAATAAGGAGCTTCTGTGAGCTAAAAGAACATATTCTAACCCAATGCAAATAAACTAAGAACCTTGAAAAAAAGATTTGACGAAATGCTAACAAGAATGGAGAAATTAGAGAGGAATATAAGTGAATTGATGGAGCTGAAATTCACAACACGAGAACTTCATGAAGCATGCACAAGTTTCAACAGCCAAATTGACCAAGCAGTAGAAAGGATATGAGAGGTCGAAGATCAACTCAATGAAATAAAATGAGAAGGTAAGATTAGAGAAAAACGGGTAAAAAGGAATGAACAAAGTCTCCAAGAAATGTGGGACTATATGAAAAGACCTAATCTACGTTTGATAGGTGTACCTGAATGTGACGAAGAGAATGAATCCAAGCTGGAAAATACTCTTCAGGATATTATGCAGGAAAACTTCCCCAACCTAGCAAAGCAGGCCAATATTCAAGTCCGAGAAATACAGAGAACACCACAAAGATATTCCTCAAGAAGAGCAACCCCAAGGCACATAATTGTCAGATTCACCAGGGTTGAAATGAAGGAGAAAATGCTAAGGGCAGCCAGAGAGAGAGGTCGGGTTACACACAAAGGGAAGCCCATCAGACTCACAGCAGATCTCTCAGCAGAAATCCTACAAGCCAGAAGAGAGTGGGGGCCAATATTCAACATCCTTAAAGAAAAGAACTTTCAACCCGGAATTACACATCCAGCCAAACTATGCTTCATAAGTGAAGGAAAAATAAAATCCTTTGTGAACAAGCAAGTACTCAGAGATTTCATCACCACCAGGCCACCTTACAGGAGCTCCTGAAAGAGGCTCTACAGATATAAAGGAACAACCAGTACCAGCCACTCCAAAAATAAACCAAATGGTAAAGAGCATCAATACAATGAAGAATCTATATCAACTGATGGGCAAAACAGCCAGCTAGCATCAAAATGGCAGTATCAAATTCACACATAACAATATTAACCCTAAATGTAAATGGACTAAATGCCCCAATCAAAAGACACAGACTGGCAAATTGGATAAAAAGCCAAAACCCATCAGTGTGCTGTATCCAGGAAACCCATCTCACATGCAAGGATACACAAAGGCTCAAAGTAAAGGGATGGAGGAAGATTTACCAAGCAAATGGAGAGCAAAAAAAAAGCAAGAGTTGCAATTCTCATCTCTGATTTAGACTTTAAAGCAACAAAGATCAAAAGAGACAAAGAAGGACACTACATAATGGTAAAAGGATCAATGCAACAAAAAGAGCTAACAATCCTAAATATATACGCACCCAATACAGGAGCACCCAGATACATAAGGCAAGTTCTTAATGACTTACAAAGAGACTTAGACTCCCACACAATAATAGTGGGAGACTTTAACACCCCATTGTCAATATTAGACAGATCAAACAGACAGAAAATTAACAAGGATATCCAGGACTTGAACTCAGACCTGGAACAAGCAAACCTAATAGACATTTACAGAACTCTCCAACCCAAATCCACAGAATATACATTCTTCTCAGCACCACATCACACCTACTCTACAATTGACCACATAATTGGAAGCAAATCACTCCTCAGCAAATGCAAAAGAACGGAAATTATAACAGTCTCTTAGACCACAGTGCAATCAAGTTAGAACTCAGAATTCAGAAACTAACTCAGAACCACACAGACTCGTGGAAACTGAACAACTGGCTCTTGAATGTTGACTGGATAAACAATGAAATGAAGGCAGAAATAAAGATGTTCTTCGAAACCAACAAGAATGAAGACACAACGTACCAGAATCTCTGGGACACATGTAAAGCAGTCTCTAGAGGAAAATATATAGCAATAAGTGCCCACATGAGAAGCAAGGAGAGATCTAAAATTGACACCCTATCATCAAAATTGAAAGAGCTAGAGGATCAAGATCAAAAAAACTCAAAACCTAGCAGAAGACAGGAAATAACTAAGATCAGAGCAGAACTGAAGGAGATAGAGACACAAAAAACTCTGAAAAAATCAATAAATCCAGGAGCTGGCTTTTTGAAAAGATCAACAAAATAGACAGACCACTAGGCAGGCATGAGCCACGGTGCCTGGCCCAGAAATTTATTTTCTGGAATGTGTTCTGGAATGTGATTGTTAATTTGATATAACAACTTGATTGTGCTACGAAAAATCATTCTTCCTGGGTTTGTCTATGGGGGTGTCACATGGTGCCTCCACCAAATCTCATGTTGAGTTGTAATCTCCAATGTTAAAGGTGGGGCCTGGTGGGAGGTGATTGCATCATGGGGGCAATTTCTCCTGAAGAGTTTAACATCACCCCCCTTGGCACTGTTGTGGCCATGATGAGTGAGTTCTCAGGATATCTAGTTGTTTCAAAGTGTTTGGCACCTCCCGCTCTCTTTCTCTTGATGCTGCTCCTGCCAGTTAAGAAACCTGTTCCCACTTTGCCTTCCACCATGACTGGACGCTTTCCTGAGGCCTCCCCAGAAGCAGATGCTGCCATACTTCCTGTACAACCTGAGCCAGTTGAACCTCTTTTCTTTACAAATTACTCATTCTCAGGTATTTCTTTATAGCAGTGCAAGAACTGGCTAACACAGGATGTTTCTGGAAGGGATTAGCATTTGAATCAGTGGATTAAGTAAAGAAGATCACTGGCTGGGCACAGAGGTTCCTCCTGTAATCCCAGCACTTTGGGAGGCCAAGGTGGGTGGATCATTTGAGGTCAGGAGTTCGAGACCAGCCTGGCCAACATGGTGAAACCTTGTCTCTACTAAAAATACAAAAAATAGCCAGGTGTGGTGGCATGTGCCTGCAATCCCAGTTACATTGGAGACTGAGGCAGGAGAATTGCTTCAATCTGGGAGGTGGTTACAGTGAGCTGAGATCACGCCACTGCACTGTAGCCTGGGCGACAGAGTGAGACTCTATTTCCAAAAAAAAAGGAAAAAGAAAAAAGACCACCCTCCCCAATGTAGGTGACATCATCCAATCCATAAAGGGACCAAGTAGAACAAAAGAGCCGAGAAAGGGTGAACTCACTCTCTTCTGGAACAGAAACGTCCATCTTGTCCCACCCTTGTGTATCAGAGTTCTGAGTTCTTGAAACTTTGTACTCTTGGACTTATACCAGTGGCCTCCCCAGTTCTCAGGACTTAGATCTCAGACAGGGAAATTTACCATCAGCTGACCTGGTTCTCAAGCATTCGAACTCAGATTGATTGCACTCCCAGGCTTCCTATTTCTCCAGCTTGCAGACAACCTATTGTGGGACTTCTCAAACTCCATAATCACATAAGCCTATCCCACTAATAAATTCCCTTTTCTATATCTATGTATATCCTATTGGTCTCATTTCTCTGGAGAACCCTGATCATATGGCTTGGCTGAGTCCCCACCCAAATCTCATCTTGAATTGTGGCTCCCATAATCCCCATGTGTCATGAGCAGGACCCAATGGGAGGTAATTGAATCACGGGGCAGGTTTTTCCCATGCTGTTCTCATGATACTGAGTAAGTCTCATGAGATCTGATGGTTTTATAAAGGGCAGTTCCCCTGCACAGTCTCTCTTGTCTGCAGCATTTGCTTCTCCTTTGCCCTCTGCCATGATTGCGACGCCTCCCCAGCCATGCAGGACTGTGAGTCCATTAAATGTTTTTTTCTTTATAAATTACCCAGTTTCAGGTATTTCTCCATAGCATCATGAAAATAGACTAATACACCTGACTAATATACAGAGGCTGGAAATTCCAAAATCCAGATGCCAGCCAATTTGGTCACTGGTGAGGTCCCCCTTCCTGTCTTGTAGATGGCCTCCCTCTAGCTAAGTCCTCATATGGGGGGAAGGGAAAAGTTTGGTGTCTCTTTGTCTACTCATATGGGCACCAACCCCAATGGATTAGGACCCAATCCTTATGACTTGTTTAATCTTTATCACCTCCGCACAGACCATATGTCCAAATAAAGTCCCACTGAGGAGTAGGACTTCACTATGCAAACACTGGGGGAACACAGACATTCAGTCCATAGCAGGGTCTTTCTAGGAAATGAAAGTAATATGTCTGGGCCTTGCTCGGGCTCAGTTCTAGCATAGTGAGAAGGGCGTGGCTCTGGAGTCAGATTGGCAGTTTAAATCCTGGCTCCTCCAGTGTGCCTAGCTGTGACTTCAGAAAAGTTCCTTAGCTTATCTGTGTCTTGGTTTTCTCATCTGTAAAAATGAGGCTGAAGGCTGGGCATGGTGGCTCATGCCTGTAATCCCAGCACTTTGGGAGGCTGAAGCGGGTTGATCACCTGAAGTCGGGAGTTTCAGACCAGGCTGACCAACATAGAGAAACCCCATCTTTACTAAAAATACAAAATAGCTGGGTGTGGTGGTACATGCTTGTAATCCCAGCTACTTGGGAGATTCACACAGGAGAATCGCTTGAACCCAGGAGGCAGAGGCTGTGGTGAGTCAAGATTGCACCATTGCACTCCAGTCTGGGCAACAAGAGCAAAACTCTGTCTCAAAAAAAAAAAAAAAAAAAAAAGGCTGAATAACTGTAACTAACTCATTAGGTTATCACAAAAATCAAAGAAGTGAATGCAGATAGAGTTTTGAACAGTTTCTGGCACGCTGGCACTGGATACATTCTATCTGATCCTTGGGAGATTCTGTGGGATGACCATCACTCTCACAACTTATACCACTTTCCCAAGGTGGGATCAGTGTCTGTGGGTAGGCCTGGAAAAATGCATTCCAGCACACTCTCTCAGGGACTGGATGCATGCTTAAGCTGGAGAATCATTAGCTTACCTGCCAGGAGAGGTTGTTTACATTTGTCTGGAGCAATTTTATTCATTATGCCAGGGTTCACCCACGCTTTCTTCACTGGGTTCTCAATGTGTCTTTCTTCCATGGGGTTGAAAGACATTAGTGTCCATAAGAGGGAAGCTCCCTTGCTGTTCGGTGTAGCTGACATTTAGTGCCTCCTAGACTATGTCCTGCAGCACCTGGCTTATTGGGGGTCCATGTGATCCAACAGCTGGTTACCTGCATAAACTAGTGGCAGACAGACTGGTTTGTTTAGACATGGAGTCAGGATTATTGGAATGAATCATTCACTTGTTCTCTGATTGAGACAATGTTGTGGGGGCCCTGGCAGCAACTGTCTTCTCAATTTGAGATGATGTCATTGGGAAGGTAAAGAGAGCTGTGGCTGAGGCCCTCCCGTGAGACATGGGCATTGTCTGGATCTGGCCTCTAGGATCACACTTGCTCTTCTGGAAAAAACAGTGATTTTATGGTAAGATTATGTGCCTCTAAAAGAAAGAAAGATGCAGAAGTAAAGATTCAGATGCAAAGAGTTTACTTGGGAAGTAGTTCTAGGAAATGTGTGTGTGTATATGTGTGGGGGTGGGGGGTAGGGAGTGGGGGTGGAACAGAGGAAAGAGAGACAGGGAAAAGAATAAAGTAAATTAACAGGGTGCTATCAAGAAAGTTACTAAAGAGGCTGGGCATGGTGGCTCATGCCTGTAATCCCAGCACTTTGGGAGGCTGAGGCAGGCAGATCATGAGGTCAGGAGTTCGAGAACAGCTCCCCCAACATGGTGAAACCCTTTCACTACTAAAAATACAAAAATTAGCTGGGTGTGGTGGTGGGTGCCTGTAATCCCAGCTACCCAAGAGGCTGAGGCAGGAGAATAATTTGAACTCAAAAGGCAGAGGTTGCAGTGAGCCAAAATTGCGCCACTCCACTCCAACCTGGGCAACAGTGCGAGACTACATTTCAAAAAAAAAAAAGAAAGTTAGTATGCCAGGAGTTGGGCCTCCATTCCTTGGGGCATGCTGGGAGCCTGTATAAGACACACGCCTCAGAATGGTTCCACCAGAGAAGCAAGAGAAATGGGACATTTATTTCCCAGTTTCCTGTCTATTGTAGGTTAAAGGCTGCTCTAGGAAGCATTTAATCTCCAGCATTTCTAACCTGCTTTACGTGAGGGCCATCAATATTTCCATGGACTGTAACAGTCATAGGTACTCACAGTTAAAGCTTTTACATGTAGAGATGAGTTCTGAGATGGGTAGGCAGGGTACTGAGAGCACCTGATATGCTTGAAGGCATTGGCAAAATGGCAACCCCTGTCCTAGGCGCCTTCCAGGTGTGAACATTGTAACAGCCAAAGTGGACTGAGCATTTCCTGTTCCCACTACAAATATCTTCTACATCCATGCTACTCATAATGCGGTCCAGGGGCCAGCAAAACTGTATCACCTGGAAGCTTACGAGAAATGCAGACTCTCAGAGCCCATCCCAGACCTACTGAATCAGAACCTGAATTCTAACCAGATCCCCAGGCAAGTCAGATACACCCAGGCATTTCTTCTCATTTCTGTGCCTGAAGACCGTAGCCACATTTAGCTGCCCTGGGATAAGCAGCAGTGAAGAAGTAGGAGCTCCCTATGCCCCATGCAAGGCAAGAAATCCACGGACCCACAGAAAGAACAGAAAGCACTAGTGCCAGGAGCCATGTGTCAGCATGACTAGGAGGAGTGAGGAGAACATGGGTGGACCGGTCTTGGAGCACAGTAAAAGCATCCTTGGGAACTCAAAAAAATAACTGAGAGACCTCTTGGGGGACAGTAAGTTCATGTAGTTCTGTGGTGGGACAAAAAAAAAAAACATTGCAATTTAAGTGTTTTGTTACTTTTGCTCCATTTGTGGCTAAATCAGGTAAAACCTGGGCCATTTATTTAGCTTGTATATATGTTTTGTTTCTGGACTAAACTGTGAACACCTAGAAGGAAGGAATCAGGTCTTGTATAATTTTGTCTTTCTCGCTCTTTTTTTTTTTTTTTTTAATTGAGATGGGGTTTCACTCTATCATGCAGGCTGGAGTGCAGTGATGAAACCTCGGCTCACTGCATCTGCCTCCTGGGTTCAAGCTATCCTCCCATATCAGCCTCCCGAGTAGCTGGGATCACAGGTACACACGACCATGCCTGGCTAATTATTTGTATTTCTGGTGGAGAAACGGTTTCAACATATTGCCCAGGCTGGCCTCAAACTCCTGAGCTCAAGTGATTCCCTGGTCTTGGCCTCCTAAGTGCTGAGATTACAAGCATGGGCAACTGTGCCCAACCTGTATTTCTAGCTTCTAATGCATATAACTGGCACTCAATTGATATTTGCTGAATGACCCCGTGAACTTCATTCATTAATTCATTCATGATTCATTTAATTAATAATTGATGACTGTTTTCGTCTAGGTACTGTGTTAGAGCTGCGTTAACACTGGTAAATAAACCACATTGGTAGCTACCCTTGCAAAGCATGAAATCAAGTGGAGACGAATAAGCACATAAATTCCTGTACACAACTGACCCTTGAACAACATGGGGGTTAGGAGCACCAACTCCCTGTATCAGTAGGCTATCAGTATTTAAGTTTTGGGGGACTCAATCCAAATCGACTACTGATAGCCTACTGATATGGAAGGAGGGCAGGGAAGCCTGGTCCTTGGCTAGGGTTCCACCCCCGGGTTTGGGCTCACAGACCTAGGTGAGGACAGGTATTTCTGTTTTCCTTCCCAAATATCGCATTTCTCAAGATCACACTGGGTCACCATGCCCCCATCCTGTACCTATAAAAACCCCAAGACCCTAGCGGGCAGACACACAAGCAGCTGGACATCTAGAGGAACACACCTGCAAAAGAGCACACCGACAGGTGCTGAAGCAGGACATCGATTGTCGGATCCACCTGGAGTTTGGCCGGGACAGTCAGAGGAGAGCGTGGGCTACTAAGCAGCCTGACTTTAGGGGAAAGCCACCTTCCTACTCTATCTCCCTTCTGGCTCCCCCATCTGCTGAGAGCTACTTCCACTCAGTAAAACCTTGCATTCATTCTCCAAGCCCACATGTCCTCCCATTCTTCCGGCATACCAAGGCAAGAAACCCTGGGAACCAGAAAGCCCTTTATCTTATGATAATTGCAGTACACAGTTGTGGGGTCTAATTAAGCTGGTTAACATGATCTGCCTGCGGATGGCTAAACTAAGAGAGCACACTGTAACACATGCTCACGTGGGCTTCAGGAGCCATGAACATTCACCCCTAGACACTGTGGGTCAGAGCCCCAGAGCCGACCTGTCTGCATGCTCCCTCTAAGGGGTTTGAGCAGCGGGGCACCTATGAAGCAAGCCACACCCCCATCACACGCCCTGTGAGGGGGATAAGGGAACTTTCCTCATTTCACTACTATAATTAGCACCCTTACTGATAACACAAACAGTCCATTAACACATATTTTATGCTATATGTATTATAGCCTGCATTCTTACAGTTGATTTAAACTAGAGAAAAGAAAATTATTAGGAAAATCATAAGGAAGAGTAAATACATTTACCGTTATACTAAGTGGAAATGGGGCTGGGTGCAGTGGCCAGGCCTGTAATCTCAACACTTTGGGAAGCCAAGGCAGGCAGATCATGAGGTCAAGAGATCGAGACCACCCTGGCCAACATGGTGAAACCCCGTCTCTACCAAAAATACAAAAATTAGCTGGGCGTGATGGTGTGCATCTATAGTCACAGCTACTTAGGAGGCTGAGGAGGGAGAATCGCTTGAACTCCTGAGGCAGAGGATGCAGTGAACTGAGCTTGGCCACTGCACTCCAGCCTGGGTGACAAAGTGAGACTCGTCTCAAAAAATAAATAAGTGTGGATCACCTTAAAGTCTTCATCCTCATTGTCTTCATGTTGAAGAGGCTAAGGAAGAGGAGGAAGAGTTGGTTTTACTGTCTCAGAGGTGGCAGACGTGGAAGAAAATCCACAAGTATGTGGACCTGTGCAGTTTAAACCCATGCTGTTCAAGAGTCAACTGTAGTTGCATATTATGAAAAGTAGTATAAATGGTGTGCAGTGATGGGGACTCATGGGGAGGGAGGGTGCCTCAGACAACCTTTCAGGAAAGACTCCTTGAGGATTGATGTTTAAGTCAAGAACTGAAGAGCGAGAAGGATGGAGTCACAAGAAAGGGGAAGAGCCTTTCAAACAAGCATCACAGCTTGTGCAAAAGCCCACAAGCAAGAATTAATGGAGTAGTTACATGATTAATAAGAAGTATCATCCACATGCTAGATTTCTGCTCACTGAACAACCATTCTATTTGGGCATCAGAAAACCTGAAAGAGGATTTGAGTCTAGTCTGTCTGAAAGAAACCAGGTTATGCCATGAGCCCTTAAGATTTATTTTTTGGTAGGGTGGTGGAGGGACAGTGTCTTACTTTTTTTTTTTTTTTTTTGACAGTGTCTCACTTACAGTGTCACAACTCACTGCAACCTCCACCTCCTGGATTCAAGCGATTCTTGTGCCTCAGCCTCCTCAGCAGCTGAAATTGCAGATGCTCACTACCATGCTAAGTTGATTTTTGTATTTTTATTAGAAATGAGGTTTCACCATGCTGGCCAGGCTGGTCTCAAACTTCTGACCTCAAGTGATCTGCCTGCCTCACCTCCCAAAGTATAGGAATTACAGGCATGAGCCATTGCATCTGGCCAAGATTGATTTAGTTTGTGCTTCTATTAAGAGGAGACTTATCCAGTTGGAAGATTCAGGTACTGCAGAGTTTGAGATTGTATGCTATGTTAGTATCTGAGGCCTCAACATAAAATCACATCTTATAAAGGCTTCTAATTCATTACACCTTCCCCCCTCTTGATCATAGAAGATGAAAAGTGTGATTCATACGACTTAGAATGTGTCATAGTGCTACATTTCAGGGCTGTGTTTCAAATAAAAAGAGATTAATTTTTTTTCCTGAATATAATGAAAAAGTTCTAGCTCTGGTCCTATCATTGATTTGACCCTGAACAGGTTACCTAAACTCCCCAAATCTGGTTCTTCCTCTTTGAAACAGCTGTCGTGATGCCCACTCTGCACAGATCACATGGCATTTAAGAGAATTGGTTCAATTTAGCACAGTGAGCTCATATCAAGCACCTAAAAGTCAAACACTCATTTGACAAATATTTATTGACTCCCTCGCTACAATGTTCCAGAAACTGTCTGAGCTTCTGGAGTTACAACAATAAGCAAGACAGAAACAGCCCACCTTCCAAGAGCTTATGGTCTAACAGGAAAGACAGAAAATTAAAGTGTAATAGATATGCATTTAAAAGCTAAATGAGAGCTGGGCATGGTGGCTCACGCCTGTAATCCCAGCACTTTGGGAGGCTGAGGCGGGTGGATTGCGAGGTCAGGAGTTTGAGACCATCCTGGCCAATATGGCAAAACCCTGTCTCTATTAAAAATACAAAAATTATCCAGGCATGGTGGTACATACTTGTAATCCCAGGTATTCAGGAGGCTGAGGCAGGGGAATTGCTTGAACCTGGGAGACAGAGGTTGCAGTAAGCTGAGATCCCACCACTGCACTCCAGCCTGGGCGACAAAGCAAAGCTCCATCTCAAAAACAAAAAGAAAAGCTAAATGAGATGATGCCAAGAAATATCAAAGGCATTTGTGTTTGTCAACCAAGTTAAGTTCCACTGCCAGCCTGGCATCTCTGCATGCCAAGTCATTCAGTCTCAGACACCATTAGGGCTCAGTCCCTTAATGTCAGACTTTGCAGAAAGAGAATCTCAATTTCAGCCTTATGAGACCTTGAGCAGAGGACTTTGGCTGTGCACAGACTCCTAACCCATAGGATATCATGAGATAATAAATCGGTGTTGTTTTAAGCCATTAGATTTGCAACCTTTCTTTGGTCTACCCCCATTTCTGTGGAGCGCTGTATTTTCCAAGCCCACATGGTTCCTCAAGTTCACTCAAGCTGTTGTTTCCATGATACCTAGCAACAGACATTCTTGATGCCTAAGAGCCCAGACATTGAGGCTCAGTTCCTCGTAGGTAAACCAGCCCTCCAAATTCTTATGGCGAGCACAGGTTTGCATATTCATGGAACCTACCAACCCCTCTCCACCCTCATTCTGAGGAACATCTCGTAGCCACACTGCAAAGACACAGTCCTCCTCACCATTCCCCTTCTGGAATTTCACTAGAATTTCTTGGGATCTCATAAGATAAACCAACCCCCTACACACACACACACACACACACACACACACACACACACACAAGATAAACCAACCCCCTACACACACACACACACACACACACACCAGATTCTGCTTCTGATTTAAAATGACAATGGCGGAGGAAGGAAGGGGCCCTATAACTCCTTGCGATTCATTTGTGTGCAAGTGTATAAAATTGTATAGAAAGCAAAGCATTGCTGTCTCTCATTTGTCTTGATTCTTCTACAGCAATGAGATACAAATAAATATCTCAATATATTTCCACCGCCATACTAGTGGTGACACAATACTGTCCTAAGTGTTCTGATATGGAAGAACACGGTGCAGAGAAAGTACGCTGCAGGGCCATTAGTGTTTCCTACGGTGCCTTAAGAAAGATTTACTGGTGGAAGTGGCACTTAGACTGAGAGCTAGAGAGTGAGAAAGAGAAAGCCAAGTAAAAAGATCCTGAGTAGGGCAGGGATGGAGGAAGAGAATGTGTTAGTGGCTCAAAGCTGAGAGAGAACGTAGTACGTTTGAACTGAGTGTGGAATGGAGAGAGAAAAGGGTAAGGAGTAGGAGATAAGACTGAGCAAATAGAAAGGTCCAGGCCAGAAAAGGCCACACAAGCCCACCTAAAGAAATTACATTATTTCTGCATCAGTCAGCTTTGGCTGCAATAATTCAAAGACCTCCCAAACTCACTGGCCTCTGTAAACAAGCACATTAATGCTGCCAATGGGTTTGTAGGGAGGCTGTATCTCTTCTGGATTTAGCTATAATCTGCTAGGTTTGAATCCAGGCTGGGCATTGGGACTGTCTCTTCATTCTCTTTGGACTAGCCTCTATCTGGGATGTGTCTTTCTCATGGCAGATGGCAGAAATGCAAGGAGGTGAGTGGAAATATGTAACGCTTTTTACGGCCTCAGCCAAGAACTGGCACATGGACAATCCCATTCAAGCTCCATCCACCAATGCAACTCACATGGCTAACCCAGGGTCAATGGGATGGGGAAGGTCATGATCCCCACAGCATGACGCACCGCAGAGGACTGTGGCAAAGAGCACCAGTGCATATTTCTAATTCAGGGAAGGAGTAAAGAACGGGAACAATGACCCAACTTGCTACAGCTTCCCAAGGATAATAGAAACCTATGCCAGGATTTCAAGGGGAGCTTTGAATAAAATGATCAGATTAGCAAATCACCATGCTATTATGACACAGACACAGCCAGCCACCTTCAAGCCTTCAAGGGTCCTAGGCAGTGTATCACTCCCTCATGATTTTCAGTTACATACGGTCACCTGAGTCCCAGAGCTGTGTTGTCTGGGCCAAGGCTCACACAGTCTTTTTTAAACTTCTGCTCCATCCTCTAGCCAATGTCCCTGATAGGACTAACAACCTAATAAGTAAAAGAATCCTGTTTGCTTTAGATTATTCGATTTAGATGGCCGACACAGTGCCTAGGCCATTACCTCCTGCACCAAATCCCTACAAATAACAGAAACAATATTATTAAAAAGGAAACTTCTATAAAAGAAAAATCACTGGAAGAAGGGGTTGACCTCAGTGAATGAGACACAATAAGAAATTCAGACAAAGTAGATAGGATCTGATTGAAAGAGAGAAAGCTGGCGAGATGTTTGGGGAAAGGAATGGCTACACAATTTTGGGGGCCTGGTGCAAAGTGAAAATGCTGGGCTCTTGTTCAAAAATTAAGGATTTCAAGATGGCAACACCAGAGAATCAAAATAGCAGTGGGCCCTGTGTGCCTGCACAGGTCAGACACCCATGAAGCTGGCCCCTCTTGGGGAATTTCAGTACCCCAACAGAGGATACAGTGAGCAGGAGGGTGTCAGGAGTAACCATTTGTGTGATTCGTTTCGAGCAGGTTTGAAATGGGGACAGCTGATTGGTTCAGGACCCACCTTTCCCCAGGCCTGAAATCCTCCATTCAGTTCCCATCAGTGGGCAGAACGGGTTCACCCAGGCTGGGGTGTTGTATTAGCTTCCAAGTGCTGCTGTAACAAGGAACTACAACCTGGTTGACTTAAAAACCAGACATGTATCGTCTCACGGTTAGGGAGCGCCAAAGTCAAGGTGTCTGCAGACTTGGTTTCTTCTGAGGGCTTTAAGTAAGAGAATTCAGTTCCAGGCCTCTCTCTTAGCTTCTAGTGGTTTGCAGGCATCTTTGGTGCTCCTTGGTTTGCATTAATAGAAGCAGATGGTCTCTGCCTTTATCTTCACACAGTGTTCTGCCTCTGTGCATATCCCCGTGTACAAATTTCCCCTTTTCATAAGACACCAGTCACATCGCAGCCGCCACAGAAAATCTGTTTTATTTCTTTAACCTCTTAAGGTAGTGGGTATTGGGACTTTAGAAACCTAGACGCATCCTTTGGAGTACATCATTGCGAGCCTAGGTTAATCAGAGGACCTGTTTGACTTCCAAGTGATCTGTAATGCTGCCACCTCCTGCTTCTCTGCTGTAGTCCCTAAGCTGTAAAATGGAGCCCTAATTTAATTAAATAAAAGATCTGCATCCCACCAGGTGTGGTGGCTCACGCCTATAATCCCAGCACTTTGAGAGGCTGAGGTGGGCGGATCATCTGAGGTCAGGAGTTCCAGACCAGCCTGACCAACATGGAGAAACCCTGTCTCTACTAAAAATACAAAATTAGTCAGGTGTGGTGGCACATGCGTGTAATCCCAGCTACTAGGGAGGCTGAGGAAGAAGAATCGATTTAACCTGGGAGGCAGAGGTTGTGGTGAGCCGAGATCGTGCCATTGCACTCCAGCCTGGGCAACAAGAGCAAAACTTTGTCTCAGAAAAAAAAAAAAAAAAAATCTTCCAGTAGGTGAATCAATAAACTGTGGTACATCCAATGAAATACGTTTTCTTTTTTAAATGTATATATTTAAGGTATACAACATAATGTTTTGATATACATGTACACAGTGAACTGCTTTCCTATTTTACCATGAACAATAGACTGTTATCTAGAACTAAAAAGAAATGAGCTATCAAGCCATCATACCCCAGTATGACCTTACCTTAAGTAATTACATCTGCAATGAGCCTGCTTCCAAAAAAATTACATTTGAAGGCAATGGGAGTTAAGACTTCAACATAAGAATATTGGGAAGATACAACTCAATCCATAACAGGTGCATTTAGGATACATGAGGTACCCTGACTCTCAGGAGTGAAGATAACTTTACTCCCAGGAAACAAGCAGGTAGGGAAGCTGCCCTGCTGCATGCCTCACGTGGCAACATGCTGTTATTCACCTCCACAATCACTGGCAGCAGATGGCTGTAAACAGATACCAGCAAACTGGGACCTTCAGACACTTGGGGCAAACCAAATGTCAGAGGATGAGGTAGTCACTTTTGAAGAACATCATTTGATTAAACTGCATCATCCCAAACAGATGGACTTTTCATAGTCCTCTGACAGTCCGTGAATTGCTACCTTAATTACCCAACAGGTACAGACATTTATTGAGCTACTTTACCCGCAGTCACAGGGGTCTGCAAGATGAGAGATCTGTAACCTTGGCTGCACATTGGAGTCACCTGGGGACCTCCAAAAATATTGGTTCCTGGATTCCACTCTTTAATTGCTCTAGATGGACCTGACACAATTTTTTTTTTTTTTTTAAAAAGCTCTCAGGTGATCCTAGTGTGCTGCTAAGGTTGAGAACTACTGGCTTGGAACTCCGCCCAGAACCCAGTCATCTGTGTAACTATAATAATGCATATTGATTGCAGGTGGCATGGGATGCATTCGTTGGGGGCTGCTTTTTATTTGCTGCTTCCAAATAAAATACTTCAGTATCCTTTCTCTCTAACTCTGTAACACCACGTACCTTGTTTTTCCTTTCTTTAGCCTAGCTTCGTTCAGTTGCAAAGAAGCTAAATCTCTGCTGTACAGAGCTACACTTTTGCTTATGAAGGTAAGACCTCAGATGGAAACTGAGGCTTACAGCAACACAGTGAATTATACCAAGACTAAGTTAAGCAGATAACAGACTTCTATTTTGTACAATTTATTATAAGGAGCAATAATGTGGGCTACAGCATCTTTTTCCAACGATACAGGTTGATCTCACTTACTCTGTCAGCAGGACACAAATATCTTTCAGTAGGTGAATCAAACTGTGGCATATCCAGACAATGAAATATGTTTTCTTTTCTACATGTATATGTTTAAGGTGTACCACAGACTGTTTTGACATACACGTACATAATAAAATAGTTTCAGTGACTATCACTCTGTCTCTCGCCTTCTCTTGCCTTTACTACCACTCTCATCAACTCTTTGTCTACTCTCTAATTCTCATCCTCTTTCTCCACTTCTGTTCTCTCAGGTTGTCTCTCCTTTTCTTTTCCCTTTTCTCCTCAATATTCTTGCTTTCACAGATTGCCATGGTCGGACTAGAGATTCAACAGCCAAAGTCTTATGAGAATCAAGATATGCCACGTGCACACCCTGCAATCGTCTGAGATAGCTCAGGTCGCCTCTTGTAAAAGATGTGAGAAGCACACAGCCAAGAGAACTAACCTTACGTATTTCGTCAGTCCATGAAATCTTCTTTCTCCCAAAGTCTTTTCTTTCCATTCCATGGTGTCACCCAGTGTGCTGATCTCAGAAACTTCGTGGAAAACTGCTACACAAATGAGGGGAATAATAATAGTGAATGACTGTAACATGCTTGTTACATGCCACGTACCACTCTAAGCATGTTAACGGATGAGACTGAAGACCGAGACAGGCTTAGGCTATCTGATCTTAAACGTGACCTAGTATTAAAAGCACTTCAGAAGAGGGCAGCAGGAAAGGGAGAAAGATCACAGGCAGAATGACAGAGAGACTAAAAGAGAAAAGCAGACAGACAAAATACAGAAACACAGAGGGACAAAGAGAGCCAACCATCCTGATGCAGACAATCAGTAAGACAGAATCGGACTGTAACAGGACAGCGGAGCCAAGACAGTCCCAACAAACACACTTCATGCCGGCTTGCAATTGGGTAAAACAATTCCATGTCTGAGGCCTAATTTAGATCAGAGGCTAGATGAAATGCAGATTCGGTTCTGGTGTGATTTAAAGAATATTCTGATGTCATGGTTCAATGGTTTTAGAAAATGCATGCTTGCTTCTGGTGCACCTGGTATCTTATAAAAAGATAGAGAGAAAATCCCTTTTAGTTTTAGGCTCAGTTACAGAAAAAAAAAAAAAAAAACAACAATGGTATTTAAGTTCTATTTACTTCACACTTCAGCCAACCAAGGCAAAGCATTCTGATTTTCTTTTCAAGTGGTATCTGTTGCACTTGCCAATTGGGGTCTTCGAAGACTCCTTTAAGCCGAGCACCTAACCCAGTATTGTCCTTAGAAGTGAGCGGAAATAAGAATGGAGAGCATTTCTGGGATTAGATCTTAAAAGAGCACCCATCTTAGGGAAGTTGGTCAACCCTTCAGGGGCAGAAGGAACTCCTCAGTGACTATAGCCAGTGGAGATGTTGCATTTTAATTTTCCAGAACAATTGCAGCCTCTACAGCAAATCAGTTTTATTTCTTTAAACTCTTAATGCGTGGGTGTTGGGACTTTAGGGACCTTTGGACTTCTGTCCTTTGGAGTACATCATGGTGAGCCTAGGTTAACCAGAGGACCTGTTTGACTTTCAAGTGATCTGGAATGCTGCCACCTGCTGATTCTCTGCTGTAGTCCCTGGTATGTATATTGGAGCCCTAATTTAATTCAATAAAAGGTCTATATCCTTCAATAGGTGAATCAATAAGCTGTGGGACATCCAGACAATGAAATATGTTTTCTTTTTAAATGTATATATTTAAGGTATACAACATAATGTTTTCATATACATGTACATAGTGAAATGCTTTCCACTTTTACCATGAACAATAGATTATTATTTAGAACTAAAAAGGAAATGAGCTATTGAGCCATAAAAAGACATGGCTCTTAAATGTGTATGGCTAAGTCAAAGAAGCCAATCTGAAAAGCTACACTCTGTAGGATCCCAGCTCAATCACAATTCTGGGAAAGGTAAAACTGTGGAGAGAGCAAACAGCTCAGTGGATGCCAGAGGATAGCAGGAGGGAGGGATGAATAAGTGGAGGACGGAGGATTTTTAAGACAGTGAAACTACGCTGTAGGATATAGAGCTCCCCAAGATGGAATGGGCTGTCTCAGGTAGTATTGACCTCCCCACGAGCATGGAAATACCAATAGTTTGTAGAAGAGGCTTCACGGGTGGGCTCTCAGAATTCCAATATGTCAGTCAAATTTTGTAGTGTGAAGATACATGAGATACATGTCCTTTTTTTTTTTTTTTTCTTGGAGGGGATTTTCACCCTCCAAGAAAATTTCAAAATTGAGTTTGACTCCAGTGGTTGAAAACTACTGAGACTAAGGGTGTAAGGGTGTAAAGGAAGGTGGAAGAAAGTTATATCCTAAATTTGACCATAGTTACTGAGTCATTTTCATCAGTGAAAATGAACCATAAAGAATATTGCAGCCCGGGCGTGGTGACTCATGTGTATAATCCCAGCACTTTGGGAGGCCAAGGAGGGTGGGTCACTTGAGGTCAGGAGTTCGAGGCCAGCCTGGCCAACATAGTGAAACTCATCTCTACTAAAAATACAAAAATTAGCCAGGCATGGTGGTGCATGCCTGTAATCCCAGCTACCAGGGAGGCTAAGGCATGAGAATTGCTTGAATCCCAGAAACGGAGGATGTAGTGATCTCATGCTGCACCACGGCACTCCGTGAGTGGGACACTGTCTTTAAAAAAAGAAGGAAGGAAAAAAGAATAACACAAATCCAAGCAGCAACTGAAAGATTTGGGGTCTCCTATATTGCAATACAGACTCAAGGCCTTTCTAGGGTCAGTGCAAACTATCAACTGTAAACTAGTGTAAAGGATCTAATAGTGAAGGAAATGTTTTTAAAGTTTCTGTTACTTTCTTAGAACTACTGTAACAAAGTGCTGCAAACCAGGTGGCTTAAAACAACAGAAATTTATTCTCTAACAGTTCTGGAGGCTAGGAGTCTGATATCAAAGTGTGGGCAGAGAGCTCTGCTCTCTTAAAATCCTCCAGGGGAGGAAGCTTCCCTGCTTCTTTCAGCTTCTAGCAGCCTGAGGCATCACTCGGCTTGCAACAAAATCAACCCAATCACTGCCCCCATTTTCACGTGATGTTCTTTCTATCTCTGAGTCTAAATTTTCCTCTTCTGATAAGAACAAAAATCATATTGGATATCAGGTCCACCCTACTCTAGCATGACTTCATCTTAAATTTAATTATATTTACAATAATTTTATTTCCAAATGAGGTCACATTTGGAAGTACTAGGAATTAGGGCTTCAACATATATTTTTTGAAAGAGCACAATTCAACCCATAACAAAGTGAATCATGGTGCTGGTTGCAAATTCTGTGTAAATTTACAGAAATGGGTGAACTTTATAATACATGAATTACAAGGCAGTGATTTTTTTTTTTTAAGTGGCAAGAAGATTTCTTAAACTATTGCTGGGGGGAAGGCACAGAAATGTTTATAGACAGCACTGACTCTCAACACAACATCTTAAAGTGTTAAAGCCATATTCAGTAAATTAGCTATTCTATTTCTCATGTGTAGCTCAGAGAGACATGCATCATTTTAGATGGTAAAACATTAGAAACAAACTAGATATCCATCATTAAGGAAATGGTAAATGAATTTAAATATAACCATACAAATGGAATACTATGCAGCAATTACAGTGTAATTAAAAATTACAATAGCAATTAAAATGAGACAGTTTGATATTTACTGACATGAAAAGGAATCTAAAGCATATTGTTGTAGGAAGAAAAAAGCAAACAACAGACTGATATAGAAGCGTGACATCGTTTGTATAAAATAAACAAATATAAACAACAAAGAAGGTCATGCTACATGTTTTCTAAGGATACATGTGTAATAAAAATAATATTGAGAATTTAGTATGTGCCCGACGCACTTCTAAGAAACTGATATGTATTAACTTATTAAATTCTTAGAACAAGGTAAGTACTATCATTGCATCTTGTTTTATGAAGAGGAAGCTAGGCAGAGAAATTAACTTACTCCCTCAAGGCTACTGAGTTGTGGAATCAGAATCTGAATCCAGGCTTGTAAATTCAAAGGGCTATTTCTTCTCCCAGCATAGAAGACACATAAACATGACGAGTGGTTACTTCCAGGGTGAGGTGGAGGTGTTCCCATGACTACAGATGGGAATCATTGGGATTTCAGCTTTTAATTTTTGACATCTGTAAGAAAAAATACAGAAAGATACTGTGTACCCTTTATCTGGTTTCTCCTAATGATAATGTTTTGCAAAATTATAGTATAATATCATAATCAGGATATTGACATTGATATGATCCACTGATGTTCTTTAGATTTCCCACTTTACTTGTACTCACGTGTGTGTGCAGAGTTAGCCCTATGTACTTTTATCATGTGTAGGTTCATATATCCATGGGCATGGTCAAGATACAGAAGAGTTTCATTGTCACAGGATTCCTTATGGTGTCCTTTCTTACTCACACACAATTCCCTCTTGCCTTGTCCCTACCCTTAATCCCTAGCCACCACTTACTTTGCTATTTCAAGGATATAAGTGGAGTCATACTGCATGTAGCATTTTAGGATTGCCTTTTTCCACTCGGCATAATTCCTTTGAGGTTCATTCGAGTTGTTACCTGTACCAGTAGTTTGTTCCTTTTCATTGCTGAGTAGCATTTCATAGTAAGGATATGCCATAGTTTGTTTAAGCATCTCCCCATGAAAAGGCATCTAGATTGCTTCCGTTTGGGGCTACTATGAGTGGCGATAAGAATTCTTGTAAAGATTTTTGTGTGAATGTAAATTTCAATTTCCCTGGGATATACAACCAAGAATACATTGCTGATTCTTGCAGATTTAATTTTCTGTGAAAATCACCAAACTGTTTTCCAGAGTGGCTATACTATTTTACATTACCATATGAAAACTATGAATTTATTAATATTTGCATCCTTGCTAGCATTTGGGGTTGTCACTACTTTTTAACGATTCTGATAGGCATATAGTGATATTGCATTGTTATTTTAAATTCAAATTTCTTATCTTTACCTGTGTTTTTTCTTCATGCATATCTTCTTTGGTAAAATGCCTCTTCCTGTCTTTTGCTCATTTTCTGATTGAATTGTTTGCTTGTTTTTACTTTTGAGTTTGGAGCATTCTTTACATATTACAGATACTAGTTCTTTACTAGATAGTGGTTTTCAAATATTTTCTTGCAGTTTAGAGCTGGTCTTTGCATCCTCTTAACAGGGTCTTTCACAGAGAAGACATTTTTAATTTGGATGGATTTACCCTCAAACTTTTTATAAAAGAATGAATTCATGCCAAATTTATTTAAATCTTAATTTAAGAATCAAATCTTTCTGCTTATGTCTAGCAGATCATGGAAGTTTGGGAAAAGGGTGGAATTGAACCTCTCTTCATTTTCTTTCATGCAAAAAAATGCTCTTTCCAGACATAACGTATGGACTTCTTGTCGCTAAAGCTTCAAGTTTGCTGTCTCCCCACCCTGAATGATATTTGCTATAGCCTGAGGTCCAGAGTTCCATTGCTTCAGGGCCTTTGGAGGAGAAAACTGGATACCATTGCTCTTATATCCACGGTGGAATTGGAAACCTACCATAGGCAGATCCTCATGCCATATGCTGGTTATTGTGAATACTTCTCCTTATTCCAATAACCATGGCCTCTGAAGTCCTCAGGGAAACAAAAGTTAAAACAGGGATCACTTGGCCAAAGAGAAGACTTATCACAGCTATTTCATAAGACGCAAAAAGCCGATTATTTCCCAGCATCTCATTACCCAAAAGCTAACTGCCAACATGACCACAGGGAACGGAGTAGAGGAACCATACAGGAGAGCTTGAAGTCTGCATTCATTGTCCTGGGTGGCCTCTAATCCCATGTAGTTCCTATCCTGAATTTTTTGAACCTTATTATTTGCCTATGAACACAGAAGAATGGGATTTACTAGACATTTCAATGCCTCTTGCCAAACTAAAAAATTCCTGAATGTATAAATCAGTTCGAAGGAGGCATAGTTTCTTCTTCTATTCTAACATTAGTAATTTTTTCAAATAGGTAAGTTCTTAAAAAAATAGCAAATAGGTGCACCCTGTAAAAAAATCAAACTCAAAATATTACGTTTAAAGTATTAGGATGGTGTTGGCCAGGTGCAGTGGCTCACGTCCGTAATCCTAGCATTTTAGGAGGCTGAGGCATGTGGATCACTTGAGATCAGGAGTTCGAGACCAGCCTGGGCAACATGGTAAAACTCCATCTCTACCTTCACCAAAACCACAAAAATTGGCCAGGTGTAGTGGCACATGCCTGTGGTCCCAGCTACCTGGAGGCTGAGGTGGGAAGATTGCTTGACCCTGGGAGGTGGAGGTTTCAGTGAGCTGAGATTGTGCCATTACACTATACCCTGGGCAACAGAGGGAGACTCCATCTCAAAATAAATAAACACATAAAGTATTAGGTTGGTGCAAATGTAATTGAGGCTGCTGCAATTACATTGACACCAACCTAATATGATCCCCTCAATGCCCTTTCCAGGTCCAATATGCAAAGGACATCACTATTACCGGTTTCTTGCTCATCTTTTCAGAGATATTCTACCTATACACAGCATATAAATACTCATTTGTCTTTCCCTCTATTTGAGTATAAATACCCATTTGTCTCTATCCCTCTCTCTCCATAAACGGCAGAATGCTCTATTCTTCCTCTTTATTTGTATTAAGGATATATGTTCAAGATCAATCCATATCAGATCTGCCTCATTCTTTTTTGAGGATCTGCATATTATTATCTTGTATTTTACATACACTCCTGCCTTGAGACTTTGATTCTTGCTGTTTCCTCTTCATGGAATTCAGCTTTCTCCATTCCTATGTCCTACAAATCTTTGCTCCAATCCTACCTGATCAGAAAGGCCATCCTTAACCAGTCTTGTAAAATACCTGTCATTTCCCACCACCTTCTTTCCACTTTTAATTCATTTTTTTTCTGTAGCATTTTTTATCGCTTGTCCTATTTGTTTATTTATTTATTGTTTCTCTCTACAGAATGTAAGTTCCATGAGGGTGACGACTTAGTTTTGCTTATTGCTTTATTTCCAAAGTCTGAATAGTACCTGATGTGCAACGAACACTTAGTGACTGCTGCTGCACCACCAGGCCCAGCTAATTCTGTATTTTTTTTTTTTTTTTTGAGACGGAGTTTCGCTCTTGTTACCCAGGCTGGAGTGCAATGGCGCGATCTCGGCTCACTGCAACCTCTGCCTCCTGGGTTCAGGCAATTCTCCTGCCTCAGCCTCCTGAGTAGCTGGGATTACAGGCACGCGCCACCATGCCCAGATAGTTTTTTGTATTTTTAGTAGAGACGGGGTTTCACCAGTTGACCAGGATGGTCTTGATCTCTTGACCACGTGATCCACCACCGCGGCCTCCCAAAGTGCTGGGATTACAGGCATGAGTAATTCTGTATTTTTAGTAGAGATGCGCTTTCTCCATGTTGGTCAGGCTGGTCTCAAACTCCTGACCTCACGTGATCCATCTACCTTGGCCTCCCAAAGTGCTGGGATTACAGGCATGAGCTGTCTTGCCCGGCCCATTTACCTATCTTAAAATTAATTTTTATTAACAAAATAATACACATAATTAGTTCTAAACATTTTTAAATCATACTACAAATCTTACGACAAAAAGCAACGTCCCATGTTCTCAACGTTCCCAAGTCCTTCTCCAGACACAACATAAATTTTACAACTTCTTGCTATTTCTTCTGACATCTATATACTTAAGTTTATAGATAATATATTTGTATGATTGCATATATTTCTGAATTTAGAAATTAATTTCTTTTATGAGTAAATAAGAATTTAGCCCTTTGTAAGCAGGAGGAATAGCACCACCAACACAACTTCCCTCCACAACCCATCCAATAAATTTACATCTCAAATACAGTCAAATAAATATTCAGTATTTATAAATAACGTAATCATCGATAGAACATGCCTCAGTAGATGTAAGTGCACTATTGAGTCAAGGTGTATATTTTGACTCGCTTTTCTTAGTTCTATAACTTTATGCTTTTCCTGTAGTTGACAGTTGTCTCATTTTGAAATCTGTTTAGTTTCCTATGGATAAATGACTTCACAGTCTCCATAGAACACTAGAAATCCTTTGAACACTTTTTCTCACAGACAAATAAACGCATTATTCTATTGGTTATTGGTTCCACTGCTTCCCTAAGAACCGTTTATTTCTTTCTCTCTAATGCCCCTGTCTTTCTTCTATAATCTGGTTTGGTTGTCATCGAGGGATTTCTCTTCAAAACTATTTCTGATTATTATCTTTGCCTCTTACTCTGCTTGAATCTAAACTTGAATACGTTTAGAATACTTATTATTTCTTTGAGTTTACTCCTTCATTTTGGTGGAATAAATTGTGCAACAGCTTTCTGAGAACTTGAAAATTAAAAAAAAAAAAAAGTCTAGGCTCCCCTTTATACTTGATCGGTAGTTTGAATGACGATAGATTTCCAATCTGGAAATTATTAGTAGTCAGAATTTTAAACTTGCTATTGTAGTGTCTTCTAGTTTCTTATGTTACTGTTGAAAAGCCAATGCCATCATGATTTCCAATGCTTTGTACGTCATCTGCTGTTTCTCTCTTTTAAAGCATTGAAACATTTTCTCTTTATATATTTTTTTTAATGTAATGATGATACATTCTGATTTGACTGGCTTTTTTTCCCCTCACTGTTTTGTTCTCAGCACTGGGTTAGAAAGGACCTCTTTTGACACAAAAAATAGTATTTTTCAAACTTGGAATTTTTTCCTTGTATATTTTCTTTGATAATTTTCTTTCCTCTGTAATCTTTTTTTTTTTTGAGGATTCTGAAAATACCGGACCTCTTGAATTGATGCTCAAATTAAACATATGTATGTATCTCCGTGTTCCTATAGCTTTGTCTTTTGGTTCTACTTTCTCTGAGATGTTTTTAATTTTATCTTCCAACTCTTATGCTTATTTAATTCTTTAAAACAATTGTTATTTTTTTTAATTATAAAAGACCGTTTGCATCCTCTCAAAATTTTTTTATGGTATCCTGTGCCATGGGTGTTTCAAAAAGTATAATATTAGCTGTGATGATAATTAGCTATAATGATATTATCTATGATAATAGCTAATGTTAATTGAGCAAGGGGGTATTTTAAGAATTTGACATAATTAGCTCCTTTAATCCCCAGAACCACATAAATTGAAGGAAGGGAGTGGCTCCCCAAAAGTAAAAAAAGGCATAGAAGAAGAGGAAAGGAACAAGAGATAGCTGAAAATGACAAAAGCCCACCACAGAGTAATTTGAAGTATCCTGTACCTACCAGGATCCAGGCACTATTGTTAGGCAGAAGGACTGGAAATAGGGAGAAGGGAATATGACATTATCACTGTTCTGTTCACATTTTAAAAAATATAGTTGGCAGCTAATGTCATTTGCCACTTGTCAGCCCCTGATGAATTCCTCCTCCAGTGCCTTGAAGCAGCCAGAAGCTGTGCAGGAAAGGCAGGCTGGAGCAGGAGGAGGGAAGCTGGGTGTTGGAGGGGACCTGAGAGTTGCTCCTTCTTCGTGAAAAGCTCTGATGGGAAAATTGTCAGCTGTACTCCCACTCCCTCCGAAAGTCAGTATGATGCTGCATCCATCTTAATCACCATCAGAGAGAGCAAGCATTTTAATATGCGGCATTATTCATGATAACTTTGTTCTCTTTTCCCACTTCCTTCCAAAATAAGATGAATGTGAACTTGGAGTGAACTCATTTGTCTTCTTCTTGCCTCTTTTTCATATTCAAACTCACTACCCTCTTGCCATGACCCCCATCCTCTGGACATCCTCTGGGATACAGGTGAGAAGCAGCTTTCCAGCTGGGATGTAGGAGGGTAAGGATGGAGGTATCTTGGGTCCCTAGAGGGTAAGGCTTACTGGACCTACCACCAGGAATTGAGTGATGAAGCAGATGTGGTTCCTTGAGTGGTGAAACTTAAAGCTCACCCATTCAACTGTTTTCTTATTTAATAAATATCATTGGTTACTTACTGTATATTTTGCTGAGAGCATAAACACTTAATCAGGTATAATTTCTATCCCCAGAGGAACCGAATGCTGGTTCACTCAACAAATATTTTTGAGCTATGGAACAAACCCCAAACCAGGTAATGAGAATGCAGATGTTCCTTGTGATTTATCACCCTGTTATTGAACACGTATTCATGTTCAATACTGATCAGTTATTGGGCACCCATGTTTCATACATTGTGCTAGACACTGGACTTATAGAGATACATTACATAGCCCAAGCCCTTGTGCTGTTTGGCACCTAGAAGAGGAGAAAGGTAGGAAAATAATTAATTTATAGAGCACCTTATATATTATGACAGGTGCATGAATAACAGCCTGTCTCTCGATTTCTCTATATGATTCAGGTGAGTTGACTCCACTCTAGGCACGTGAACAAGGGCTTGTCAAGTAGACCACTGCATCTTCCTGGACACAGTGGCTATTTCAGAGATGGACACAAGACACAGGCAGGATATATAACACAGCTCAGAAACTTTGCTGGAACTATTTGGCAGTAGGCACTCTAGCAATGTCAGGGCTGCTTGGAATGTACAGTCATCCTGCCACCACATGGAGAGAGCTTGCCTGAGAATAAAACCAACACAAAGTAAAACAGAGCCAAAAAAGGGAAACAGACCAAATTTGTATGATGTTATTTGAGTACCTGGAACCAGTCATACCTGAGGTAGCTCTATCAGAACAATCGCCGAACTATTTGAAGTATGTGGATCATTAACTTCTTCTCTTGAGCTAAACTAGTTTGAGTTCTACCCCTAAGTAATGTCAATCCCAGGACATCATCGATCCATCAGGCTTTGCAATCAGCAGGGTGACAGACTTCAGGGTTCTCCAATTCACATAAACATGTTTGTTGTTGTTGTTTAGATGGAGTCTTGCTCTGTCTCCCAGGCTGGAGTGCAGCGGCGCGATCTCAGCCCACTGCAACATCCACTCTACCAGGTTCAAGCGATTCTCCCACTCAGCCTCCCAAGTAGCTGGGATTACAGTGCATGCCACCATGACTGGCTAATTTTTTGGATTTTTAGTAGAGACTGGGTTTCACCATGTTGGACAGGCTGGTCTCGAACTTCTGACCTCAAGTGATCTACCCGCCTCAGTCTCCCAAGGTGCTGAGATTACAAGCGTGAGCCACTGCATCTGGATTTGCATATGTTATTGTTTTTATTTTTCATAGAGAAAGGATATACCCAAGAGGGACTATTACTGAGCTATATCCTGAGTAAAATCTTCTTTTTCACATTCAACAAGATGCAACAGACCTGGAGAATATTTTTGTGCCAAGAGAACCACATATGTGTTTTTACATTTTATTAGCATATTAAAGGTGATCAGGATCAAAACCCATGGGTATCATAGGTTTCAGTTATCCCAGCTTTGCTATCTGCTCAGCATGGCCTAGCTGTCCAGGTAATAGAGGCATATTGGGACGATCCTCTTTGCTCTCCCCCCACTCCAAGCCAATGGGTTATGAGGAACAAATATGATTTTTGAAATGTAAATGAATGACTGGTATCTGGAAATACGATAAAAAAGAATTGGGATTTACCAGCACCTGAGAATCTCATCCCTTTGTACATGGCTGTCTCTCAATACTCACCTTGCTCCATAAAGGGATCAGCCCATAGCTTTCTTTTCTGTGAATGCTGAGCAACAGCACATGAATGCTGCACCTAAGGCTGCTACTGTGGTCCATGATGAAATAAGAGCCCCATTCTCTGACCATCCAAGGCAACTTCCAGCTCTTGAGGCCCATCCAACACTGGCATGCACTGTGCCCTGGCTAGATGGTGAGATGCTGTGACTCTTCCTGCTCTTCTTCCTTCTGAGAGGATGGAAGCAGAATTAAAGTTAATGCTCATTAACTTTCCTTAGGGGAATTTGTCTTTTTTGATATAAACACCATATCATGGTTGGGTATGATGGATTATGCCTGTTATGACAGCATTTTGGGAGGCCAAGGGGAGTGGATTACTTGAGCTCAGGAGTTCTAAACCAGCCTGGGCAACACATCTTTACAAGAAATATAAAATTTAGCTGGGCATGTTGGTGTGCACCTGTAGTCTCAACTACTAGGGAGGCTGAGGTGAGAGGATCGCCTAAGATATCAAGGCTGCAGTGAGCTGAGATCATGCCACTGCACTCCAGCCTGGGCAACGGAGTGAGACCCTGTCTCCAAAAAGATAAAAAATAAAATAAACACCCTATAACTTATAGAATAAGGGATGTTCTTTCAGCTCCACCCCTAGAAACAGAAATTTAGTTTTTAATCAACCTAAAAGAAAAGTAAATTTGTTTGCTCATAGCCACAGTCCCAATTCAATTTTCTGCAACTTTAATTTCTCTTGGGCTCTCTGGAAAAACCACCTCTGGTTATAGAGGTAAGAGCTAAAATGACTTCAGATACATTAGAGAGGTGAGTGGGCTGACATGGGATTTCCCCACCTGGCTGTAAATGTGCTGAGAAACATGTCGTCATATAAGTGTGTTGACATCATCTTCACACCTCCTGATGATTCTGCCAGAGAATCAGTCCTGCTCCAGGAGTGACTGGACCTCCAAATTATTATGCCATCATTCTATCCAAAATATCACCTTATATATATAATTGCTCAAAATATTCACTGCCCCTCCCTCAGGGAGGATTATATGTCTGTGCTCATTAATACCAAATTTTAGCCATTGGACTTGCTTATGCCATTGCACTGTGAACCAAAATGATGTGAAACAATTATGAGCAGAATTCTTCAGAGTCATTGTGTGATAGTTTCAGTTCCTCTCTTTTTTCTAGGCAACGCAATTATCAATGTCCAAGATGGACTTCTTCCATCAGCCTGGGTAACTGTTTTGATTGCTATAACTTTTGAAAATAGAAAATGTGACTTTCCAACTTTTCTTATTTTTAATATTTTTTCTCCATGATTTGAAACCCATTGTATTTCACCCGATTTTATATACGGGGTTTTGAAACCCATATAAATGTTAGGATCAGCCTGTCACGTGCTGCAAAAATGGGAGCTAGGATTTTAATAGCTATTGGGTTCAATCTTCAGATCTATTTGGAGAGTGTTGCCATTTTAGCAATATTAAGTCTTCTTATCCATGAATACAGGATATCTTTCCATTTACTTAGATCTTCTTTAGTTGCTTTCAGAGATGTGTTGTGATGTTTAGTGTACAAGTCTTATACTTCTTAAAGTTCTTAAATTTTTTTATGCTATTGCTAATAGAATTGTTTTCTTAGTTTTCTTTTTGGATTATCCAGGGCAAATTTATAAAAATAGAACAGATTTTTACCTATTGATCTTGTATCCTGTTATTTTACTGAAATAATTTATTAGCTCAAGCAGTTAAAAAAAATTAGGATTTTCTGTATACAAGATTATGTCATCTGGTAACAGATGCCAGGATGCCAGTTTTGATGCTTTCTTTCCAATTTGAATGTCTTTTATTTCTTTTTTGTGCCTCATTCCCAGGCTAGGAACTCTAGAACAATGTTAAATAGAAATGATAACAGGTGACATCTTTGTCTTGATACTGGTCCTAGGAAAAAAGCATTCAGCCTTTCATCATTAAGCATGGTGTTAACTGTGGGTTTTTCATCGGCTATTCTTTACCATGTTGAGGACGCTCCCTTACATCCCTAGTTTATTAGGGTTTTTAGTCATGAAAGAATGCTGGATATCTCAAATGCTTTGTCTGCTACTATTAGAATAATCATGGGAGTTTTGCCTTAATTCTATTATATGTTATACAACATTAATTGATTTTAATAGATTCAACCAACCCCATATTTCTGGGATAAACCCCACTTGGTCTTTATGTATCCTTATTTGTATTTTTTACTGAATATAATTTTCTAATATTTTATTGAAGATTTTTGCATGAATACTCACAAAGGATATTGGTTTGTAGTTTTCTCTTTATTTTGGTCACGTCTATCTGATTTGGGTATCAAGGTAATACTGGGCTAATAGAATGAGTTGATAAGTATTTTCTAGATACCTTTTTTCTCTTCTTTTTTAAATAATCCATTGTGAAGGTTTATTATTACTTCCTTTTGAAATGTTTAGTAAAATTCACCAGTGAAACCATCTGGGTCTGAGACTTGTTTTGTGTGAATTTTATTATTATTATTACTAATAAATCCCTTTTTGAGCCAGCATCAGCAATTTGTGTCTTTCTAGAAACTTGTCCATTTTATCTAGGTTTTCTAATTTGTTGGCAAACAACTGTTCATAATGTTTCCTTATAATTACTTTTATTTCTATAAGATCAGTAATAATGGCCTCACTTTCATTCTTAATTTTAGTTAGTTAAGTCTTTGCTTTTTTTTTTTTTTTTTTTTTTTTACAACTCTGCCTTAGCTCTCACTTCCTGCTTGTATAGAGCATCAAGGTCAGCCAGCTTACGGGTCTTTTCAGTTCTTTTCTGAGCATATGCATATAACCTGGGCATGCACACAGTTTTGCCTATCTGTGTGGCTCTAGATTCTCAGGAACAGGTGAGAGATTTTCAAAATCCTCCACAGGCATCTCATTGTTCACCTTTTCCTTTTAAGTATTTTGGTCAGAGTTTTGTTTGTTCACATTCTTATCACTGCCTCAGGCAGTTGCTATGTTCAACAATTGCTGCTTATTGTTTTGGACAAATGCCTTCAGGAAAGATTGTCCACAGAGAAAACTCTGAGGCAGGTCAAATAAATATAAGCCTTTTGAGTGCATGTTGCCAGGGAACTGTCAGACAGAGGAATAATGACAATATCTGAGAATCATGCTTTTGGAGCACTCCAAACCCATTTTCATGCCCCTTCCAATGAATTCCAGGCTTCTGGTCTTCACTACAATTGCAGGCTGCTGGTTTTAAAGGCTACCACAGAGCTGAAGAGGGAAATTGCAACCAGGCAAGTTAGAACGCCACAGATCTCTCTATTTCTAACAATATTTAGCAGTCTTTCTTTAGTAAATGCTCCTTGGATTTTTACAAGCATTTGTTAATGTCCAGAGATCTGAAAAAGGTAACGTTGACTCTTTTTACAATTTTAGAGTTTTCATTGCTTATTACAAGAGCAGATTTTGGGGATTCTTTATTATACCTTGTCCACTGATGTCTCTCTAATGGATGTTAAATCTGAGTCTAAAAGCTTTACTTTAACCAACATTCTAAAGAATATCACTTTTATTAAACTAAAAGTTCCACAGAGCAGTAATTCAGTTTGTCTTGTTTACCATCATATCCCTCTGACCGTGCAATGACTCAGTACCTATTTAATGAATCAAGGATGGATGGATAGATGGATGGTTGGATGCATGGATGCATGGATGGATGGATGCATGAATGGATGGATGAAGTCTCTCCATAGCCAACCAAGAATTGAGCCCAATGAAAATTTAAAACTAATCAGTTATCTTACTCAGTTGAGGTCTTATTGCTATATCTTCTCTATTCTAATATGCCATAAGTTGTCAGATGCACCATCAATTCAAAAATTAAGGAAGGTAATAACCTAAGTCAACTCTAAGCCACATTTTAATTTGAGAAACATTTTTAAAATGTGAAAACAATGTGTGTCTTTAATTAGAAAATGTGGCACTACTATCAATTTTATATACAAGGAAACTGAGGCTCAGATCTATAGCAATCTTCCCAAGATCACAGATTCAGCACACAACAGAGCTATATATTAACCGAAGTCTGATTCCAAAATTGATGTCCTTAACCATGAATCTAGGGAGAAATATATTGGTGTATATATTGGTGACCAGAGTATATACTGGTGAATAGACACATAAGGTTTGGAGTCACCCAAACTAACGGTTCAAATTCTGAACCCATACATATGAACGATTTCCCTAGACAGTATATGCAATGCTCTCACCCCTCTGTCTGTTCATCTATAAAATGGGGGTAACAGTAGTACCTACCTTCTGTGATTGTGGTACAGAGTAGATGAGATAATGCACATGAGGTACCTGTATATGAAAAATGCTGAATACATATCACATGCTAATAACATGTTAAAGTTGTTAACATGTACAGTAATTAACATACAGGGTATGGAAAAAGAGTGAGAACAGATTTTTCCTTGTCACTCCCCCAATCATTTTGCATTTCCCATTAAAGGGATGTTATGATGCTGTTCTGTTAAAGAAATAATTCCACTTTACAAACCTCACCTGGGAGCCTTGAAATTCAAGTTCTAATTTTGTTCTCTCCCATCAACTCCAGTCATCTTAGAGAAGTGAACCTCCCCTCCCCATATCTCAGTTTAGTCACCTGTGAAATGGGTGGGGTAGGTTGGATCAAATGATAATTTCTATAGGCTCTAACGTCAATAATCATTGGTAATCTGCGCATAAAAAAAGCTCTGTTTGGGAAGATTTGAGGGGATGAGAAGTTGGAGAACAGTTGGCAGAGTCATTGGAAAAGAAACGTTCATATGCTAAATTATTTACCAGCAGATTCCTTGCCCGCTGGTAATGATTTCCAACACAGTGGCCATCTCTGCTCTTCCATCCTAATCCCATTTATAAAATGACATCTGCTTAATTTGAGGCTTGATAGTCTCCGTTCTGTCCCCTTCTTCCTGGCCCTCAGTCAAGGTGGCTGCCACTATTCTGATGGGCTGTCTTCCCTGTCAGTCACAGTAATGAGTTTGCAACAATGGTGCTGGCTGTTGCTGGGAGGAAGCTGATTGGATTGTCATGTTTGCAGTGTGTCAGTGAGTCCAGGGCTGCATCCTGCATCATATCAAATCCACATGGGCTCCAAAAGATTGGAGGAGGCAATAAAGATGGGGCAATAGCATCTGCTTTTCACCTGCCCAGATGAGTGTGTGTGCACACGTGTGTGTCTGTGTGTGTGTGTGTGTACTCATTCAAGGGTTGATGTATGTAGGCACCTTTGTTTAGGCATGTCTGTGTCACTGCATTCACTTATATGTGTTTGCATCCTTATGTGTATTTGTGTAACTGCAAACCTGTATTTTTTGATGTGATGTGAATATTTGTTACTGGTGACATCTCTGGGTCAATATGGGTTGATATGTAATGATTAAGAGCACAGGATTTAGAAGTGGACTGTCTTCTTTTACCCCTGAACTCTGTCACTGACTACCTATGTGGCCAGAGGAAAGGTACTTAATCTATGTCTCAATTCTTTCATCTGTGAGATGGGGAGAGTTATAATGCCTGTACCACAGCGATGTGAAGATCAAGTGATATTACGTATGAAAAGAGTTGGCACAGTGTCTGATACAAAGTAAAAACCCAAGAAGTGCTGTCTAAAATTGCAACTCCCTGTCACTTCTTGCTTCCTTTATTTTTCTCCTTTGCACTTATCACCAGCTCCCATATTTTAATCATTTATCATGTTTGCCCCTCTCCCCACTCCAGCCAACATATATACTCCATGAGTATACATTTTATCAGTTTTGTTCACTGTTGTAACCAACAGGGCTCTGCATACAGTACATGCTTAACAAATAATTGTCAAATTAGTCTCTGATCCTTTATATGTGGGTTTGCGAGTACTTATGTGTATGTCTGTAAATGTATGTGAATGACTGTATCCAATGTGAGACAGGGTTTGTGTATGTCTGTATGTGTGTGTGTGTGCGCACACATGTGTGTGTGGTGTATGTGTGTGTGTGTTAGAAGAAGGGGTTCAGTCAATATTTCCACGAAAGGAAATGGCAAGAGAGTGAGTCCCAGGCAGCTTGCAATTTTCAGGCACCAGCAAGAGACATCCATTAAAGTCCCAGTCTGTGGGTTGTACTGACATCAGTAAACCCATGAAATATGGACAGCTTGCTGAGCAGGTCAAGGAAAGCCCGCTCTCCTCAGGGCGGTCCCTGTCCTTCCCTGCTCATCTTTTTTTTGCCTTATCTGTCGATTCATCAAAGCAGGCCTGCTCTCTGAAGAAAATGAGTTTGACCCCTACGGTCACATGTCTCACTCAAGAAGTCCTTATGCCCTTCAAATATAGGGAAGGAGCTACGCCTCAGTGGATGAAGCTTGCTAGGTGATAGCAGGGAAATTGGGTACATCTCCACCTCCCTTGAGGACAACTTGATGATACAGTCGTGACATTTCTCTTATAACAATGAAGATGATGATGATGATAAGGATGATGACTGTGGTAGACACATAGGTAGAGGTGTGCCACTCAGATCATTCTTCAAAGCAGGACTTGCTGCACAGCTATTGGGAATATGATTGATAGACAGCCTATAACTCTTCATTCAGGTGCAGAGGGCAGAGTTCAGATGTCATGCCCTTCCTGGGGTATTCAGTGATTGAATAAGATGGGAAGATATAAACCAGGCCATGTTGGCCTAATGCTGCCCAACGTGATGGGAGTTACTTGCCTCAGAGCTTATGGCCAAGCTGGCCAAGTTTTGTTGAACCTGCATCACGATTCATATCTTGGTTCCTCCTGTTTTTTCCCCAAGTGATCATTACCAAACACTTTGTCTTCATCTCCTTCCTTGTCCAGGAGCCAATGCCCAAACCCGTGTTAGCATCTGCTTCCAGGGAACCCAACCTTTGACCATATAAACCTACTATAAGCTCTTATTCTGTGTGGGCCTCTGCACTAAGCACTTCATGTACATTACCTCATTTAATTCACACAGCAGCCTTGTGGGGTAGCATGATCATCACTCCCATCTTATGGATGTGGGAGCCGAGGCTCAGAGACAATAATGATCAGCCCAAAGTCACACAGTTAACAAGTAGAGATTTCCTCATTGAAGATAGGTAGGAGACAAGATTTGGGAGAGAATACTAGCTTGCTTTTTGTTATTTGTAGATAGGCATACTACCTCCCAGGCTATACACAAGTGTTTGCAACATGGAGCTATGTTTTATGGAGAACCAGCTAATACTGTATCACTCTTTCAATCTTGGCAACAGTTTGTATCAATGAGGACATGAACTTCCTCATGCTGCAGGGCAAGGCATTTTGCCTGGAGTCAGGCAAGCAACTAACAAACCAGCATTTTGCACATAAGGACACCATGAAGTGTAGAAAGGTGGTGTAGCCTAGTGATTGGGATATATATTCTCAGTGGGGGTGCTATGGCCTCCAAGGGGGCAGGAAGTAGTTCTGGGGATGAAAAAGCTTCCTATTTTATGCTTAAGCACAGATATGTATCCAAAACATTAAATACGTATGAGATATATACACTACATAAACAGTATATCTGTGTCATTAAAATTTCATATGAGAGAGTAAATTAATAAAACATGTTTTAAAGGGCTTCTTAGAGGGATTATTTTTAAAAAAAATGGTTAAGAAACACTGCTCTGGGGAAGACAATAAGACTGTGTGCAGGTGAATCTCTGTTTGCTTCCTTTATTACCTAGGCAATCTTGCAGCTATTCACTGTGAAGCCAGAATGAAGTAATTCCTATAGAGTTTTGCACATCAAAAGAGCTTCTTAAATATTAGTCATGGTTATCCTCTTAGGAAGAACTTAGTGAATACTGAGAACTGAAATGAAGAGCTAACCAGAGCCTGTTTCCAGGGACCAAGTTCTGTGGTCTCAAATCTCGGCAATGTGGCCCACATACCTGCCACAGAAATGGTGGTGCTTGGACATTGTGTCAGAGTAGGAGTTATAGAGGGACATTCCATGATCCCTTTTGCCTTAGGACAAGTTGCAATAAGACCTAAGGCTTTGTTCCTGTACCATATTTACTAGGAGGAAGCTACGTCATCTGGACCTACCTTAGATAGAGTGAATATAAGCCCCATAAGGACAGAGACTTTGTCCATCTCCATCAGCCTTATTTTCCCATGATCTAGCCCAGCACCCAGCACTTTGTTGATATTCGTTAAATGAATGGAAATGATTGGACTTTAATAATTCTAAGGTTTAATAATTCCTCTCTAGTGTAGTGTGCCTACCCAACCTGGAGACTTTCAAAGTCTGAATGGAGGATGCAGAACGCCTGGAGCCCACAAAAGGAAGGTAATTCCACGATACTCCTAACCCCCACCATAGCACAAACTCTTTACCAGTCGCTAAATATCAATTCACAGGCAGCTATTTACATAGGAGCTCAAATAAGATCAGTGTTTAAGTTCCAAGTGCCTGGAAGAGCTTTGGAGGAACTGAAATGCCCAACAGGCAAGCTTTACAAGGAAGAAGTCCTGCAGGCAAGAGAAATGGGTGCCACGTGTGTTTGCTAGGCAGCTGCTGTGAAGGGTGGGTTTGAGAAGCAAAGTTGAAATTCTGGTCTTGATTATCTGAAAGGATATTTGGGTAGAGTGGAAAAGTGGGGGCACCTGCCTGGGAATTGAGTCAGTTTTCCTGAATGCCATCCTGCTTTCCAGGCATGTGTCTAGATAGTATTTGATTCTATATATCTCCCCACTGAGCTCACGGTTGGTTCTTAGTATACAGATGTTGAATGAACTGATGCCAAAATAAGTATTCAGATGTCAGGTGAGGGGAAGGTTCTTTATCATGAAGGGACATCACTGATCTTACTCTTTTTTCTTTATCCTGAACTTTGTTAGAAATGTTTCAACCATGTGTGTTCACTTACCATTGAATCAAGGTAGAGCCAAGAGGTACTACAGCAGCGATTCTTAACCTTTGCTCCTTTGGTGGAACCACTCAATGGCTCCACCCCGCACCAAATGAACCACAGCCTCCCCGGGCGACTCTGACGTGCAGCCAGGATCAAGAATCATGAAGCATAGAGATGATCTCCTTTGGAGGATCTCAGACTTCAGGCACATCAGTTTCAATGGATACCAAGGATTCACCCCTAGACCTATTGCATCAGAATCTATGGGGGTGAGCAGGGACAAATGGATGTCAGCAAGTCCCCCAGAGACATAGTAAATGTCTGCAGACTGAATAGTTGTAAACAGGCAGTGTATCATGGTGGTTAGTTAGCTGGATTTCCTTGGTTAAAATGCCAACTCCGCTACATAGCAGCTTTGTGGTTTTGGATAAGTTACCTAACACTGCCTCCATTTTCTCCTCTATACTGGAAATTAATTAAATCTACCATGTGGGATTGCAAAGGTTAAATGGTGTTAATTCACTTAGTGGAGTTGACAGAATTGGCAAATAAAAATACAGAAACATGCTTACGATAAAAAATTATTTGTTGTTTGCTGGAATTCAAATTTACCTGCGTGTTCTCTGTTTTTGTTTGCTAAAACTGGCAACAACCCTATTACTTAAAGCACTAAGAAAAGTGCTCAGCAAGTGCTCATAAGTGTTTGCTATTATTATGATTATTTCTATTGCTTGATTTTTATTGAGCCCACTCCATTCCCAGCCTCTCTTTCAGACCAGAGTCCTTCAGAACCTTACTAATTTGGCATACCCATTCAATTAGAGGGTAGTTTAGAGCTTTTCAGAAATAACCAAACACTCCCTCAAAAATAAAATAAATTTCTGTTAAAAACAAGATCATCGTGGGAATACTTAGTTAACTGAACAAGATGTTTTTATGACCCTTCACATGTTTGGAAAGCTCTCATGTCCATACAATTAGGATAATTATAAGTTGGCGCTCAAAAGAAGGTCCAAATCAGCAATGCCTTCGTACGTAAGTCGGTGCAGGTTAATAGCATCAGCTGAGGAAAGTAAACCCTTCTTAATAGAACTTTCTTCAATTTCAAGATAAAGTCAGAAAATTAGTGTTTAAATCCTGGACCTACTACTAATTAGCTGTGTGTCTTTGGGCCAAGGCATTTCTTCTTTCAGTACCTTTGTTTCCTAATTTTAAAGACCTGTTTCCCATATCATATGATTTCCTTAAGGGCCATTGACTCTATGCCCCATTTCCCACTGAGGTTTGTGTCTGAGCAGAAAAAGTAACCAGCAGAGCATATAAAGCAACGTGTGTTTGCAAACACAAGTTATATTGGTTGTTACCAAGCCAGGAGGCGTAAAGACAGACAAAACCCGTGGTTATGGCACCTTGAGAAACACATACTCCACCCATCTCAGCTCAGGTTGCACTTTGGAATCAGCTAATGAACTCCATGTATTTTATTTTTTATTTTGGTATTTGGTTGCATGTACGAATTCTACCAAACAGTGAGTGAATTTAAAAAATGTGGTATATTTATACTATGGAATACTACTTAGCCATAAAAAGGGAATTTTACATTAGATGCCTAGGCCAGGTGTCCAGCCTCAGAGATACTACTGATTCAATTGGTCTGTGGAGGGGTCAGACAACTTAAGCAGCCTGGGTGTTGCTTAACTGCACCTGGGGTTAAGAACCACTGACCTGGCTAGCCCCTGTGAGCTTAGTTTTTCTCATTCTTTCACATTCTTCTCAAACTCACCTTAAGTCCCCAACATGAGGCTCACAGGATAACCTGTCATGTTGCTCATGATTACTCTTCATTTGCCTCTGGTTCTGCTCATAATGATGCAGTTAGCACAAAGACAGGGAGTCCCATCAGTGGACACCGAGAAGAAGCAGTGGCAGTTTAGTCTTGGCTGCATCCTCTGCTTCTCGCTTGAACAAGGTGTTTTTGCCTTGCCTTACTTCCGGGGTCCCAAGAAAGTAAACTTTCTGCAGCCTTCCCAAACTTATAAACCTAACTTTCCAGGATCTGTTCTGCTCCATCCACCCATTTAGCACATTTCATTGATTTGATTATTATGAAATATTACGAACAGAAAGAAGAATGGAGATTCATTTAATAAACTAGCAAGCAGCCACACTCCCATCTCCCAGACTGAACACGTTAATGTTTTGTTCAGAACTTCCTTTGTAGTATTCCTAATCTTATAGCCCTAATGTTCTCCCAGGTGTTGACAACTACTCTGAAATTAGCAAGCGCCCATCTTATCCACAATGTTATATCCTTTCTATATCTGGAAATAAATGACACAGAATACTATTTTGTATGCTTTCAGAGTATGCATGAATGGAATCATGCTGAACGCATTATTCTGCACCTTGCTTTTTTAATTTGACATTTTAAGATTTATCTAAAGCAAGTGTATTCATTTTAACAGTTGTCTAATGTTCCATGACATAAATATCTAACACTTTATCCATTCTAGTACATTTTCTTTCTACCAACGCCACATTTAGAGTATTTCCAAAAACACAGATTCACATATAAATTATCTTAGTAAGGAGTCTCATCCTTACCAGGAAAGAATGTTTAATGATATACCCAAATGTATGCATATTCATTTATACACCGTATACTTACTCCCTGTCAATCATATGCCAAATATTCGTAAAGCTTAATTTCCTTCTTCATTTTGAAGTCAAAGTAAACATTATTAATAGTTCTAACATTTTCTTTCCACCATATCCCAATGGTTTTGTTTTTGTTGTTCTTTTTTTCTTTTTGGCAGATAATCTTGCCTTGGAGGCCACTGCACCAATCAAATGCATTTTATGTATCTATTAATTAGCCTAATTTTTTCTACCCTCAAGATAAGAAAATTCACCTCTGATCAATACAGCATGCTCCATCATTTTTCCATCAGCTGCATATGTCTTTTAAAGGTCTCTTAATCTAAAAACAAGCTCTCACTGCATTCTCCACTATCCTCTCTCCTCATTCCTACAAAACCCCCTACCACAATCAAGCCTCTAAAACGTACATAATCTCATTAGGTTCTTAGTTCCCATTGGCCTTTCTTCTGATTGTTACAAGTCCTGCCCCTTCTTAATTAACATGTTTTTGAACACAGTAGTGGTAGTGTGTATATTTGATTTCAGAACATGTAAGGTTAGTCCGTTGCACCCCTTTGGATAAGTAAGACACTACCTGTGCTACCAAAATTCCTTGAAATCCCCGGTTTCTCACCTCACTGCCTTAGAAGCACCTCTAGCTCTCCAAAGGTTGAAAAATTCTGGTTACAAAATCATCCCCACAATTTTACCTCCTCAGCCCTCTCCTCTAATATGGCTAGTAGAAATGGCTTTGCAGGTGATCTTGCTCAGTTTTAATGGCTGGTTGATTGACTGGCTGAATTAACACTTGAGGCACAGTGGGAAATTGCCCATCTGTGAGGATTTTTTAGAGGAGGCTTCTCAGAGTTATAGCTGATTGCAGCTACTAATGGTATGAATTTGGATGGGAGCTAGGAGGCTAATGACCTGGAACATTGTGGAATGCACAGAAGTAAATAAGGATTTCTTAGCACACCCATGTTCTCAGCCCAAATTCAGGTGCGTGTGTGTGTGTGTGTGTGTGCACGCACATGCACACTTCAGAAAACATCTTCATTTTCCCACCCATTCTGCTTGCTACTCACCTTGTTTTAGAATTGGGAGTTAAGTTTTCATTACAAATGATGCAGAATTCAATAGAAGCTGCGTAATATGTCAACAGACTCTGGATTCAAAATCTTAGTTTCCCACTTAAGCACATTATGAATTTGAGCAAATGGCCTCACTTCTCTGGATCCTGGATTCCTGTTATGATATAAAATAGAGACAATGATAGTATTTCCCTCTTTTCACTGTGAGGATTAACTGAGATAATGTCTATAACGTGACTGACACAGGGTAAGAACTTAATAAACAGTACCCATAGGCGGCATCTTCCCCTCCTCTGTTTACAGTATGTAGTTTGCCTGAATTTAGACTCCAACATAATGGGGATCACGGAAGAAACTCTGCATGATGTCTGGTATTCAATAAACCCTCAACATACGGTAGTTGCAAAACGTATAATCCTTGAATGGTTGTTGGCAATCATTCTTGGACATTTTATTTAGATGTTCACCCTAGCACTGTAGTTGGTTTAATTACTGAGTTTAAGCTTTGCTGATTGAAACTCCTTGTATTCATTTGACAAATGATTTTTAAGGTTAAGATCTTTGAGGAAGGGCAGAAATTATATACACATAATAACTCAGATTTAACTCTGATTTTTACAACCTAGATTCTTTTCTTCCCTCCTTCCTGCCTTTCTTTCTCTTTTTCCTTTCTTCCATCCTTCCTTCCTTCCTTTTCTTTCTTTCTTTTGTGACAGAGTCTGATTCTGTTGCCCAGGCTGGAATGCAGTGGCAAGATCTCGGCTAACTGCAACCTCTGCCTTCTGTGTTCAAGCAATTCTCCTATCTCAGCCTCCTGAGTAGCTGGGGTTACAGATGTGTGCCACCATGCCCAGCTAATTTTTTTATTTTTAGTAGAGATAGGGTTTCACCATACTGGCCAGGCTGGTCTCAAATTCCTGACCATAGGTGATCTGCCCACCTCAGCCTCCCAAAGTGCTGTGATTACAGGCATGAGCCACCATATCTGGCCTCCTTATTTATTTATTTATTTTGGTAGAGACAGGGTCTCAGTGTGTTGCCCAGGCTGGTCTCAAACTCCTGGGCTCAAGCGATCCTCTTGCTTCAGCCTCCCAAAGTACTGGGATTATAGGCATGAGTCACTGCGCCCTGAGTAAAACCCGGGTTCTTGTTATTCACAGTGTGGTCTAAGGATGGGCAGCATTGATATTACCTGGGAGCTTGTAACAAATGCAGAATCTTGGCATCTCCAGATCTACTGAATCCACATCTGTGTTTCGACAAGATCCTTAAGTGATCTGTATGCACAATAAGGTTTGAAATATATTTACTAAATATTGACACTGTAAATGAAAACACATTTGTTTGCTTGCTTTCTAAATACCTGTCTCCTCTATTTTCACAGGCTGATTCTGTCTATACCACAGGCACTACAAGAAAATGAGCAGACCAAAGACTAAATGTTCCACGAAAGCATTAACTGTTGAGTAATCTGCAAGATCTTTTTAAATATATAAGCCACTTTAATATGATGCTATTTTGTCCACAGGTCAGTAACTGATGGCAGTTTTGTATATTTTACACATGGCCCTAGAATGGTGCATAAGTTTCTGGGTCCACAGTGATATAAAATCACCAGTATTACTCCATGTGATGATAATGACTAAGGAAGGGCTCTGTGTATTTCAATTTAGGGCAAACTAGAAGGCTTCAGCAGAGATTTTATTTTCTATGAGATGAAGTTTTCCTTATGGGAAACTTCCTGAGCCATAGAATCATTCCATTCTTGTCCTCAATTTTTTTCAAAGGTTCCAATCCATAGGTTGTTCATGAGGTCCCACAGACCTGGGAGTCATTTCTGATTTTCACCTCCACTTCCAACAATCACAACATGGTGCTCTGAATATGTCTGCAAACCATAAGATGCAAAGATTAGAAGTGTATTCTCTGGAGTGAGGCGTGGTGGCTCACGCCTGTTATCCCAGCACTTTGGGAGGCTGAGGCAGGTGGATCACGAGGTCAGGAGATCGAGACCAGCCTGGCCAACATGGCAAAACCCTGTCTCTACTAGAAAAATACAAAAGTTAGCTGGGTGTGGTGGTGCATGCCTGTAGTCTCAGCTACTCAGGAGGCTGAGGCAGGAGAATCATTTGAACCGGGAAGCGGAGATTGCAGTGAGCCAAGATCGCGCCATTATACTCTAGCCTGGTGACAGAGCAAGACTTCGTCTCAAAAACAACAAACAAACAAACAAAAAAACCAGTTTTTTAAAAAATATTTATTTTATTCTCTTAACAGCAAAGCTAATTTCTTGCACAGACATGGCAGAAAAAGCTGGAACATTTGGAAAAGCCATAGACACCGTGAACAGGCTTCGAAAGCCCACATCAGGGTCAGGTGTGAGGGGAATGCAGGCATCCCAGAGGAAGCCCAGCAGAGCTCTCTGTATTTACCTTCTCTTAGGCCCTGGGATTTCTTCTTATTCCTGGGGAAAATTAGAAATTTGGACGCTTCCATACACAAACTTTTAAACACAGCTCATGGTACCGAAAATGGATCCCAAGACTGCTCTGGCACAGCCTATCCAGAGGACACCCTGGCATTGGGATCTGGCACCCACATCCCTGCCCCAGAGGCGAGCGCCTTTCCCAGTGCCGACTCCATCTCTTCTGAGCTACACCTCCCGACACCCCCTGCTGGGTCTTTTCCAGGCAGCAGCATCTGCAGTCTGTGAGGGCTGGGCCCTCAGAGGCAGAGGTCTCCGTTCCCAGCCAAGGAGGAGGCCCACTGCCAGGGTGCCAGGCTGTACAGGTGGCATTTCCAGTACAAAGCAGAAATCTGGCCATGTGGGCAAGGGGGCATTACTGGAAAAACCATTCCTTGATTGCTCCCACTGGAATGTGACCTTTTTTAAAGCTTGTCGCTTTTACTTCATTCACGTCTGATGCCAAAGCTTTCTCCCTGGAAGAAGCAGCTTCGGCCTCCCCATGGGCAAGGGAATGTGCACCCTCGACCGTAAGGAGCCAGTCGGCTCCCCTGAGGCAGCTAGCACATCATCTGGAGCTGCGAGGGGCACCCCGTACATGGGACGGGAGCTCGGGTGGGTTTGCCCCGCTCACTACCAGGCGTCAGGACTGGTTAATGAGACACGGAAACACTCCTCATGGCCATCCTCATGTCTCTCTCCCACGCCTTTCCCACCCGTCCGCCTTCCTGCCGGTGACCAGGAGCCATTCTCATGGCAAAAGCAGCATCCACAGGCAGGAACCGTCCCAGGGGCTTTGCCCCAGCTGTCTCCCAGGTTGACCTGCTTGATCCTCCTCCTCACCTGGGTGCTGTTGTCACCCCAAATTCATCGATGAAGAAACTGGTGCAGAGAGTGGGGACCCGCCAAGGTGGGATGGTGAGAATCTAAGACTCCACAGTCCAGCTCCAGAGCCAGCGGTCACTCTCGCCAGCACGTGCTGAGGCTAAGACTTGAAGTGAAACCACGAATGCTTTTCACAAGCGTCAGCTGTGAGTGGGGGCTTGGCTACCGATGATGAGCAAATGCCCCAAATCTCAGGGCATTAAGGTCACGAAGGTTTCATGTCACTGTGGTCGTCCTGGGCTGTGCCCCCCAGGTCCTCCCTGGGGCCCATATAGCAGAGCCAGCCCTGCCATGGCCGCGGCCTGGGGCGATGAGGCCGGAGCAGCGAGGTGGGCTTGAGACATCCCTGGAAGGTGGAAGGTCACTGCAAAGTTGAATCCCAATCCTACCATGGCTGTCACTCACCACATCAAACAACAGATGGTCAGCAAAAGTGCCGGCGGTAGGTGGGGTTCGGCTAAGACATGCCTCGCTCTCCCCACATCTTACCTAATTGATGTCCCCTTTGGTGAGGCAGTGAACATGCACTGGTGCTGAAGAAGAGTCACAGTTCAGGCTCATCACGGACTCACCTGTAAATTACTCATCCTGATGGGTAAATAGAAGTCCATGCAGTTTGCAATGCTGAGCGGAAGACAGATGCCCACAGGCGGCGCCGACAGGAGATTTCTGACACTCATGCAGTTTCTGTTCCAAAACCATAGCAATTGATTAGCAAGGGTGGGCCTCCCAGCAGGCTCCTCATGGTCACCACAGCCACCCTGAGCCAGCGCCCCTCAGAGCAGACCCAGGGAGCCCCAGCCACGCCACACAGCACCCTCAGCGGCCAGGCCACATCAGCTCTGCTACCTCTGTGGGCTCTACCATGGTGCCGCCTCCCCCAGCACAGCAGGCACCATCCCTGCTCTAAGGAACGTGGCAGAAGCTGCCACAGTGTGGGAGATGGTCTGGCCATGACCTATGGCCCCACAGCTTCCAGAGGAAGGGATGCAGAACACCCTGCGAGGCCATGGCTGTCATACACAGTTGACTTCCACTGACAAAACCCACCCAGAACATTAATTCTCAGCTCCTTCTATTTCAGAGAAAAGTAAATCTTCACAAATGCATGTGGATCCACGCTGGAACAGAGGCCATGAGCCCAGACCCATCAGCCACAGATGGCCTTACCGTGAGAGTCTCCACCCAGGTGTGCCTTGTGCTTGCCAGGTCGGTGGGTGGGGCTGTTGCTGGGACGGCTCAGAGTCATCACAACACGAGACTGCGCTCGGAGTCCTCAGGGGCGATGAGGGGCTCTTGCTACCACCTGCAGGTCGCCTGAGCTTCCCCCTCTCCAGGTTCAGGCCCCAAGCTCCCAGGCTGCAGGTGCTAGTCTGGGCCACACAGTTGGTTATGCCGAGGCCCCCAAGTTCACTGTCTTGGTCCCCATCGGCATGGCCTTGTGAAAGTCACCCCCAGGCACTCACTCTTCTCGTCAGCTGGGGACAGCCAGGGACTTCCAGTGATACATGGGTGTAGTGGGAGCTGGCCTGTCCAGCCTCAAGGACACCACAGCTGCATTGGCTGAGGCTGTGGGGGTCGGAGGACCCACGAGGATGTGACCACAGAGCGAGACTTGCAGAACCAGACCCTCCTCTGGGAGGACACAGGGGCGGCATGGAACCCCGGGATCGGGGCTGAGGGGTGGCAGTCCTCAGGACCCTGGATGTCAAGGCGCCTGGTGAGCAGTGTCCACGCTTCGGCCCAGGGACCCAGGATTGTGTTCTCAGCAGCGATCTTGGTTGGCTCCCGGGCTGAGGAGTCCAGTGAGCTGCTTCTGCCAGCACACCCTTGCACCCACCACCTCCTCCTCTGCACCCTGCCAGCACCCCTGCACCTGCCACCTCCTCCTCTGCACCTTGCCAGCACCCCCATACCCACCACCTCCTCCTCTGCACCCCACGAGCACCCCCACACCCGCCCCCTCCTCTGCACCCCACCAGGATCCCCACACCTGCCACCTACTCCTCTGCACCCCACCAGCACCCTGCACCTAACACCTCCTCCTCTCCACCCTGCCAGCAACCCCCGCACCCACCACCTCCTCCTCCACATCCAGCCAGTCTGAGCCTTAGGGACCCAACTGACGCCACAGCCCATGCTGAGGCTGGAACCTGGGACAGTCACGGTGCCATCCATCCTCTATACTTGAGGTTCACAGGCAGGACACCTACATAACAACCTGAGTGAACGACGCTGCCCTCAGGACACAGTCTGGCAGGGTAGCCTGGGATGAGGCCACTGTAGCTGCCCCTTTTTCAGGAACGTTCAGCAGCCTCCATTGCTTGCGGGGGTGGGATTTAGGTTCCAGGGAAAAGTGGTCTTTGATTGGGTGGCTCCCAGGTTCCCTATCTCTGTTTCCCTGTTAACTGACATGAGTCCCTTCCCATCTCCTACTCTGAGCAGGGCTGGGCAACCACAGGGTGGAGGCCGACCCTGCTCCTGTGTCCTCACCCAGGATCCTGCAGGAGGTCAGAAGGGACCTGGGCTAAGAAAAAAATGAGAGTCACAGTTCTGCTGAATAAAACCATGCAATTATAGAAAACGAAAGCCTGTAGTTCTTATTACTAAATTATGCCGCACCTTTCCATTTTCCTATGTAGCCATAAATAAACGAGAGATTACAAATGCAGCACCTCTCCATTTTCCTATATAGTAATAAATAAAATAGAGACGGCAGTTTTTAACCGTAGCACAGGCAATTACTTCTTCGGCACGTTTTTCTTTAATGAGCACGTAAACAGGGAGTGCACTGTGGACCACTCCGACTGTAATAAAATACACAAACATCACTCCAGCTTCGGACACCCCAGACCAGTGCCTTCATGGTTCCTTCTGCTTTTATTGAACAGACGTTTATTAAGTGGAGGCAGAGTCCGGGGCCCAGACCTGCCTATCCAGGAGCAGGATGACTCAAAGGAAGGGAAAGCTCTGAGAGGGGCGGTCAGACCACTGGCTCCCCACCCACCCTGTGACCAATGGGCTCAGCTCTAGCCCCTTGTGTCATCCTCTGAGTATGGTGTGCAGTGTGAGGGCACTGATCTCATGGGGTCGTATGAGGGCCCAGAGCAGATCACCCTGCGGTGGGGGTCAGGGAGGGCTTCCCGTAGGAGGTGGTGCCAAGGGGTCTGGATGAAGGGAGGCAGGCATGACCTGAGAGCCAGCGGTAGAACCACTTTAGAGTCTCTGTAGTCATGTCTAAAGAATGAACTGAACACAACACAGCAGTGTGTCCCACGGGAACACCTCAGGGACTCTCAGGCCTTGTGCCCACCCAGCTCAGTGCCCTGCTCTGGCCAGGCATCAGTGCCCTGCTCTGGCCAGGCATCAGGGAGTGGAGACACGGGCCTTGGGCCACCTCTGGCCCCTCCCTGGGTTTCTGCAGTTATAAATTAGGGGATCGTCTAAGGACATCCCCGCCCTCATCCACCGCCCCCCCCCCTCAGGGGTCCTGGCCCTGGGCTGAGAGTGGCCGGCGACTTGGGGCCCCTCAGCCTCACTGCCCGCCTTCCTGCACTGCTTCCAAGTCAGGAGCTGGTCCCGGCCCAAAGCCCTGCAGTGTGTGGACACTGACTGGCGTCTGTGTCTCCCGACAAGAGTCACACGTGGTGCCTGGACTGTGGCTGTAGGTGGGGGCCCCAGGCCTGGCCAGAGGAGACAGAGGATGTGTGCTCTGGTCCCAAACCCCAGTCCCCGCAGACAGTGCTGGTGGCTCTGGAAGCTGCTGAGTGGCAGGCGGAGGCGGAGCCAAAACACGGACGCTGCACAAGGCGTGAAATGAATTCCAGCAAACTGCCTTTCGTGGACAGATGTAGCTCCAGGCGCAGACCTGGCTTGTTTTAAAGGGATGCTCCAGAAAGCCAGAGGAACACAGCTGACTCCAAAGATATGAATAAATCAATTGCTTTCTGCCCACCCTAGATGTCCCTCACCATAACAACGTCCCCATGAGTCACACTGCCTCATCCACACCCCTGGGCATCGCGCTGTGAGGTGGGGTCTTGGCCCTGCCTGGCCTGGGGACTTGCTTGGGCCAGGCAATGTGGCAGAGATGCCCTGTGAATTTCTGAGCCGGCGTCCATAGCTGGACAGCCTCCTGTGCCCTCCTGGGACACTGATGCCATGGCCACAAAGAAGCCCCACCTCACACCTAGCAAGAGGGCCATCTCGGCTGCAGCCCCCACAGCTGTGGCCCGACAGTGGAGTGGACTCCAGAGGGGGTTAGTCAGAGGGTGCTTGGGTCCCTCTGGGCTGCTATAAGAAAGTAGCTTAGAGTGGGTGGCTTCTAAACAGCAGAAGCTTGGGCCAAGTGAAATGGCTCTCACCTGTAATCCCAACACTTTAGGAGGCTGAAGTGGGAGGATCCCTTGAGGCCAGGAGTTTGAAACGAGCCTGGGCAACATAGCGAGAATATATCTCTGCAAAAAAAAAATTTAAAAACTCAAAAGGAGGCTGAAAGTACTGTAATCCTGGTACTTTCAGAGGCCAGTGGGAGGATCACTTGAGTTCAGGAGTTTGAGACCAGCCTGGGCAACACAGGGAGACCCCGTATCTACTAAATATTTTAAAACTTAGCCAGGCAGGGAGGTGTGAGCCTGTGGTCCCAGCTACTGGGGAGGCTCAGGTAGGAGGATTGCTTTCGTATGGAAGGCCAAGGCGGCAGTGAGCCATGTTCACACCACTCCTCCAGCCTGGGCGACAGAGGAAGACCTTGTCTCAAAAATAAATTTTTAGAGAAGGAAAAATAAATAATAACAAAAATGTATTTCTCGTAGTACTAGAGGTTGGGAAATCCAAAATCAGGGTGCTGGGAGACAAGGTTCTGGTGAGGGCACATTCCTCACAGACCCTCAGAGATGCTGCGTTTCTCACAAATGCCCCATTCCTCACAGATACCCCATTCCCCACAGACCCTCACAGA
>NW_022436991.1:1407923-1408754 GCF_009761245.1 Sapajus apella
TTCCCCACAGACCCTCACAGACACCCCATTCCTCACAGACCCTCACACATTCACACATGCCCCATTCCTCACAGGCACCCTGTTCCTCAGACCCTCACAGACACCGCATTCCTCACAGACACCCCGTTCCTCACAAATGCCCCATTCCTCACAGATGCCCTGTTCCTCATAGACCCTCACAGACACCCCAAACCTGACAGACACCCCATTCCTCAGAGATGCCCCATTCCTCACAGATCTTCACAGGAACCCCATCCCTCACAGATGCTGTGTTCCTCACAGATGTCCTGTTCCTCACAGGCATCTTGTTCCTCACAGACGCCCAATTCCTCACAGGTACCCCATTCCTCACAAATGCCCTATTCCTCAAGATGCCCCGTTCCTCACAGACCCTCACAGACGCCCAGTTCCTCACAGATGTCACATTCCTCACAGACACCCCAATCCTCACAGATGCCCCGTTCCTCACAGATGCCGCATTCCTCACAGATGCCCCGTTCCTCACAGATGCCCCGTTCCTCGTAGACACTCCGTTCCTCACAGACCCTCACAGATGCCCCATTTCTCACAGACACCCAATTCCTCACAGATGCCCCGTCCCTCACAGATGCCCCGTTCCTCAGATGCCCCGTTCCTCGCAGACACCACATTCCTCACAAATGCCCTGTTCCTCACAGACCCTCACAGATGCCCCATTTCTCACAGACCCTGTGTTCCTCAAAGATGCTCTGTTCCTCACAGACCCTCAAGACCCCCCGCTCCTCAGAGACGCCCTATTCCTCACAGACCCTCACAGATGCCCCGTTCCTCACAGACCCCGTCTTCCTCACA
>NW_022436991.1:1408764-1413782 GCF_009761245.1 Sapajus apella
CTGTTCCTCACAGACCCCGCCTTCCTCACAGACCCTCACAGACGCCCTGTTCCTCACAGACCCTGTCTTCCTCACAGACCCTCACAGACGCCCTGTTCCTCACAGACCCTGCCTTCCTCACAGACCCCGCCTTCCTCACAGACCCTCACAGACCCCGCCTTCCTCACAGACCCTCACAGACGCCCTGTTCCTCAGAGACCCTCACAGATGCCCTGTTCCTCACAGACCCCGTCTTCCTCACAGACCCTCACAGATGCCCTGTTCCTCACAGACCCTGTCTTCCTCACAGACCCTCACAGATGCCCTGTTCCTCACAGACCCTGTCTTCCTCACAGACCCTCACAGACGCCCTGTTCCTCAGAGACCCTCACAGATGCCCTGTTCCTCACAGACCCTGTCTTCCTCACAGACCCTCACAGACGCCCGGTTCCTCACAGGCTCCGCGTTTCTCACAGACCCCGCGTTCCTCACTGACCCTCACAGATGCCCCATTTCTCACAGACACCCTGTTCCTCACTGATGCCCCATTCCTCACTGATGCCCCTTTCCTCACAGATGCCCCGTTTCTCACAGACACCCATTCCTCACAGACCCTGTGTTCCTGAAAGATGCCCTGTTCCTCACAAATCCTCAAGACCCCCCACTCCTCACAGATGCCCCGTTTCTCACAGACGCCCCATTCCTCACAGACCCTCACAGATGCCCTGTTCCTAATAGACACCTTGTTCCTCACAGATGCCCTGTTCCTCACAGGCTCTGCGTTTCTCACAGACCCCGCGTTCCTGACTGACCCTCACAGATGCTCCATTCCTCACAGACACTCTGTTTCTCACAGACCCAGCGTTCCTCACAGACGCCCGGTTCCTCACAGATGCCCCGTTCGTCACAGATGACCTGTTCCTCACTGACCCTCACAGATGCCCTGTTTCTCACAGACCCAGCGTTCCTCACAGACGCCCAGTTCCTCACAGATGACCCGTTCGTCACAGATGACCTGTTCCTCACTGACCCCATGTTCCTCACAGACCCTCACAGACACCCCGTTCCACAGACACCCCATTCCTCACAGACACCCCATTCCTCACAGACGCGGCATTCCTCACAGACTCCACATTTGTCACAGACGCTGCACCTTCAGTGTGTCCTCGGAGGGGGGAAGGGGCAGAGGAGCCCCCCAGCCTGTTCCATGAGGGCCCCCATTCATGGGGGCTGACCTCATACTCTAATCAGCCTCCCCAAAACCCCACCATCACCTCAGGGGTCAGGGCTTCAGCAGATGAATCTGGAGGACGCCGACATTCAGGCCGCAGCAGGGTGTGCGTGGCCACAGCCCAGCTTTCAGTTACACTGAAAGGGCAAGATGGCATCACCCCAGCCCTGGAAGAAGCCAGTCAGCTTTCCTGGAGCAGAGCAAAGATGCCTGTGGCTGTGGCTGCAGTTTTAGAGCCTGGGAGGGGTGGTGAGTGCCTGGTTTCTAAGACAGGGCACTGCTGGTCTATGAGGCCTTGGGCGAGGTGCACACAGCCACGTGCCAGCCTGGCAGGCACCGGAGCCTTGGTTCTGCAGAATGGACGCTGCAGCCCGTGGGGCCCGCAGCCCTCCCAGGGGCAGTGCCTGGTGTGTGTGTGTTCTGCGCCCTCCTCTTGGCTACGGGGCCCACCAACATGGGAATCTGAGTGCCAGGCAAGGTTGTCCCAGGCAACGTGAGCTCGGGCTTGCAGGTCACAGGAAGATGACTCTGACAGAAAGAGCAAGAAGAGACCCCACCTCCCACCTCTAGCAGCTCCCAGCACACACCACAGCCCGAGAAACCAGCTGCACCTCAGCCAGGGCCTCTCCACCTCCCCAACCACCTCTTTCCACCCAAAGAAAGTGGGTCAGGAGCCAGAGGGTGGGAGGCTTACCGGGACCTGGGTGCTTCGCTGACTGCCCGCAGCCCTGGCTTCTCACTCGACACTCACTGAGGAAACAGGTGCCCAGATGCAGACACACAATCTTCTGTGATTAAAGAGACAGGGTCTGCTGCTGGCCCCAGGTGGACTCCATCCAGGTCGGACACGACGGGCTCCAGTCTGCCTGCGTTTCCTTTAATCATAAATCATTCCACTTTTGAGCAGAGAATGGGAGTCCCCCCAGAACATGCACACACTTCCTTCATATTCTTTCTTTGGATCTTTATTTGGGTCCGGATCAAAGTGGAAATTCCCCGTGTGGGAACATTTCCTTGGCGATCATGGTCACTGGTGGTGCTGATCAGTGTGGATGGCTGCCCAGCCTGGTCAGTCCTGGGGCCACAGCAAGTTCAAGGGCTGGGTGAGCTGCCGAGACCCAGGCCTCACCCCCTTTTTCATCAGAGGTTGAGGGGGACCCACTTGCTGCCAGACCTGCTCTGGGGGAGGCACATGGTGAGCCCCTGAAAGGACCCTTACCACCGCTGCAGCAGGAAACAGAAGCAAGAGGTGAGAATGAGGGAGGCTGTCAGGAGGATGGGTGGGGAGGCTGCTGTGTCAGGAGCACCCCCAGGGAGGTGGGCACCAGGAATCTAGGGGCAGAAGGGCCTCAGCAACTGTGACAAGGAGCGCCGGCCATGGGGGTGTGCAGCTCCCATGATGGGGAGTGTGGCGTGGGTCTCAGGCCTCGTGGGAATGGAGATCCCTCCTCTGATGCCCCATCTAATTTTTTTTTTTTTTTTGGGACGGAGTTTTGCTCTTGTTACCCAGGCTGGAGTGCAATGGCCCAATCTCGGCTCACCGCAACCTCCGCCTCCTGGGTTCAGGCAATTCTCCTGCCTCAGCCTCCTGTGTAGCTGGGATTACAGGCACATGCCACCATGCCCAGCTAATTTTTTTGTATTTTTAGTAGAGACGGGGTTTCACCGTGTTGACCAGGATGGTCTCGATCTCTTGACTTCGTGATCCACCTGCCTCAGCCTCCCAAAGTGCTGGGATTACAGGCTTGAGCCACCGCGCCCGGCGCCCCATCTAATTTTTAAGGGCGTCATTAGCATTAAAAAATAACATAACAAATTCTTACACAAATCATGGGCAATTGGATGTAACGGGCTAAAGATGCTTTTGGAAACACATTTATCCAACGGTGAAACCATCTGGCACAGTGCCCAGTGCTGAGTGCTCCGGCTGCCTGGGGAACACACGGGTCTCCTCTCCCAACAGAGGCAAAGCATCTCATGTCCTCTTCCAACGAGGGACGGAGCCCCAGGGACTGGTGGAACCCTGTCACACACGTGGTAACACACACACAGCATCTCAGGACTGGTGGGAGCCCATCACACACATGGCCGAACGTACACAGGGATTTGGGACTGGTGGGACCCCATCATGCTCCTGGCCACATGCACACAGGGTCCCAGGACTGGGACGCTCATCACACATGTGGCCACAAGCACGTGGGGTCTCAGGAGAGGAGAGTGAGAAGGGTAGCATGTGCATGATGGAAAATGCCTGTTTAGCAAAGGAAGATGCCTCCCATCCATGAGCTCAGCTGTCACTGCAGGAACGCAGTGAAAAAAAAAAAAAGAGCAAATTAAATTCAGAGCAAGCAGAAAGAAAGTGAATAATAAAGATCAGAGCAAAAATCAACGACACAGAAAACGGAAAAACAATAGAAAAAATTGATGAACCCAAAATCTGGTTCTTTGAGAATATCAATACAACTGATAAATCTCTGGCTGCAATGAGCAGGAAGTAAAGGGACGAAAACACAAAATAACAATATCAAGAATGAGAAAGTTATTTATAATAAAATAAAATATTTTATCTATTTTGCAAGGCCCAGCTTCCTTGCAGAACAGACCCATGGCTTTATCAGTCAGACTTTATCGCAGTTAAAAATGTTTGAAAGATGCTGTGAAGAGAATGAGAAGGCAAGAGGCTTAGCAGGTGTAACCATCTGCGATGCGTGCATCTGGCAAGAGATGTGGATCTAGAATCTACAAGGAACTCATCATCCTGTAATAAGATGACAAACAACCTGATGCAGATACCCCAACTTCCAACAGACAATTCATTCACCAAAGAACACACACATACGTGAGTACACAAAGCAACAGTTCACACCATTCCTCTGCATGGAAATGTGCACTGAAGCACAATGCACCTGATAAAAAGGCTAAAATTACAAACACAAACGCCGACCACACAAGAGCTGCTGAGGGTGGGAGGCGCTGGAATCCACGTGCTTTGCTGGGGTGAAGGTCAAGCGGAGCAGGCACTTGGAGAACAAGTTGGCAGCTTCTTGCACAGTTAGACAGTGTGTGTCACCTACAACCCACCTGTCCACTTCTAGTTGCTTCTCCAAGAGACATGAGAACGTGTTCCCACCCAGACTTACAAAAAAATATGGATAGCAGCTTATACTTCATAGTGAAGATGCGAAATACCCCAGGTGTCCCTGAGCAGGTGAGCGGACACACAGAGCGGCACGTCTGTGCAACAGGACACGGCTTGGAGAAGGAACAGATCCACTCACGACACTCACCAAATACCATGGTGACTCCCAAGAGCCGAGTGGAGGAGCCAGTCCAGGTACCACCCCATGTGGGCCACATCCACAAAGTCCTACAGAAGACAAGGCCCAGCTTCCTTGCAGAACAGACCCATGGCTGCCAGGAGCTGAAAGTGAGCAGATTTAGCACCCAGGGGCCTGAGAAATCTTTTGGTGTGAAGAAAATAGTCATATCCTGATTGTGGGGTTACAGTGGTGAGAGCATCCACCAACACGCATCAAACTGCCCCTCGAACATGTGCGTTTCATTGTCCGCAAAGTACACCTCGCTTCGGTGGATTAAATGAATGAATTTTTGCTATGAACCAGGTCTTCAAAGCACCTAGCACCCACTGTTGCCCCACACAATCTTTCTCCAAAAGTAAGAATTCCCATTCTCCAGCCACCAGCTCCACACCAGAGCACAGAGAGGGGAACAGCAGCTTACCCCACCTTACCCCACCCCTGCCACCTCAGGCCCCTCCCTGTAAGGTCAGCAATCCCCATCCCACCTC